>NC_139020.1:214311361-214557405 GCF_964662115.1 Mustela nivalis | reverse complement strand
AGTCGCGTGTCCACCGCTCCTCGGCGGCCCCGGCGGCCGTGCGCACCTGCCCCGCGCGGCTGCTCGCGTCCCGGCCTCCTCGGTCTCGTAGGCCCCGGTCGCGCAGCCGCGGGCTGGACACAGGAAGAGCCCCGAGCGGGAGCGCGAGATGGTGAGTGCGCGGGTTCGGGCGGAGCCGCTGCGAGCCGGCCCCAACCGGCTGGAGGTGGCCGCGGCCGGGCGGCCCCGCGCCTGGGGGTCGCGACCCGAGTCGGTGCCCTCAGCGGGGGTGGGGCCGCAGCGTCCTGTCCCTTCCCCCGGCCCCGAGCCGTGTCCTCCCGTGGGTGGGGGTCCGAGGAGGGTGGGGGGACCCCGCGCAGACGGCAAGGGCTGGGGGCGGCCGGGGCCCCCCATGACAGGTGCCACGTCCGTGCTCGGTTAAGGGCGCTGCCGAGCAGCGGGCTCCGTTCGGTGATGCACGGGGGCGGCGTGCCATGGCGGGCTGACGGGGCTGGGGAGCTGCGCGAGGCCCGGTGGGAGCGGGAAGCGGTGACAGGGGGAAGCGGGGGGGTCGGCAGGTCACCAGGTGCCCTTGGCGGGGTGGCCGGGGTCGAGCCGCCGGAGGACCTGGCTGCTGCTGACCAGCTCGTTCCTGATGGACGGGTTTAAGATTCCTTTGCTGGGAGAGGCCGAAACTGCCGCTCGTTTGACTCTTGGCTGGGTGACAAGGAGCTGAGTGCGAGGGACTCCATTTGGGGTCTGTCGTCTTGTTTTTAACACTCCAAAGACTGCTGCAGGAGAGACGGGTCTCGGGGACCCTCCAGCACCTGCGGTCCGAGAGAGACAGGGCTTTGCTCTAAGAGTAGCAGAGGCGGGAAGGTGGTTCCCGGGAAGGGAAGGGAAGGCCTCCCTGTGCTCCGAGCTTCCTCTGCCCCGGTGGGCCGGGGCTTGTTCTGCTTCTCAGAACCCGTTGGGACCAGGTGGGGATGGGGAGCTAAAGGGGTCAGGTGCGGGCAGGAAAGGGACAGTGCTGGGCAGCTGGTCACACCGGTGTCCAGTGAAACATACGAATTTAGGGAGGAGAGACTTGTATTGAGAAGAATGAGGGCGAAGCCTGGGGGGCGGGCACTGTGGCGCTGGGGGCGGGGCTACCTCAGTGCGACCCCCGCTGTGAGCAGAAGACCCGCCAGGAAGGAGAAGCCAGAGCAGCCCTGGAACAGCGAGCACTTTGTGACCTCGGGTCCGTGGGGACCGGCCGCTGAGCGAATCGTGGGTGTGGCCCAGAGTGTGGATTTGGGGGTGTCTGTGGCCGGCCGTAGGGCGGATGGACAAGGGGGACTTCCCGTGAGTCCTGGCTTGGTGGAAGGGGGCAGGGGCCCTTTTTGCAGCCGCCGTTTTCCACACCCCCCAGAGTGGGGGAGGGCATGCCTTTCACCTCCAGGACGTTTGCCCAGGAGCTCCGGGCTCAGGGAGAGCCTGCCTGTCACTGAGCCCCGTGGCTGCACTGTCCCCGTCCAGCTCGGCGTGGACAGCTCGCTCTCAGGCAGCCTTAGGTGCAGCAGGTGGAAAAAAACTGAATGCTTTCTACCTCCTTGCTTCCCTTGAGCGGGGTGGGTGGCCAGTGGGTCACGTCTTCCTTTTCCTGCGGATTCTCGTGTTATTCTGGGGCTTATCCAGAAAATGTCCCCTCGGGGGAAAAGTGTCTCAGTCCAGGAAGTGTCCCTGTTCATCAGGTTTGGGGGGAAGATTCAGGGGGTTCCCCACCTTCTTGCTGGGTGGGTAGAGGCATGGATTAAAGGATTCATCCAGATGCTAGTGAGTGTTCCCGCAGGGTCCAGAGTTGGGACATTGTGTGATCCTGACCCACTTCTGGTTAATAGCTGACGGTCAGATGCAGAGAAGTTCTGGGAACTGAGATGTGACGAGTTCTGACATATGATTTGTTATCATGAGGATAAAATTAAAGAATAACTGTTTTGTGAAAAACGTGACACGTTCCACTCCTGTAAAACCATAAACATGCCCTGGAACGTCCCTTCCCATTTTATCCTTGAGCACGGGGTGGAAGGGGGGATTCTGCGCATTGTCATTCACACTCTGGGTTGGGGTCTTTGTCTTATTTCAATACTCAGGGTGCTAGAAGCAGGTGCCGCACCTGGGCTGGGGCAAGCCGCACCTGAAGCTGGCCTTGGTGGGAGGTAGGGAAGGGGCAGTGGGGTCTTGCTCCCCTGCAGGAGGCTCCAGCCCCGGGACCCCTGCAGAAGGAGCTGTTGATGCTGGGAGGAGCCACAGAGCTTGGAACAGGAGAGGCACCTGCAGCCATGTGGGCTGAGCTGGGGGCGCCCAGGGGCTGGGCCCCGAGAGTCAGTTTAGCATCAGCCATGGAGTTGGATTTGTGGAAACGGAGGAAGTCTGTGAAGGGCAGGGAAGGCTCTTAGGGTTCAAATGCTTTTGGAAGGGTTGATGAAGGCAGAGCCTGTAGGGGTCAGAACCGAACTCTGAGGGTTTCCTCCCTGGTGAGAATTGGGGCCCTGGAGGAGGGGCCGTCTCCACATGGATGGGGGAGGGCAGGGTGTGTGGAGCTGCAGGATTCTGTCCCCTGGGGCTCAGGGTCCCCTCCCTGTGTCCCTGGCTGAGGCCATCCTGGGCTACTGTCAGCAGGGAGAGCTGGTCCCCATCACCAGACCGGGCCTGACCCTCTGCTGCGGGGTTTCCGGTGCCGTGTTGGGGCAGCAGCCCCTGCTCTGAGCCGCTCACCCGTGCTGCTCCTCCCGAGTGTGTCCTGGGGAGGCTCTTGCTGCCCAGTGAGGCCAGCGTGGGCGACACGACTTACGTCCTTGTCATGTGTGCAGTGCAGTGGCTCTTACGTTCTCGACTGTGGGCGAGTCGCGGCCTTGGGGGGTGAGCGGTCCCCAGGCCCATCCCCGGCCGGTGTGGGCACCGCGGCTGCAGTTGTCTGACCAAGTGTGAACCGGAGTAAACACTGACACGCGGGTGGGCTGGCGCTGTAGCTGGCGGGACGTGCGTCACCCGTCGGGCGGATGCCTGTCCCCCGGCCCCGGCAGCTCTCTGGCTCGGCTCTGTCCAGCTCGGGGCGGACCTGGGATCTGCTTCGGGCCACATGTCAGTCGCTCTGATGCCCGCTGGGCTGGACACTCTGGGGTGCCCCTTCTAGGGCAGCGTCACCTGCCCCCGCGCATCTGCGGGTTTCTTCGTCTCCTTCACGCTCCGTGCGGTCTCATTTCCGTGTGTTGCTCGTGTTCTGTCCAGCTCAGGAGTTCGCGCGTCTCTCCGAGTCCCTGTGTTCAGTACACTTGTGCGTCCCCCCCACCCCCCGGCCGGTGCAAACCACCCTTCTTCTGTGCTGTGAGAAACCTCTTCCGTCGCTGCGGTCACACGCACCCCTGCGGGCACTTCCCCTGGCGCAGTCCCCTTGTTTCGGGGATGTGGAATCCGTAGGACTGGGCTCTGGTCCGTGCACATGTCAAGGGAAGCCATCGCTCGTTCCGCCCCACGTAAACAGTCTTCAAGGCCCCGTGTCCCCATGTCCCCGTGGCCGTCCTGGCCCCACAGCACCCGCTGTTCTCTTCCCCAAACCAGGGCCCTGTGTGAACATTCTGCTGTTTCCCCACAGGCCGTGTGTCCGTCCTCTGTCAGTGCCAACCGTCTGATCACTCATTAAAAATAAAGCTGTCGGTTACTTTACCCCCAAACTGGATTTACTCTGCCATTGCGGGAACTGCACTTGGAAGCGTGTAAGGTTGCAAAACCACAGGCTCTTTGCAGGACAGAGGGGAGGAGGGCTCCGTGCAGAGGAGAGGGGGAGGGGTGGCTGGGAAACAGATCTGGGAGGAAACTGGGAGTGGGAAGCCCCTTGTGGGGGGTGGGCTCCTCCGCTGGGTGGCGCTGGGAGGTGGAGGCGGGTCTCCTCCCCGGGGACCACGGATCCCAGGGAAAGTCGCGTGGGCTTGCAGGGTGCTGAGCTTCCTGCTGGGCCCCCAGTGGGGAGCACGGTGAGACCCGAGGGCGCCCCTGCTGGCGCCATGACTGTCGCCTCTGCACGCAGTATGTGGAACTTGGCGGGGGTGCTGGGGGTCCGGATGTGTCCTCTGCATCCAGGACCCCTTCCCTGCTGTGTGGCCATTCTAGGGTCGGAGGCAGATCCTGACGGGGGCCCTTCTGGAGAGGTTGGAGAGCACCTGGAGGTGTCTTTTCGGGGGACAAAATCTCCCAATGCCCGGGTCTCCTTGTGGTCTTGCCCCTGGGCAGGTGCTGCGGAGACGGTCTCCCAGAGCACGGAGGGTCTGGCAGGAGAAGCCGGCAGCCCTTCCAACCAAGGGTGTAAGGAGGGAGGCCGAGCGGCCTGACCATCCTGTGAGGTCTCGGTGCTGGGAGTGCAGGGGCTCCGGGGCAGGGCGTGAGGTTCAGAACGACCGACCTCTGGCCTTGCGGACTCGTGGTGTGGGGGGTTCTCACCAGAGTGTGTCCGCTGCTTCTCCGTAGTGACACGAGTGCGTTCCATGAAGCCCCGGGACTGGGGGTGTTGCACAGTGACTGCATGGACCCGGCCAAACCCGGCTGGTCATGTGGGCACCCCGATCCCGGTGACCGTGAGAGCTGTCTCCCAGGGAGGGACAGTGTTTCCTCAGAACTGCAGGCCCAGGACACGCGCTGGCCTGTCTACACCAGAAGGCTGGGTGCAGTGAGGAAACGTGTAAGCCGTGGCTAAAACCTACTCCTGTCCCGGCGGAGGGAGCCCTGTGACCTCCATCCACGCAGACAGGCGTCCGGGGACCAGGCACGCGGGTGGGACCTGGCAGGTGCGTTCTTCGTGGCTTGGGGAACATTCGGCACTAAGATTGGTTACGGAGCAGCAACCGTGTTGTTCCAGGCCAGTGGGTCCACAACGTCCAGCGGTGACTCGGGGACTGGGGAGTCCCTGCTGGGGCAGATGGATTTTACGTCCAAACCAGCCTGGACTAAGGGACACTCGATTTCAGCATTACTTGTCCTTCCCCGAGCCGGCCGTTGGGTGTCTCTCACCCGTGTTCTCACACGTCACTGGGGGGAAACAGATGTTTGCCTGTGGTTTCCTAGAGCAGCGGCTCATTTTCTGTTGGTTTTCGTTTGTGTGTTTCATGGAGGGGGAGCGCGAGCGGGTGCCTGCGTGTGGGGTGTGGGGAGCGGCAGGAGGAGGGAGGGAGAGGCTGGTCCCATGCCACGCTCAGCACAGAGCCCGACGCGCAGACCTGACCTGAGCTGCCATCAGGAGTTGGGACGCGTCAGGGGCTGAGCCCCCCAGGTGCCCCTGGAGGCGGGACCCGTCCTGATGGCAGAGCAGACAGTTCAAGCTCAGCATCGGGAGTGTGGGACACCGGCGCCATTTTCAGTGGATCCCACTGGAGGCAGGAACACCTCGAGGTCTCGGTGGTATCCAAGGTCATGAGCTCCCTGGCGGGCGTGCGGACCCCCGGTGGGAACACTTCTGCTCTTGCACGCGGTGAGGGGACAGAGCCGGGGTAAGTGCAGATGACGCCCCAGGTTGAGCCGAAGGAGCTGCTCAGGGCCTTCCGGGGTCGAGTCGTCACGTGCCCAGCACGATCTGTGCCGTTTGCAACGTTCAGTTATTTAGTCTTCATTTTAATGTGTGTACTCGTTTATGTAAGTAATCCCTGTGCCCACAAACTCGCCACCCCGAGACCCCAGAGCCACACAGTCTGAGCCAGCCAGGCGTCCCTGCTGCTTTCAGTGTTTAAATCCCAAGCATCTGGAAACCATGGAAACAGCCTCCCTGAGGTGCTGCGTGCGGGTGACACGGAGCTCAGCGGGGGAGTCGTGGTGGCAGCGGTCCCCGGGGGCTCACCCATACTGACTGTTCCTGGATCAGACGCGGGTCCTGAGTGTGAGAAAGTGCACTCCTTTAGGGACGTCATGGCCTTTGGAGGCCAAAAGCTGTCGCAGGTGGATTGTGTCTTCCCGAGAAGGGGTCTGGGAAGGGGCGGGGAAGGAAATCATCGAGTGTTGGAACACAGTCGAGCCTGCGGAAACTTGCCCTCACTCAGATTGGCTTTCAAGATTGGAGGAAAGTCCGAACGACTATGCAGCCCTGGGCCCGCGAGCCTGGCTGCCTTTCCGGTTCTTCCAGAGGAACCCGGTCCCGTGGCCTTCGAACCCGAGTAGGAAAGACGCACTGTGTGGTTCCCTTGCATTGAAACTGGGCTTTTAGGGGCTCCTGGGTGGCTCAGTGGGTTAAAACTCTGCCTGCCTTTGGTTAGGGCCCTGGTCCCAGGGTCCTGGGATCCAGCTCCGCATGTGGCTCTCTGCTCAGTGGGGAGTCTGCTCCGGCCCCCACCACCCTCTGCCTGCCTCTCTGCCTGCTTGTGAGCTCTGTCCAATAAATAAAATCTTAGAAAAAAAGAAACAGGACTCTCAGTGCGAAGGGGGGCAGTAGGTGAAGGTCGGCAGCGTTTACAGCCGGTGGTTGGGGCAGGCCGCGGTGCAGGGGGCTGCGCGGGTCTGTGCCCCCGACGCCGCCCAGAAGACGCGTCCGAGGCCGTTTGTCTTCCTTCGGCGTTGGCCTCAGGTCATTCCAAGCGGTCTTGGGTAAGGACGGTCCCTCGGCTCCCTGAAGATCCGGGAGGCTCAAGGGACCCGGTACCATGCGTATCAGATTCTGTTTTGGAATCATGACCTGCAGATTTAGTGACCAGTGAGACCAGTTGGGGAGATTGAGATCGGAAGTTCCCCGTAAGGGCCGTGGTAGTTCTCACTTACATCCGCTTGTTTGTTCAGTTGTTAGCAGCGCATTTGAGGAGAGACTGTGGTTTTGGTTTTGTTTTTGGAGAAGGCGCTGGCTGGCCCTAGGTGGGAGGGGAGGGGCGGACGGAGAGGAAGAACGTCCGGCGACCCCAGGCCCCGCGCTGAGCCTCACCAGGGCTCAGTCCCGTGACCTGAGCCAAAGTCAGGAGTCAGCTGATCAGCCCAACCGCCCAGATGTCCTGCCGCTGTGGTCCGGGAACCTGGAAGTGGCCAGGGTCACCGTTGCACGCCCTCTCACAGCACTGTGGTGACTGGAATCCATTTTTGCTGGTTTTCTCTAGACCAAAATAAGAATTTCTAATCCCGGGTTTCTTTTTATGTATTTTTTAAAAGATTTTTTTGAAAGATTTTATTTATTTGACAGAGATCACAAGTGGGCAGAGAGAGGGGGAAGCAGTCTCCCTGCTGAGCAGAGAGCCCGATGCGGGGCTCGATCCCAGGACCCTGGGATCATGACCTGAGCCGAAGGCAGCGGCTTTAACCCCCTGAGCCCCCCAGGCGCCCCTAATCCCCGTTTCTACAGGAGTAGCCTCCGCACAGAAGAAGTCAGCAGAGGCCGGCGCTCTGCCAGCAGGCACAGATCCCAGAGGAGCAGCCGGCTCTGAAACGGAGCCGGAACGAAAGCCAGTGAGTCGTCAGAGACGGGACGCCCCAACACAGGTCCCCGCAGGCCTGCAGAGCGGACAGGCTGCCGGGCCCTGATCCCAGGACAGAAGCGACCCTCCCGCTCAGGGGGGGGGAGAAGGCAGCCAGCGCAGCGGACTCTGTGGGACCCGCACCTGTTTGCCCCGCAGGTGGGACGTGGGGGCCCATGTGTGATCATGGGGAACTTGACCCTAAAAGTAAAACTGCCAGTCACTTTTCAGCAAAACTGGGTTCATCTGGGAATAGCGGAGAATCATAATAGGGGACACAGAAGCCACGACCAAACCACAGCAGGTCCGCGAAGGGAGGGAGAACCGCGCTCTCATAGAGCAGGGACGCGGGCGGGGCGGTTCCAAAGACGGTGTTGGTGGGAGCAAGTTGGGTTCCACGTGGTGTGGCTTCTCATTGGCTGAGTTGTGACTCTCTCACAGTCGGGGCTGTGTCTCTCATTGGCTGAGCTGTGACCATCTCATTGGCTGGGCTCTGACTGTCTCTCATTGGCTGAGCTGTGACCATCTCATTGACATGCTCTTTTTCTCATTGGCTGGGCTCTGACTGTCTCTCATTGGCTGAGCTGTGACCATCTCATTCACATGCTCTATTTCCCATTGGCTGGGCTCGAACTGTCTCTCATTAGCTGAGCTGTGACCATCTCATTCACATGCTCTGTTTCTCATTGGCTGGGCTCTGACTGTCTCTCATTGGCTGAGCTGTGACCATCTCATTGGTTGCGCTGTTACCAGGGCAGGAGGAAATCTTCCTCCGTGGTCTTCCTGGGACCGCAGTGTACTTTAAATATAGACTCGCAAGGTGCTAGTCTGAAGTTTGGGATTGAGAACTTCCCCTGCTGGCCTCCGCACTCACTTCTAAGGAGTTTTTCTTGTATTTTCATATTAATATACTTTAACAGCCTTGACTTCCATTGGGTAAAATCCCACCAGCTTGTTCTACAACGCACCTCCGCTGTTCTTAGACACTGTCCCTTACAGTTCAGTAGAGAAGTCGTGCCTGGCTGGCTCAGACGGTCGTGGGGTTGTAAGGTGCAGCTGCGTTGGGCATAGAGATGACTTAAATCTTTAACAAAAATGAAAAAAGTAGTAGTGTGTTTTAAGTTCAAACAGAACAGAAATGGACAAATCCCATAACAGTAGCCCCAGACAAACCTGGTTGTACATTCAGTGAAATTTGCTTAAAACTCTTGACCTTTTTGAGAGACTTGGCATTATGGTCTCAATTTGGTGTCTGTCCATTTATTTCCTTATGCTGTGTGTCATTGAATAACTTTTTGTAGTTATTTTATGGAGGCCAGCAGGGGAAGTTCTCAATCCCAAACTTCAGACTAGCACCTTGCCAGTCTATATTTGAAGTACATTGAGATCCCAGGAAGACCACGGAGGAAGATTTCCTCCTGCCCTGGTAACAGCGCAACCAATGAGTTAAATCAACTTATATCCTCCATTGGACATATTTGCAGACATAAGGACAGTTCAGCTAGGTAGTAGTTAAAAAGCTTAATGTTAAAAAGTCTCTTTTTGGGGGCGCCTGGGTGGCTCAGACAGTTTAACGACTGCCTTTGGCTCAGGTCATGATCTCAGGGTCCCGGGATTGAGCCCGACGTCAGTCTCCGACTCGGTAGAGCCTCTGCTTTTCCCTCTCCCTGTGCCCTTCCCACACAGTTGTGCTCTTCTCTCTCTCAAATAAATAAATAAGTCTTTTAAAAAGTCTCTTTTTAATATTTAATTTTCAACTGGTTGTTTCTGGTGATTAAGTGCACACTGAGATTTGTGAGTTTGCATTCTGGAAACTTACTAAGCATCTGATTGTATGATTACCTTTCTAGTCTTTTTGGACATGACCTGCATAATCATTTGACTTAGGAGTAAATTTTTCAGTTACAGTATTTCTTCAGCTAAAACTACATCATTAGTTTTCTCTACAAGTGATTGAAAAAAATCAAACATGTGCTACATTTCCACAGTAGAGATGTCTGTGTCTGTCTTTCCTAGTTAGCTGCTGAGGGTGAGAAGTACGTTTGGATGCTTGAAAAGACCTGAAAGAGGGGCCTCTCAGTGGCTCAGTGGGTTAAGCCTCTGCCTTTGGCTCAGGTCATGATCTCAGGATCCTGGGATCGAGCCCTGCATCGGGCTCGCTGCTCAACAGGGAGTCGGCTTCCTCTCTCTACCTGCCTCTCTGCCTACTTGTGATCCCTCTCTCTGCCTACTTGTGATCTCTCTCTCTGTCAAATAAATAAATAAAATCTTTAAAAACACAGAGGAGAAGATAAAGAGGGAGTCATTAAACTCATTATCCCTCACAGTGCAGAGTGACGTGTGAAGGGGTCTTTCGCTCCCATCCCGCTGTATGCAGCAGAGACACGTGTGACACAGGACCCGGCCTTCCCGTCAGATGCGTTCGGCGGACTGTTTTCTAGATTGGGCTGTCCCACACGCTGGGAAAGCTCTCCTGAGCACGCGTGTGTTGACCCAAACGAGAAAAGCGTAGACACGTATCTGTTTACTGGGGAGAAGCAGCCCACCGCTGAAGACTCGGAAAGAACCATGAGGAGGCTTATGTGCAAAGCCCAGCTGCTGGTTCACTTTCTCTGTCGCAGTCTGTGCTCCAGGGATGACGAGAAAGACAAGACGAGGCTTTCCGTAACACGAGAGCTCCGTTACTCTGAGACTCGGAAAATACAGTGGAATGATTGTTCACTCACGTTTGCTCCGTTGAGACGAGTGACAGAAATGGACGCGACCCGTCTCTGAAAACTACAATAGGATCGTGTCAGTTAATACTGGTTATCTGTTCTTCTCCATATTGGTACATTTTTCAGAGCTCAGCAGGCTTTGCAAAAAATGCAAGTAGAGTGACATGTTCTCCTTGTATTAAGGCGGATCTGTGAAAGTAATCTAATACAGTCACATCTCTTGGCGAACGTGGGCTCTCCCCTGAGAATTGACCCCCGCTGTTTGGCCGTGAGCCCCCTCCGGGCCGGGAAAGGATCCTGACACATGCTGAGCTCGGCTGACTCGTGGCTCCCTTTCCTCGTCTCCAGGCCCGAGGACATTCCTCGCCTTCCGTGCCAGCTGTGTGTACGAGGAAGTACGTGAAGTCGCCCCTGGTTCCTGATCCAGGGCCCCTAAAAAACCCTTGTCCTTGCTGGGGCATAGGAGCATCTTCTGTTGCATCAGGTGACTCTGGGTGGGCTCCTGGCTGGCTCCCGGTGGGGGCTGGTCCCCGGGAAGACCCGCGGTGATTAGAAGCTGGAACTTCTGTCCTGCCCCATTCCCTGGAGGAGGGGAAGGGCTGAAAGTAGGGTTAATGGTCCATCAGGCCATCGAGGTGAAGCCTGCATAGAAATCCCAGTAGAAGGGGGTTTGTAAACGTGGGGTGCGGGAAGGGCGGGACACCCCGAGAACGTATGGACCCTCCTTTGCCATCCCCTGTGCCTCTGTTTTCCTGGCTGCTCCTCTGTATCCTTCCCTACAGTGGAAAGCATAAGAAAGTGTTCCCCTGGTTCTGTGAGCTCCTCCAGCAAGTCACTGGGACAACGGAGGGGGCACGGGAACCTGCTCTCCTGCCCGTCGGTCAGAAGTGCGGGTGATGGCAGGGCCTGGGCCTGGTGTCTGAACCGTGTGTGTGTTTGGGGTGGGGACAGTCTCGTGGGGCTGAGCACTGACTTGTGGGATCCGACCCTGACTCCAGGTCGGTAGCCTCAGGGTGAGTGTCCAGGTATAGCCTCAGCTGGCGTCATGCGGGACCCTGTGGGCCTAGGTGACAGAGATGATGGAAGGACAGCGTTCTCTGGGGAGGTGGAGGAGACACAGAGGGAAGAGACGTGGGGAGGCGCAGGTGTGGGCAGCAGGGAGAGAGACAAACGCAGGTGTCGCTCTGCAAGGCCACGTCCCATCAACACGCCCATTCTTGGGGCTCTCAGTGCTGACCCCTTCCCTTTGCTGGCACACGGTGCTGCAGTTTTGTAAGTTGTTCTCCTCTCGTTTCTGACCCGATGGGCTCTGATGGTCCCACGTCGGAATGTCGCAGGATCCATGGGACCGTGCTTCGCCAGGAACCGTCCTTGCCGGACGCAAACACTACGTAGGTGGTGGCTGGGCTCATCTCTATGTTCTTAGAATTTTGTCTATAGGACTCTGGGATTTCTAAACTCTGCGTCCGACACCTGCTGATGATGGAGTCTGCCTTTCCGTTTTTATTTTATTTTTAATCTTTTTATTTATTTTATTTTATTTATTTATTGGACAGAGAGAGATCACAAGCAGGCAGAGAGGCAGGCAGAGGGAGAGGAAGGGAAGCAGGCTCCCCGCTGAGCAGAGAGCCCGATGCGGGGCTCGATCCCAGGACCTTGGGATCATGACCTGCACGGAGGGCAGAGGCTTTAACCCACTGAGCCACCCAGGCGCCCCTGCCTTTTCGTTTTTAAATCTTTCTTGTTTTCTGTTGCCGCACCGGCCGGGCCGTCACGGGTGTGCAATTGTACGCCCGACTCCTCAGCTGCTTGTTCCCGATCTCGGAGGGAGCCGGTCACGTAGGGAATCGGCTCTCGGTTCCGTTCAGACACCGCTTCTTCCTCATGGTGCTTGTTTCCATCTGGTCTCTGAGTCAGCTGTGTCCACGCACGGGGACGCGAGACAGGCATGTCCTCAGCGGGTATAGACTGGAAGCCTGTGGTTCGTTGGTCTTGTTTCCACTAGAGGCGCAGATTATGTTCATGAAGAGTCAGTATCGAATCCATTTCTAGAAGAGAACAGACTTGGTTTTGTCTTCTAATGTTATCTGTACATTTACGTGTAAGATTTCCTTCTAAACAGGAAGAAAATCTTATACCTAAGATTTGCCTTTATATTTGTGAATGTTGCGTTTCAAAACTGTTTCAAAATTGTCCTTTTCCCATCTTGCTAATGCTTTGTGATCCCTTCTTCATTTGGGAATCACCAATGTTTAAATGCTGGTACCGGGGCACCTGGGTGGCTCAGTGGGTTAAAGCCTCTGCGTTTGGCTCAGGTCATGATCTCAGGGTCCTGGGATTGAGCCCCGCATCGGGCTCTCTGCTCAGCAGGGAGCCTGCTTTCCCCTCTCTCTCTGCCTGCCTCTCTGCCTACCTGTGATCTCTGTCGAATAAATAAATAAGAATCTTGAAAAAAATAAATAACAAATGCTTGGTATCTGCCCTATGCACTGTTTGAGATGCCTTTCGAGTGTGGGGATATTTGAATCTACTAATTTCGCTTCTTTAATGACATCTTTAGATGTTCTGTTACCTTGCGTCACCTCAGGTATGTTACCAATTTGTATAAAATTATTCCTTTATTCTAAAACATCTTTCGTTGTGGGGAACCTGGGTGGCTCAGTCGGTTAAGCATCCAATGCTTGATCTGAGCTCAGGTCTTGATCTCAGGGTCGTGAGTTCTAGCCCTGCATCGGTCTCCGTGCTGGGCATGGTGCCTACTTAAAAATCAGGACGTTGGGCAGCTCAGTCGGTTGAGCATCTGACTCTCGGTTTGGGTTCAGGTTTCGATCTTGGGGTTGCGGGACTGGGCTCTGCACTCAGAGGGGAGTCTGCTTCACCCTCTCGCTCTGCTCCTCCCCTACTTGTTCGCTCTCTCAAATACATTAAAAAAAAAAATCTTAAAAATCTTTCTCCACAGCTAGTTTATAATATCTCCTAAGTCTGCTTAATCTCTGAAATTGTAATTTTGTTTCTTTTTCATACTTACTTGCCTAAATTCTATAATTTTTGAGTAAAATTGCCAAAAGATTAAGGAGGATATATTTTTAGCTTTTATGACTTTTTCTTTTTTAAGAGAGAGCACATGTGAGTAGGGGGAGGGCAGGGGACAGGGCAGAATCTCAAGCAGACTCTGTACTGATCACAGAGCCCCATGCTCGATCTCAGGACCCTGAGATCAAGATCTGAGCCGAAATCAAGAGTTGGACACTTAACCGGCTGAGCCACGTAGGTGCCCCTCTATGACAATTTTTTTTTAAATAGCTCTAACTGAGGTGTGGGTCACAAACCGTGACGTTTATCTGTTTAAAGGATAAAGTTCTACGGTATTTATTGTATTTACAGAATTGTTCAACCATTTTCACACTCATTTTAAAGTATTTTAATAATTCCATAAAACAAAGTCCTTTGGAGCAACTGGGTTTGGAAGTATCGTTGCTTCCCATTGGCTGAGTTGTATCTGTCTCATTGACTGGGCTGTTGCCATGTGGGGAAATAATCTTCCTTCTGTTGTCATAGTAAAGTGGTGTCCCCGTGCAGCCGCAGGTCCTTCTCTTGCTGTTGCTTCTGCGGTTGATCAGGAGTGGTAGGCTGTGGGGGCTCCAACTGCTGGTCTTGGACTCCATCCTCCTCCTCCTCTTCCTCCTCCTCCTCCCTCCTTCCTTCTTCCTCCTCCTGCTTTTTAAAAAAATATTTACTATGTTAGAGAAGGAGAGTGTGGACGGGGGGAGGAGCCCAGGGAGCGGGAGAGAGAATCCCCAAGCAGACTCCCGGCTGAGTGTGGAGCCTGCCACAGGGGTTGATTGTGGCCCGAGTTGAAACCAAGAGTCAGACGCTTAACTGACTGAGCCACCTAGGTGCCCCTCCTGACTCCATTCTTAGCAAGATTTCCCCGTATTTTTTACATTTCCCCTTTTTGGTAGAGGCCTTTTCTCAAATGCATCATTGATTATGAGTCAGTTTTCCATTTTTAGTGGTTTTGTTTCTTGGTGCCAGGAAAGAGCTTTCCTGGTAGTGATGTCCCACGTCCTAGGGAAAGTACACGGCAGTGGAAAACCGGTTAAGGCTGTATTTGAATAACAAGAAACGTTAGAAGGGAGAAGTCTGAGGCACTCATCTCCGGTCCCTGTTTATCAAGATGGTAAGCACTGGAGATGATCTCCTTGTTGGATACATCAATTTCATAATGTTTTGACAGATGACAACTGTGAAAGCAAAAGTAACATGAAAATCCAAAATGTGTGACGGTTCTAAGCCAGGACTGTAGGTCTGAAAGTAGCCAATTGAATATTGGCAGTTTTCAGACTTGGGGAAATTTTTTTTTTAATTTTATTTATTTATTTGACAGATCACAAGGAGGCAGAGAGGCAGGCAGAGAGTGAGAGGGAAGCAGGCTCCCCACTGAGCAGAGAGCCAATGTGGGGCTTGATCCTAGGACCCTGAGATCATGACCTGAACTGAAGGCAGAGGCTTTAACCCACTGAGCCACCCAGGCACCCCAGGGGGAAAATTTTTTTATTCTATTGGTAAAAACCTGGAGTCACGTATTCCTCCTGGAATTTGCATTAGGAACTGAGTCAGTAGCATGTGGGGCTTAGGAAGAACAGGGTGCCAAGGGTTAACAATGGTATTGCTTGCTCAAAGGTTCTAGACAAACCTATATCTTTGGCCATTGGGTTTTCTCCCAGGTAGAAAGAGGCCATTTCAGGGACTAGTGTGTTGGATGCTGGGTCTCTGAGGCTTGTAATTTTCTATTATGGGCCTGATGCCTTCAAAGGACTTCTTTATTTATAGGGTATTAATTCATTCTGGGAAGACACTTTGAGAGATCTATTTTATTTTTAAAAGATTTTTCTTTTTATTTATTTGACAGATCACAAGTAGACAGAGAGGCAGGCAGAGAGAGAGGGGAAGCAGGCCCCCCCCACTGAGCAAACAGCCTGATGCGGGGCTCGATCCCAGGACCCTGAGATCATGACCTGAGCTGAAAGCAGAGGCTTAACCCACTGAGCCACCCAGGCATCCCTGAGAGATCGAATTTAATCTTGATGGGAGGCACACTGTGGACCCTGCCAGTATGAGTTGAGGTTTTTGCCCAGGAAGAGGATGTAGGTGATCCAATCAAGACAAATGATCCGTGTCTCCAGACTTGACTGTTGTGTGTCAGAGATGGAGCAGATGAAAGCTGTGGAAGGGTCATTTATTTTCTTTGCTTTTATGTTGATTACTGTTATCAAATTCTAGTCTTGTTTCCCTTTTCTGGGACAGAGACACTTATTTAAAAAAATATCTGCCCAATGAAATGAATGGGGCATAAGATCTAAGTAGAAAATGGTTTGTCTCTCAAAGGACCTAAACAGAAGGGGGTGGGTTCAGACACAGGAATCGGTTGAGGTTCGCGAGGGACCTCTTTGTACTTTGTACTTTGTACTATAGTCCTCCTAGGTGGGGAGTCCTACAAGTCCTTGTCGTGTCAATAAGAACAGAGATTCATTCCCAGTGTGGCGAGTGGTTTCTTTGAGCTGATTACAAGGGAAGACTGGGAAGGGTCCCTGTGGTCCCCTGCAGCTCGATCACTGGGAGGGAGGAGGACTTTGGAAAGCCTGGCTCCAGGGAAGCAGATGTGGGAGCACTTAAGTTGGTAACAATCTTTCTTCCATTGCCCTGGTCCTCTGCAAGAATAGGATAAACGAGTCAGGTTTTGGGTTTGTTTAGGAACCTCCATTTGCCAGAATTGAGGATTAGGAATTCCAGTGGTCTTGAGGCCCCTAACTGGTTCAGTGAGTAGAGCTTGCAGTTGATCTCAGGCTCGTGAGTTCGAGCCCCACCTTGGGCACAGAACCTACTTAAAAAAAAAAAGGGGGGGGGCTAATTAAAAAAAGAATTTTAGCAGTTTTTCTTTTAGGTGACTCATCTAGGATGTGTGTGAATGGTTTGTCAAATGTACCTGCAGTGGACATATTTTCGCATTCTAGCCTGGTCCTTATGATTAAAGGGAAAAGATACTTGTTCTGGTCTTTAATAAACATAGACTTAAATGCTACCTGGGTGGATTCCACACCTACAGGAAGACCAGAATTTTCTTTAAAGACAATTTGGAGTTGGTTTGTAATCGTCACGGAGAGGCTGGTGATCATGTAATGTTAACTTTTGAAGTAAACCTGCGGGAACACCTGGGTGGCTCAGTTGGTTAAGTGTGACCTGCCAGTTATTGTACTAGCAAAAATGGGTTTACTTGGTAATAGCAGAGATTTACAAGTCTTTTTTTTTTTTTTTAAGATTTTATTTATTTGTCGGGGTTGGGGGGGGAAGGCAGGCTCCCCGCTGGGCAGGGTGCCCAATTTGGGACTTGATCTCAGGACTCTGGGACCGTGACCTGCACAAAAGGCAGTTGCTCAGTGGACTGAGCCATCCAGGCGCCCCGAGATTTGCAGTTCTGTTATGTAGGGAGGACCTCTCCTTCATCGAGGAGAAGGGGATATTAGGAGGGGCTGTTCCACCTGACATCCACTGGAGCAGCCTTGGGGTTCTAGCCCTAGTGTCTTCTCATAGGGTAGGCTGTGACTGCCTCTTGTTGGCTGGGCTGTTGCCAGGGGAGGAGAAAACTTTCCTTCCTTTGTCCTGCTGGGGCAGTGATGTGTCCGAGATTGTCTCCTGCTATTGAGTGCAGTGGAGGTACTGGTGGGAGCTCCCCTGTGGTCTTCTAATTTCACTGGAGTCATGTCTCTGTTACTCATTTTCAGAGAGTTGGTGGGCTCTCGGGTGGTTTTCACTTGCTGGCTGTTACGAATCAAGCTGCTGAGAGTGCGTGGAAATAGTGTTGGTGCTCGTCTTCACTTGTCTTGGGTAGATCGACAGTAGGAGTGGGATTGCTATATTGCACCGTGACTGGACGGTCATCATTTTGAGGACGTGCCGGACTCCTCCGGGTTGTGCCATTTTGCATCCCCAGCAGCAGAAATGCATGAGGGCACCTGGGTGGCTCAGTTGGTGGAGCATCTGCCTTTGGCTCGGGTAGTGGTCCCAGGGTCCTGGGATCGAGTCCTCTGTTGGGCTCCTGGGATCCAGTTCCACATTGGGCTCCCTGCTTGGCAGGGAGCCTACTTCTCTCTCCACCTGCTGCTACCCCTGCTTGTGCTCTCTCTCTCAAATGAAGAGAGTCACCCTTTCTCAGGTGCTCACCAGCACTTACTTGTTTCTTTATAGCCATTCTAGTGGGTCTGAAGGGGTATCTGCTTATAGCTTGACCTCCATCTCCCTGATAACTGACATCTGGCATCTGTTCCGGAACCTGTGGGCCGCTGGCATATCTTCTTAGAAAGGTACCTGCTCAGATTCATTCCCCATGATTTGACTGTATTATTTTTCTTTATATTATTGTTTTCTATTTTTCATGGGGTCATACGGATTTTTAAAACATATTTAAAATACAGGAGTTACCAGGTGTGTGATAAGCAAACCCCAGTTATAACCCCAGTTGAAGTAGAACTGATCTTATTAAGTGATGTGGGTGGCATATGGGATTTTGTTTTTCCCTTAAGTTTTAAGAACATAGGTTTTGTTTGGACAATCTCAGATTTTTGGGAAAAAAAAAAAAGATTTTTAAACGTTCCATGAGTGCGGCGTCATCCTCGTTGCTACGACGGCGTGGGTCAGCCTCCTTTTCTTTATCTGCTAAAGTCGCCCGAGGCTGCGGCCATCAGTCTCTCAGGGGCTCCTCTTTCTGGCGCGCTTCTGCTTGCATTCTGGGCCCCGGGGTATATGGTCGAGGCCCTGCTGATTTCCGTGACTTCAGGAACTGGAGCTCCTCTTATGCACTGCGTGTGCCAGGCCCCCGGGCCCTGTGTCCCTGCTCACTGTCCACCTAACCCAGGGACAGGGTGGTGTCTGCCTCTGCCGGGATAGAGGGGACTGTGCTAGGCTCCTTGACCTTGTTGCCTTCCAGTGAGAGCAGCACTGGAATCTGTGTGTTCACAGCATCCTGACATCTGGTTCCAGTTTTGGGGCTGACAAGGCAGTAACCGTCCTTGAGCAAGTCAAAGATGTGCCGTCCAGTTTCAGTGGGGTCTGAACGAGTATTTCACTTTTCATTCTTTCGCATACAACTGTGCTCAGATCTGCTCATTTTCAGTACAAATAGCCTATATTGGGGTGTATGTTCGTCTGTGTGAGCTGTCGTCCTCGCCCTCTGCTTCCGGGTCCCAGCCCTTCCCGTCACTGAGGGCACTGCCGTGGGTGTGTGTGCGTGTTGTCACTTCCCGCATGGGTGTGACTTGGGTCCTAGGGTGGGATGCGGTTCCCTGAGTGTCGCCCCCACATCCTCCCTCACACACGGGTGAGGAGGGAGCGTTGCTACAACAGAACATGTGGATGTTCCAGGACGCGGTGGTCTTTGCGGATGTGGCTGTGAACTTCACCCCGGAAGAGTGGGCTTTGCTGGATCATGGTCAGAGGCAGCTCTACCGGGACGTGATGCTGGAGACCTGCAGGAACCTGGCCTCCCTGGGTAAGCGTGGCTCCGCCCCGTCTCTAACCTTGTAGCCAATGAGTGTTTCTTACAAGTGTGTGATCTTCCTGGGGCCGAGGAATGGGAATACGATGGGGAAGAGACAGACGTGGCCCAGGCCTTTATGGAAACTACCGAGGGTCACATAATTTCCCATGAAAACAGAGTTTCCTGTGTTAAATCGACTGTTGCTGCAATCAAAGTCTGAGACTCCCTAATTTTATCAGCGGGAGGATGGGCTCCTTTGTGGTTTTCAGTTCTGCGAAGGATGCGCTGTGGCTCACACCCATTTCTCCTAGTAATCATGCTGCAGGGAATTCTCCTTGTAGTCATGCTGCAGGGAAACTCGCACTTTGTCCTCTTCGGTGACCTTGAAGACCAAATCAGCAGCCCATCTACCAGACTGCTTGTGGCCCTTCAAATCCTGCCCCCAGCTGGGCTGTTGTGGGGGGCTGGGCGGCGCCACACCCACCGTCCGGCCTCCCAGTGGCAGCTGGGGCAGTCAGGCAGGCTCCCCCGATGGCCTCGGTGCCGTCAGAACAGTCCAGCCGCCCTCAGTCGGACCGGGTTCTGGAGAAGGGAACGGCATTTGCGCATGTCCGTTAGAAACGGGACTCCGTCCTTGTGCTGAGAAGGGTGATTTTCTCATTCCCCTGCTCTCCCTGTCGGACATTTCATCCATCCTCGCCCACGGGGCAGGCCTTTCTGTGTTCTTACAGACATAGTGTGTGCGTGTGGGGGTTTTGCCCAGTTCTTCCTACTTTACTTTTCCAATAATACTGTCTCCACATTAGTCACCATTGATTTTAAAGCATTTCCACATAAACAGGCTGCCTTTTCATACGCTTTTCCTCTTATTGCCAAAGTCCCAAAGCACTTAGGTCCTTAGAATTTTTCTGTGGTCACATGTTCATTCTTCCTGATGAACTTCATTTACATTTGGGATCAGTATGGGAAGAGAAATCCCCAAATGGTCTGTTTTCTGAATTTTCTTTACCTTTAAATATCAGGTCATTCCCAAGAAATTAAATTGTGCTTCCAATTCTTGCAGACTGTTGCACTCAAGTTAACCCTTTTGGATCAGGGACTCAGCTGAATATTTTGGAGAATGGACTATCCAGTGAAGATAAAATAGTAACATTTACAAGAAATGATTCCTGGGCTCTTTTTGGAGAAAACTGGGTATTTCATCACATTGGAGATCAGTCCCAGTCCCAGGAGAGGTGTTTGAGGTGAGTGCCTCTCTCTCCCATAGGAGAAAGGGGGATCTTGGCAAATTGTTAGAATACTTTGAAATTAAAGAAGGCATGAAGTTATAAACCTAGCTCAACAGTTGTGTAGTCGGAATTACACAAGTACTTCATAAATGTGATGTAGTATTGATCAGCAGATATATAATTCAGCTCCAGACATTTATCAGGAAAACCCACATGTAAGAAAGTTTGATGGCGGGGCGTCTGGGTGGCTCAGTGGGTTAAGCCTCTGCCTTCAGGTCAGGTCATGACCCAGGGTCCTGGGATCGAGCCCCATGTCGGGCTCTCTGCTCAGCGGGGAGCCTGCTTCCCCTTCTCTCTCTGCCTGCCTCTCCATCTACTTGTGATTTCTGTTAAATAAATAAATAAAATCTTAAAACAAACAAACAAAAAAAGAATGTTTGACAGTTATGGCTATTACTGGGCCCTTATTCTGAGCATTTGGCTACTTCTGCATCATAGCAGTGTAGACAGTGACAGAAACATGCCCATTCCTTGGAAGTGGTCATTATGTAGTCAAGTAATCATTAATATCAATAGATCGTTAATAAAGAGATCAGTTAAAATCATTATTCCGTAACAGTGTGCCTTCCCATTTTGAACAGAGGTCATTTGGTGGAGCGGGTCTGTGAAAGCAGTGAAGATAATCGACGTAGAGAAACCAGAACGCAGATGACAAGTCTTACCGTGCATGAGGATTGTCCTACTGGAGACAAGTCCTGTCACTGCGCCAAGTGTAGAGAAGCCTTCACAGATGGTCCTTTCCCTGAGAATCCACAAAAATCCCACCCTGGACACAAACCTAGTCCCCGTGAGGAACGTGGGCCGGCCTGCAGCTGTGTCTCGAGCCCCAGCCCTCACGTGGACCCAGGCCTTGGAGAGAAACCTTATGAACCTCAGGACACTGGGGGAGCTTCGAAGAGAGACTTGAAGAGTCGCGGTAGTAAACAATCTTTAGAGTGCCAGAAGTGTGGGAAAACTTTCACTTGCAGGTCGTCCTTTCAGGGTCACGTGAGGGGTCACTGTGGACAGAGAGTCCATGCGTGTGACGTGTGTGGGAAAGTCTTCACGTATCAGTCTTACCTTACACGTCACGTGAGAACTCACACTGGGGAGAGACCCTATGAATGTGTGGAGTGTGGGAAAGCCTACAGTTGCCTCTCCTATTTTCGAGAACATGTGAGAACGCACAGTGGAGAGAAACCCTATGAATGTAAGCAGTGTGGGAAGACGTTCAAGTATCCCGCGTCCTTGCAAGGACACATGACGACACACACTGGGGAGAGACCGTATCTCTGTCAGCAATGTGGGAAAGCCTTCGGTTGTCCCAAGTACTTCAGGAGACACGTGAGAACGCACAGTGGACTGAAACCCTATGAATGTACGTTATGTGGGAAAGCCTACAGTTGTTCCTTATCCCTTCGAGAACATGTCAGAACTCACAGTGAAGAGAGACCCTACCAATGTCAGCAGTGTGGGAAGGCCTTCAGACATCCTCGCTATTTCCAAAGACACGTGAGGATGCACAGTGGCGTGAAACCCTACGAGTGTAAGGAGTGTGGGAAAGCGTACAGCAGCTCCACATCGCTGCAGGAGCACGTGAGGACACACACCGGGGAGAGGCCCTTCGAGTGTCCACAGTGCGGGAAGGCCTTCACTCGTCACTCCTCCCTTCAAGGACACGTGAGGGCACACAGTTTGGAGAAACGTTACGAGTGTGCACAATGCGGGAAGGCCTTCCGTTGGTCCTCGTCCTTACAAAAACACGTGAGGACACATAGTGAAGAGAAACCCTATGAATGTCAGCAGTGCGGCAAAGCCTTCTGGTACCCCGCCAACCTGAGAGCCCACGTGAAGACACACACTGAGGAGAGACCCTACGAGTGTCCACACTGTGGGAAAGCCTTCAGCTGTCACTCCTCTCTTCAGGTACACGTGCGAAAGCACAGCGGGGTGAAACCCTATGAGTGTCAGGAGTGCGGGAAGGCCTTCTGGTATCCCGTGAACCTGCGGGCACACGTGAGGACGCACACCGGGGAGAGACCCTACGCGTGTCAGCAGTGCGGGAAGGCCTACAGGTGCCCCGCGAACCTGCGGGTCCACGTGAGGACGCACACCGGGGAGCGACCGTACGAGTGTCAGCAGTGCGGGAAGGCCTTCAGGTATCCGGCCAACCTGCGAGCCCACGTGAGGACGCACACCGGGGAGCGACCGTACGCGTGTCAGCAGTGCGGGAAGGCCTTCAGGTACCCGACCAACCTGCGAGCCCACGTGAGGACGCACACTGGGGAGAAAGTCTGAATGCAAGGACTGTGGGAAAGCCTTCACGTGTCCCTAAGATCGTGCATATCCAGTGAGACGCACGGCAGGAGCCTTATGAATGTACAGACTGGTGGGAAACCTTTAGGTATAGTTCCTCGTATAGTTTGTACATAAAAACTCAGGGCTGGGCAGCGGTCTCTCTTTGTTATAAACATGGTTGTGCCTTGTAAGTGCCTCGTCCCTAATGACGATCCCTGTCATATTTATCTCCACTGCATGTTGCCAGGAGGAAGCCCTGAGATAAAATATTCCTCTCTGTGCCCTTTGTAGGAGATATATTTTGTTACTTCACACATGAAAATTGTAGAGTCATATAAAATTTCTCCTTTCCGTGACGATGTCTTTGGGCCCCAGGGGGGACAAGTGACGCCCTCTCTTGTGGGGACTGGAAACCCCGACTCTGTATCTGCCCTTCCTTCCAGTCTTCAGGACTGAATGATGGATCCTCACGTTCGCTTACTGCCGCTGTACGCCACAGCTCCGCGCCCCCCCGAAGTTAGTGAACGTGCAGGGCTGTGGAGCGAGGACGGTCTCCTCCGGTTGTGTTCCGGTTTCGGCCCCCCCTGCTGATCGCTCTTCATCTTGGTGGTTCATCAGTCATGATGGCGTTAAGAAGAGAAACCCTGTGGCGTGAAGATGAAAGCCGGCTTCTGGCTGGTTCCACTGAACTTGGTTGTGAGTGTGGTGCGGTAGGAGATCATGTGTCCCAGAGTCCTTCTCTCTGTGGTTCTGACGTGAAGGCCGTGAGGACAGAAACCGCGTGACGAAGCCATGCTCTTCCGGCAGGAGACAGAGATGCGTGGGGACCCACATGGGCTTGGGTCACAGCGCATCGTCTCGATCACTGATCTGTCGCCTGGAACAGCCTCCAACCCGACACAGGTTTGACATCCGTTTTTGTTCGGTAGCACACTCCAGACACTTCTCCACGAGCTCTCCTGTGGTGGACCAGCTCGGTTTTCAGGTCCACATGGTTCCTTCGCTGCCCTGTGGCTCCTTGTGCCCGTGAGGCCACCTCTCAGGGCGCCGTGTGTAGGGGTGGCTCTCATCCTGGCACCGTTCATCTCCCGTGCTGTTTCTACCGCATGGTTTCCGTGGTGCGCATCCTGTCCCTCTCAGGATAGATCTGCGTCCTGCCTCCCCCCGGCGGAATTAATGCTGCAGCCTCAGATGCGGGAAACCTCCTTCCCTTGTTGCACGGTAGAGAGGCTCCAGTAACCCTGTATTTCTAACTTCTGGATGTTTCTATAATTGGAATAAGCACTTGTGAGTGTGTGGCAGTTTGTGGCAATTCTCACCAATAGCTGACGGCTGACGGCTCTCTGAGAGATAAACCCAGTATGCTTAATTCCTTTCTGTTGAAAGATGTAACTTCCCAGGGTGTTTTTTTTTTTTTTAAACACGTAATTCAGAACAGTGGTTTTATCTTTGTTTTGTCAAGTGTGTTTCTCTCCATTGTTTCATGGAAACCACATTACTGAGATTTTCAAATCTGTTGCATACTTGCAAATGATAGGATGTTTTATGTCCTCTATTATTTTTTTAAGATTTTATTTATTTGAGCAAGAAAGAGAGTGAGCATGAGCAGGGAGCCTGATGCGGGGCTCGATCCCAGGACCCTGAGATCATGACCTGAGCTGAAGGCGGACGCTTCACCGACTCAGCTGCCCAGCCACCCCTCACAACTGAGTTCTTTTAAAATATCCCGTTCGGGGCGCGTGGGTGGCTCAGTGGGTTAAGCCTCTGCCTTTGGCTCAGGTCATGAACCCAGGGTCCTGGGATCGAGCCCCGCATCTGCTTGGCTTGGAGCCTGCATCCCCCCCGCCCCCCCGCCTGCCTCTCTGCCTACTTGTGATCTCTGTCTGTCAAATAAATAAAGATTTTTTAAAAATCCCGTTCATCAGGATTAACTTTTTCTTCTGATTGTGTCCATTAAAAACACACACACACACACACACACACACAAAACCTATTCTGGGTGAATAGGACAAGTACAGTTGACATTCCCCTTCTGGTGTGTGTTTCTTCAATACCCGGGGAGCTGCTATCACTGTCTCATTAAAATGACTTACTCCTGAGGCGCCTGGGGGGCTCAGTGGGTTAAAGCCTCTGCCTTCGGCTCAGGTCATGATCTCAGGGTCCTGGGATCAAGCCCTGCATCGCGCTCTCTGCTCAGCAGGAAGCCTGCTTCCCCCTCTCTCTCTGTCTGCCTCTCTGCCTACTTGTGATCTCTGTCTTTCAAGTAAATAAATAAAATCTTTAAAATAAAATAAAGTGACTTACTCCTGAGGCACCTGGGTGTTGCAGTCTGTTCAGTTCCGATTCTTGGTTTCAGCTAGGGTCGTGATCTCAAGGTTGTGGGATCAAGCCCTGAGTTGGGCTCCACAGCGAGCACGGAGTCTCTGAAAATCACTTCCTCTCCCTCTGCTCCTCCCCCACCTCATGCGCTCTCTCTGTCTCTCTCAAATAACTATTTTTTTTTAAAGATTTTATTTATTATTTATTTGACAGAGAGATCACAAGTAGGCAGAGAGAGAGGGGGAAGCAGGCTCCCTGCTGAGCAGAGAGCCCGATGCGGGGATCGAGCCCAGGACCCTGAGATCATGACCTGAGCCGAAGGCAGCGGCTTAACCCACTGAGCCACCCAGGCACCCTCTCAAATAACTATTTTGAAAAGATGATTTACTCCCAGTGGTGAAATCCTTAATGCTGCCCATGTAATGTCTCTGACATCAGCAGGAGTCACGGTCTCGCAGCTCAAGGGCGTGGGAGAGGGAGCCAGACACCTGCATCTTCCGTACTTGTCAACAACTGAACAAACCACACTTGTGATAAGGGGAGTCTTAGTTGTGGGAATGACTTTACAACTTGGTGCTCCAGGCATAACCACCTTGAGGAAATTCCTAATTTCTGGAAATGCTGCTTCTCAGTGTTTGTTGTCCGAGTAGCTGTGAGGCGTTTACATGGAAGTCCGTACTAGTCCTTCCTCCTCGTTCCTTTTGCTGGGAATTGTGCTGAATTGTGCCAAGCAAGACGTTTCTTCCCATGATGGATGGGTAAGTGGGTGGTCAGGCTTCACCCTGTGGCGTGTCCTTGTATTAATTGCTGTGGAGGGAAGTTGGTCCCATCAGCTGGCCCTCCGATGCCCCTCGGGCCCTGGGCATGGTACAAGTTCTGTTGTATTTCGGGTGGAGCTGGTGGGACTTCATGTCTGAGGGGTTGTGTAACGTGAGCAGCTCCGCTGGGACCGGGGGAAGGAAACGTACAGCAATGTGGTAGTGGGAATGGACAACAAAGATTCCGTACAGGGCGCCTGGGTGGCTCAGTGGGTTAAGCCGCTGCCTTCGGCTCAGGTCATGATCTCAGGGTCCTGGGATCGAGTCCCGCATCGGGCTCTGCTCAGCGGGGAGCCTGCTTCCTCCTCTCTCTCTGTCTGCCTCTCTTCCTACTTGTGATCTCTCTGTGTCAAATAAATAATTAAAAAAAAAGAAGTCAATTACTTAAAAAAAAAGATTCTGTAGTCTTTGCAGAGAGGAGTGCTTCTAGTTATTCCAACCACTGTTGGAATGCGCTTTCCTCTACTGTCCTCAGTTCACCAGGATGACCAGTGATCGTGTGGATCCCACGCACTAATACAGGTCGATACAGCCGCACCGAGCTTGGAAGAGAGCTTGGAAGGTGTGTGTCGCAACCACGTTTTGATGTCCCCACCGGTGGGAGAGTCCGTATGTGACATTTTCCGTGGAAATCTCTTTTTCACAGCAGGACCATGAAATCCTGTTTCGAATTTTTTACAAATTGTTCACCTTTCCATGTACCCAGAGGTAGTTTTCCTTGTGACTTTGTGCTGCTTTTGCTTCCAGTTCTCAGAATCTGAGAGCCAAGTTCAGGGGTGCCCACGTGATGCTTTTTGTAGGCTCTGAATCCATACCTGTTCTGTGTCCCTTAGTGGTTGGCCAGTCATATGTGGCCAAACAAGGGACATAGGAAGGTCCAGGGAGGCAGGTGATAAAACTCAGGTCCTAGAGGGACAGTCAGTGCTTACAAAGAAGGGGTGACTTGGGAGCACCAAGGGAGCAAGCAGGAGTGGGAGGGCGGGAAGCAGCGTGAGGACATGTGGGCAAGAGCCTGCACTGTCTAGACCGATGTGGACTTCACTGACTGCCTTGAGCTGAGCGCGTAGCCCACGCTACACCCATTCCGACAGTGGCTCAGTATTTTGCATCCGACACTGCACATAGGCTCTAGGAATGAAAGGCTCAATTCGAATCACGATCCTGACTTGGTTCCTTTCTTGCTCAGTGGCCTTTGAAAACTCACCTGCCTTTGTAGGCCCCAGGTAGCTCATGCAAGGAGATAAAAACAGTATCTGCTTTAAAGACTTTGCTGAGGAGCAAGTGGGTTCATCTGTGCTAAGTCCCTTTATGGAGAACATGTAACACAGTGCCGGCTGTGAGTAAGCAAGACGTCCTCACACCACAGTCAGGACGCAAGCATGGCCTCAGACAGTGGAAGCTCTCTGGCCTGCAGTGGCCTGGAGCTCACTACTGGGCTGTGGCTCCCTCTCATTAATAGAGCCAGTTCCACCCACCTGTCCTCAGACGAGGCACTTCCTTGTCAGGGATGAGTCAAGGCATGTGATGACCATGTCCAGGTCCAGTCAGGAAGAGGCTAAAGAAGAGAGTCCAATCTCTGAAAATCAGCAAATATTCCCCACCTCTAGCTGATGTGCCTGGTGCCTCTCTATTCCTGGTTTCAGTTGCACTGCATTCTTCTGGCTGTCTAGGTAAGAACTATTAAGTTCTTCGGGGCACCTGGGTGGCTCAGTCAGTTAACTGTCTGCCTTTGGCTCAGGTTATGATCCTGGTGTCCTGAGATCCAGCCCCAACCAGGGCCGCTTCTCCCTCTCCCTCTGCCCCTCCCCTGT
Organism: Mustela nivalis; assembly: GCF_964662115.1. Taxonomy (NCBI): domain Eukaryota; kingdom Metazoa; phylum Chordata; class Mammalia; order Carnivora; family Mustelidae; genus Mustela; species Mustela nivalis. Next base: position 214,530,208 of record NC_139020.1, on the reverse strand, counting down.
GCTATCCCCTCCTTCTCCTTACGTGCTTCATCTCTGTTCATGTGTGCACCCGACATTTCTTAGAAGAGTATCACGCTGCAATTTCTTTTTTTCAAAGAGGGTTTGCCAGTAGTAATCACAATCAGCAAGAAGGGGGGTTAAATGACACTTGAACATCTTTGATTTGCTCCATATCTGACACACTTTAACAGTATGGGGACACTGATCATTTGTTCTTTTTTTTTTTTTAAATTGGATTTATTTATTTGAGAGAGATCGTAAGTAGGCAGAGGCAGGCAGAGAGAGAGGGGAGGCAGGCTCCCCGCTGAGCAGAGAGCCTGACTCGGGGTTCCATCCCAGGACCCTGAGATCATGACCTGAGCTGAAGGCAGAGGCTTTAAGCCCCTGAGCCACCCAGGTTCCTGTGATCATTTGTTCTTATGAGATAGATCACCTACCATCCTTTCTGAGCAAAATTTTCAACTGATACTGATAGAATCCACAGTGTGCCTCCCATCAAGATTCAAATAGATCCCTCAAAAGTTCTCCCAAGAAGGGGCACTTAGGTGGCACGATCAGTTTGGTGACGGACTTTTGGTTTTGGCTCAGGTCATGATCTCAGGGTTGTGAGATGGAGCCCCAGGTCAGGCTCTGCACTCAGCACAGTCTGCCTTAGAGTCTCTCTCCCTCTCCCTCTGCCCCTCCTGCTCCATACTCTCTCAAATAAATAAATCTTAAAAAAAAGTTCTTCCCAGAATTAATCAATACCCTGTAAATAAAGCAGCTCTTCAAGGCATCAAAGCATAATAGAAGATTCTAAGTCTCAGGGCCTCACTATCCCTTGCACTAGTTTCTGAGAAACTTATTTTACCTGTGACAAAACGCAGTGGTCAAGGATAGTTTGTCTAGGATCTCCGAGCAACAAATCACATCGTTACGAACCTCCATAGGCTGCAGGTACTCCGAGAAAGGACAAGGCCGTAAAACCTGAAGGTCCTGAAGAAGCCCGAGCGGTGAAACACCAGGAGAGCAGAGCTCAAAACCCAGAAGAAAACTTGCTGCCAGTCTCCAGGCTGGGAGAGAAAGCAGTGAGCCTAGTAGGCTCTGTGAGTTCTGGTACCTCTTTGCTCACCAGGCTCGGAGTCTCTCGGGGTCTACTGGTCCCAATTCTGATCACCAAATAATGGAGACTTAAAATATAAAAGTGCTAGCTACTTGACCAGCAAGACAGTGGGTTTATTTGGAAATAGCACAGAACTGCAATTGGGGACAAGCACTGTAGGCAAGTGCAGGAAATTTGGGGAGAGTGAAGGGAGTTCCACTGTAGTGGCTTTTCATTGGCTGAGCTGCGATGGCCTCCCATTGGCTGGGCTGTTGCTAGGGAGGAAGAAAACCTCCTCCCTCCAGCTGGGGGTAGAGTGTCTGCACTTAAGGTCCCTCTCCCCCAGTTTGGTCTAGCGTTGGGAAGTGATAGGGTGTGAGAGCCCCGCGGCTGGCTTCCTAACTATGCTAAAGGAGGTTTCCTTTTATTTTCACAAAGGTACACACCCGGGAGTGAAGTTTTGGGTTATATGGTAACCCTTGTGATGAACTCTGAGAAACCACTGTGCTTTCAACAGTGGTTGCACCGTTTACGTTCCCACCAATGTGTGAGGGTTCCTGTCTCTCTGCATCTTTGTCAAAACCTATTTTTCATTTCTTACTAAACAGTAGCCATCATGGTTGGTATGAAGCGATAGCTCATGGTTTTGATTTGCACTTCATAAGGGACCTACTGAATTGAACATTTTTTAACAGGGTTGGCTTGAATTGAAAGCTTTTTTATTCTGAATTCTAGACCCTTATCAGATAAAAGAACTACAGTAAATTGATAATGTACAGATCTTATATCCTTATGGAGATGATTAGTGAACTTCCTGGACACGTTTATTTGAACATATTAAGGGAAAACTGCTAATTTTTAGGTATGATAATGGCCTTTGGGTTATGCTGAAAAATTACATTCCAAAATATTCATGGATTAAATAGTATTATCAGTTTCTTCAAAATTATCTGGTGAAAAATGAGTGGGCTGGACATAAAACCTGGCAAATGAGATAAAAGCAGGTCATGGATTTATAGTTTTATTATGCCCTTCAGCTGACCTCCCCCCCTTTTATTGCAGTAAAATATACATAAAATGATATTTTAAAGTGTAAAGTTCAGAAGTATTAAATACATTCACACTGTTTTGCAACCGTCACTACCATCCTTCTCCCCAGAACTCTTCATAGGGTAACAGTGAAAGTGTCCCAACTAAACACGGACTCCCCACTCTCCTTCCCTCCCCTCCCCCAGACCCCAGCCTCCACCAATGTACTACATGTCTGTATGATTTTAACACTCTTAAACTTTTTTTTTAAAGATTTTATTTATTCATCTGACAGAGAGAGATCACAAGTAGGCAGAGGCAGGCAGAGAACGAGGGGGAAGCAGGGTCCCTGCTGAGCAGAGAGCCCAAAGTGGGGCTCGATCCCAGGATCCTGGGATCATGACCTGAGCTGAAGGCAGAGGCTTTAACCCACCGCGCCACCCAGGTGCCTGTGATTTTGACACTCTTAGTCATACATGTAGAATCATATGGTGTTTGTGTCTCATGGGTTTATTTCACTTAGGATAATGTCCTCAAGAGCCATCTGTCTCACTACACATTGCAATTTCCTTCCTTTTTAAGTTTGAAGAATAGCCCATTAAATGTATGGCCTCCATCTGGCTTATCTGTTCATCCATCAGTGGACATGTGAGTTGCTTGCACATTTTAGGTATTGTGGATAACGCTGATATGAACACGAGTGTACCAACATCTCTTCAAGATTCTGCTCTTAGTTCTGTTGGGTATATACCCAGAAGTGGAATTGCTGGATCAGACGGCAATTCTATTTTACATTTTTCAGCAACTACCATAGTATTTTGCACAGTGGCTTTTCCATTTTATCAACAGTGTACAAGGGTTCGTTTCTCCACATCCTCAACATTTGTTTCTGGTTTGCTTTTAGAAGCAACCCCATTGTGTTCAAAGTGGTATCATAGTGTAGTTTTAATTTGCATTTCCCTAATGATTAATGATGTCATTTAAAAAATTTTTTATTTACTTATTTGATAGAGAGATCACAAGCAGGCAGAGAGGCAGAGAGAGGGGAGGGGGGAAGCAGGCTCCCTGCTGAGCAGAGAGCCTGATGTGGGGCTCGACCCCAGAACCCTGGGATCATGACCTGAGCTGAGCCGAAGGCAGAGGCTTTAACCCATTGAGCCACCCAGGGGCCCCTGATGTCATGTGTGTTTTTTTTTTTTTTAAGATTTTATTTATTTATTTATTTGACAGAGAGAAATCACAAGTAGGGGGAGGCAGACAGAGAGAGACAGAGGGAAGCAGGCTCCCCGCTGAGCAGAGAGCCCGATGCGGGACTCGATCTAAACACCCTGAGATCATGACCTGAGCCGAAGGCAGCGGCTTAAACCACTGAGCCACCCAGGCGCCCCTGTCATGTGTTTTTTAATGTGCTTATTGCACACGTATGTATATTCTCTAGAGAATGTCTGTTGAAGTCCTTTGTTAATGTTGAATTAGGTTTGGGTTTTTGGGTTGTTGCATTTTAGATGTTCTTATCCTGGGTATTAGTCTCATCAACTATGTGGATTTTTCAGGTATTTTCTCTCATTCTGTGGGTTGACATTTTACTACATTGATACTGTCTTAGATGTACAGAATTTTCAAATTTTCATGAAACAAATTTGTCTATTTTTTCTCTTTTTTAAAGATTTATTTGGCAGAGAGCACAAGTAGGGGGAGCAGCAAGCTCCCCGCTGAGCAGGAAGCCCAATGTGGGACTCGATCTTAGGACCCTGGAATCATGACCTGAGCTAAAAGCAGACGCTTAACCGTCTAAACTACCCAGGTGCCCCTATTTTTCTTTTGTTACTTGTGACTTTGGTGTTATAGTTAAGAAATCACTGCCACATCCCATGTTACAAAGCTTTTCTTCTGTTTCCTTCTAAGAGTTTTATTGTTTTAGGGCTGACGTGTAGGTTCTTGATCCATCTTGAGTAATGTCTGAATATGTTATTAGGTGAGGATTCCACTTCATTCTTTTCCATGTGGATGTCTAGTTTCCCCAGCACCATTTATCGAAAGACTGTCCTTTCCCCACTGAATAATCTTGGCACACTTACCAAACTCAGTTTACCAGGGGCACCTGGGTGGCTTAGTCAGTTAAGTGTCTGCCTTCAGCTCAGATCATGATCCCAGGGTCCTGGGATTTAGCCCCACATCGGGCTCTCTGCTCAGCAGGAAGCCTGCTTTTTCTTCGCTCTCTGCCTGTTGCTCCCCCTGCTTGTTCACAGGATCTGACAAATAAATAAAAATCTAAAAGAAAAGAAAAGAAAAAACCCAAACAACTGTATTTAAACCTTGAACATATGATGTGTTTCCATTATTAGATCTTTTTTTTCTATGATTTGTAGTTTTGCCTTGTATGAGTCTTTTGCCTCATTGGTTAAGTCCTGAATATTTTATTCATTTTGATGCTATTTTAGTTAGAATTGGTTTTGTAATTTTCTTTTCCTATTGTTTATTGTATTTAGAAATGAAACAAATTTGTGTTACCTTTTTATCCTGATACTTTGTTAAACTCATTTATTTTTAATGGTTTTGTGTGCATAAATGGACTCTTTAGAATTTTCTGTATGTAAGATGTACAGATATAATTTTTATTCCTTTCCAAGCTGGGTGTTTATTTGTTTTCTTTGCCTAATTACTCTGGGTATAACTTCTGTACCATGTTAAATGGGAGTGGTGAAAGTCATTCTTATTCCTGATCTTAGAGAAAAAGGGCTTTCAGTCTCACTACAAAGTGTGATGTTCTCTGTGGGTTTTTCATATATGGATTTTATAGTATTGAGGTCGCTCCCTTCTACTCTTAGCTGATGGAGTGTTACGAAAGGGTGTTGGATTTCATCATGTGCTGCTTCTGCATCAGTTTAAGGTAAAAATTTGATTTGTTACCTTCATTCTGTTCATGTGCATTGCATGGATTCGTTTTTGTACGCTGAGCCATTCTTGCATTCCAGTAGTAAATCCCACTTCGTCGTGGTGTACAGTCCTTTCAGTTTGCTGCTGAATTCTATCTGCAGTATTTTGCTGGGGAGTTTTACACACAAATTCTTATGGGCTACTGGTGTGTAGTTTTGTTTCCTTGTAGAATCCTTGGCTTTTCTATCAGGGTGATGCTGGTCTCATAGCTTAAACGGTGTTCTTTTCTCTTCAACTTTTTGGGGGAAAATTTTGTTAAGTATTAATATTCTTCTTTAAATTGTTTGGTACAATTCACCAGTAAAGCCATCAGGTTCAGGACTTTTCTCTGGGAGGGTTTTGATCACTGATTCAATTTCTTTATTAGTATAGCTGTTTGGATTTTCTGTTGCTTCATGACTGATTCTCAGCAGGTTTTCTGTTTTTAGGAATTTGCCTGTTCCATCTCGGTTGTCCAATTTGTTGATGTACATTTCTTCTTGTTCTTCTGTAGTCCTTTCTGCTTCTGTAGTCTCAGTAGCAATGTCCCACTGCCTGTAGGATTTTAATGATTTGAGTCTTCTCTTAGTCTGCCTAGCTAAATGTCAGTTTTGTTGATCTGAAAGAACCAAGTTTTAATTTTTTTCTCTTTAATTTTCTCTATTATTTTTCTATTTTCCTTTTCATTTATCTCTGCTCTAATCTTTATTATTTACTTCCTTCTCCTAGGTTTTGATTTGCTTCTTCTTGCTCCACTTCTTAGGTTGTGAAGTCAGATTGTTGAATTGAAGTCTTGTTTTTTCTTGTTTTTTAATATAAGTATCTGTAGATTACAAATTCTCCCTTAGCAATGCTGTTGCTACACTCTGTATGTTTTGGTTTTATTTTCCTTTTAATTTCTCTCAAATACCTTTAAATTCCCCTTGGGATGCCTTTTTTCGTGCACTGGATTACTTTAAAGTACGATAATTACTGTTACTGTCCAAGAAAAGGCACTGCTGCTGAGGGGAACCATATGCTGTTAAGGTTGACGATAAGGTTAAGGTTTGTGCCATTAAAAAGTTACCACATCCGTCCATGCACGTCTCTGAGTTTGAAAAAGGTGGTAACAATTTGAAATACTTGAAATACTAAAATAATGAGAAAATAATAATGTTTCAAAGAGTATTTAAGTTGAAACTGGAGAATGAGTAGTGTTTATGTTCTCCCCACGTATGTTTCTCTTTGGTGTTTTACAAAGAAAGTGGTCAGGCTGGGGTGTGCAAGAGAACCAGTAGTGGGGGACTGAGGGACATTGGGTGGCTGGGCACATGATGTACCTTTGTGATATCCTTGGTAGTTCTGATACTGTTGTATGTGACTGTGCATGTGTTGAGCTGTGTGGCTCTGGGGATTACTGTGGCTTGTGACATAGACCATGCCACTGTTTCCAGCCTTAGAGACCTGAGAGACCTGCTCCCTAATGGGCCAGGTGTGCATCTCCCATGGTGCTTCTCAGGAGGAGGACACATCCGTTCTTGAGGTGGGAACTTCAGAGCTGGGAGAGATCTCAGGACAGCTGCTGGAGAGACACACTGCTGGTGCCCAAGGATAAGGATGCCCCAAACAGGATCCCACTGGGAAGACTGGCTGGTCTTTTGTCTTGTAGCCACAGCATTCCCAAAGTATAGGACTGAGCACATGGTCACAATCGTTGCCAAGATTTCTCACAGGGAAAGGATAAGAGGAATAGGCCCGTGGGCCCACGTTGGGAAAGCAAGACACAAGCCCCCACTCTCAGCCAGACCTTTCCTGTGGAAGGGCTGTATGGAAGAGGAATAAAAGCACTTCCACACAAAAATGTTTTCCTACCACGTTCCCAGACACATCCCATTTAAGATGAAATGTTAAGTCTTCAAAAATAGACTTGCACAACCTTTCATTCATTTTGTCCTGATGTGGCCCAGAGATGGCGATGTTTCTGGAGATGTCTCCATCACCTTAGTACAGTGTCTGCTCCAGGAGCAAGGGGAGGGAAGGCGGCTCAGGCTGCTGGGAAGCAGAGCACAACTCTGCAGGGGGTCAACCCCATGAGCCCGATGTCAGGAGTGGGTGGAGAGGCCACGTGCCTGAGCTGTGCTCTCCCCAGATGAATAGCTTTGGGTGGGAATTACAAGTCAGCAATACAACAGTCTGTATCAAATGACTGCGGTACTGTTTATGATAATTGTAAACGTTAAACATTTATGTCCATTTACTCCATCCATCCTGGTGCACGGGGCACAAACAAAGACTGCTAAACCCACTTTTCTTAATCACTGAAAATTTACTCAGACCCCTAGTAGTAAAGTCAGCATTTACAGTGTTAACATTACAGTCGCCAATCAAGATCTTGGCTGGAATGCAAGAGAGGCCAGTGGACTGCCTCATTGCAGCCAGAGCTGGTCACGAATGCAGCCTGCAATTCTGCTACCAGGATGTTCAAACACCCACACCCACATCCACACCCATGTGCAAAGCACTGGAAAGCCCTGCTCTGTGATGGCCATTTAGTCATAAGTGCATACCACGTGGCCTAAACCTTTTAACCATCAAGAAATGAAGCTTGAAGCATATTCCTATCTCCTCTCCCCATGGTTCTTATTATAATTGGAAGACGCACCTTAGTTCATAGAACCTAGAAGGACAAGGTTTATCACTCGCAAGTCCTGGGAAGTACACAGCACACCTGGGGCCACACAGCAAGGCTGTAAGAGAGTAAATGCAGACCTGGTGTTCTGCCTATTTTGGGGTCAAGGGTGGGATGCCCAGGGTTTTGCAGGTTGACTCTTTAGTAGGAACTTCACTGGTGGAGGGTGGCCTGCTTCTGTACCAGATGGTTCTGCCGGTAGCTGCAGTCTACAGCCAACTATATTTATTTATTTTTAAAAGATTTTATTTATTTATTTGACAGAGAGCGATCACAAGTAGGCAGAGAGGCAGGCAGAGAGAGAGGAGGAAGCAGGCTCCCTGCTGAGCAGAGAGCCCGATGCGGGACTTGATTCCAGGACCCTGAGATCATGACCTGAGCCGAAGGCAGCGGCTTAACCCACTGAGCCACCCAGGTGCCCAACAGCTAACTATATTTAGTCCACATGGAGGTCTTTGACACAGAAGCCGCAGCAGTCCAATGCTGTCAGGTGCTACGCTATAATCAGATGCTCACGCACTTACACTACAATACACTATATGAGAGTTAAACTCTGTGTCACATAAAAGCACACTTCACATTACTGTAGCACTACCAAGAAAGAAAATGGTATTAACTGAAAAATTGGGCAAAAAAACAGAACACTTTTCAAGCTTCCACACCCTCGCTGAAGGAGGACTTAGAGTTCTTACATGAGTACTTATTTGTGAAAGAACCAGAAATTCACTATTTAGGGGTCCAGTGTTAAATGAGGTAATGACAAACACAATACCATGTTTATAACTTCTGTATTTCCTTCCCAGAGTATAATACATGAATTAGTGCAAGATATTTCAACATTACTTACAATTACCGAATCTCTCTCTAGAAAGCCTGGCCTAACAAAGATTCTTCCAACATTACACGCATTTCTGGGGCTGCTACCCAGTGTGCATCCTCATGTGGTTTCGAAAGGATGAGGGCCACTTGAAGGCTTTCCCACATTGTTTACATTTATGGGGTTTCTCTCCAGTGTGCATCCTCACATGCTTTTGTAATGATGAGGACCAACTAAAGGCTTTCCCACATTGTGCACACTCATAAGGCTTCTCTCCAGTGTGAGTCCGCACGTGGCCTTGGAAGGATCTGGAAGAAGTGAAGGCTCTCCCACAATTCTCACATTTATACAGTTTCTACTCAGTGTGGCTTCTTAGATGTTCTCGAAAGGTTGAGGGCCAACTGAAAGCTTTTCCACACTGTTTACACTCGTAAGGTTTCTCCCCAGTGTGGGTTCTCGTGTGCCCCTGGAAGGACTTGGGGGAACTGAAAGACTTCCCACAGAACTCACAGTTATACGGCTTCTCCCCAGCGTGAACCCTCAGATGGACTTGGAAGGTTTCAGGCCAACTGAAGACTTTCCCACATTCCTTACATTCATAGGGCTTCTCTCCAGTGTGTGTCTTTTCATGTCGTTGGAAAGACTGGGGATAACTGAAGGTTTTCCCACACTGTCTGCACTTATAGGGCTTCTCTCCAGTGTGTGTTATCATGTGTCTTCGAAAGGTAGAAAGATACATGAAGGCTTTCCCACATTCCTTACACCTTATGTGGCTTCTCCCCAGTGTGGGTTCTCACGTGTCTAGTAAGACTGGCAAACCCGCGGAAGGCTGTGCCGCACTGCTTGCATTCATAAGTTTTCTCGGCTGTGAGACTCTTTTTATGCTGAGCAAGGGAGTACGGATGTCGAAAAGTTTTCCCACATAACTTACATTCATAGGGCTTCTCCCCAGTGTGTGTTATCATGTGCCTTTGAAAGACAGAGGGATAAATAAAGACTTTCCCACATTCCTTACACTTGTATGGCTTTTCTCCAGTGTGAGTTCGCACATGCCCAGTAAAACTGGAGAACTCATGGAAGGTTTTCCCACACGGCCTGCATTCATAGGTTTTCCCTGAAGTGTGAATCTTCATATGCTGAGTGAGAGAGTAAGAATGGTGGAAGGCTTTTCTGCATAACTTACACTCATACGGCCTCTCCTCTGTGTGTGTCACCACGTGTCTCTGAAAGATTGAGGGATACATGAAGGCTTTCCCACATTCCTTACACTTATATGGCTTTTCCTCAGTGTGTGTTTTCACGTGTCTAGTAAGACTGGAGAACTCTTGGAAGGTTTTCCCACACTGCTTGCATTCATAGTTTCTCTCCGGAGTGTGCATCCAGATATGCTGTGTGAGAGAGTAGAAATAAGGAAAGGTTTTCCCACATAATTTACATCCGTAGGGCTTCTCTCCAGTGTGAGTTCTCAGGCATGTGCCACAAATGCAAGCCTGCTGGTGTTCCTGACACAGGTGTGGTTTTTGTCCACAGTGAGATCTGACGTGCCTTTTAAGGGAAGAAAGATGCATAAAGCCTTTCCCACAGTTGGTGCATTCATAGAGTTTTACTCCTGTGGAAATATTCTTGCAGAAATTAAAATGAGGAAGCTGGCTGCAAGTTCCTCTGTGCTGATTTCTTTCTTTACTTTCACAGAATCTGTCTGTTGCAGGATTTCTATTAGAAGTCAGAAACACTTTATCAATATTATGTTTATTAATGATTTGTTATTAGCAACTAGTAAGTATTAGAACCAGATGGCTAACTGCATTCTAGTATCCAGAAGTTTTTCTACCCTCTTCGGATTGTCTTAAAGTTAACTAAATGCCCTAGAAGCGACCTCTATCATGTTCACTGTTCATACTATTTATCATGTATGGGGTCTTCCTAAAAGAGTGTCTAACTGAGGGGTGCCTGGGTGGCTCAGTGGGTTAAGCCTCTGCCTTCAGCTCAGCTCATGATCCCAGGGCCCTGGGATCGAGCCCCACATTGGGCTCTCTGCTCCGCAGGGAGCCTGCTTCCTCCTCTCGCTCTCCCTGTCTCTCTGCCTACTTGTGATCTCTGTTTGTCAAATAAATAAAATATTAAAAAAAAAAAAGAGTGTCTAACTGAGTTATGCTTCAAACACTCAATGTCTCCGTCAAGTTTTTAAAAGCCTTCCTAGAATTTGAAATAGATTTGGGGGCACCTGGTTGGCTCAGTCAGTTAACTGTCTGCTGTCAGCTCAGGTCATGATCTCAGGGTCCTGGGATCAAGCCCTGTGTCATGCTTCATCCTCTCCCTCTGTCCCTCTCCCACCCCACTTGTCCTCTCTCTCTAAAATACATTCGGAGTTTGGTTTTTAGTTTTTTTTAATCTCATGACATACCAAAACTCTGTCCTAGGATTAATACTGTTTTACCTTATGAACACATCTCACCTCTGATGTTTTGCATGGTTTCCATGTTGATCTTTAGTACTGTCATCTTTCCAATTTTTTTCTAAAACGTAGGCACAAGAATGATTTCTGGTGAATTTTGCCATTTTCTGTTCAATAGATTTTTTTTTTTCAAGCGTATCCTGTTGAGAAACCAACCCACTGGCTTTAAACAGTGTTTCATAATCTGAAACAAAAAGGTGAAAACATATTAAAGGAGGAAGGAACTTATGAGTAAAGAAAGACTGAGGACTTTAGTGCTTTCAGCACTTCACCAGTGGCAGGCAGGAGGGGCCAGAAGGGTAGGCAATTTACTAACTATCAAGTTTTCCAAGAAACTTCTCTGTGAACCAAAACAACAGATGAAGCCAGTCCCCCACTACCAATAAGCCAAGGAAGCTTCAAGTCTGAACCAAGACAAAAATAAGTTTAATGCACACATTCCCACTGTCATGGAGACATTACTATATTGCAGGTCCGAGATGGCTGTGACCATGTCTGTTTTTACTTTCCAGTGCATTCCTTTTCCACATTTCAAATTGTGGGAAAGCACCGACAAGAGATACTTGTTTACTAAATGACAAAGCCATTCTTACCCACTGAGACCAGATTCTGGAACGTTTCCAGCATCACATCTCTTTAGAGGTTCCTCTGCATAGAATCCAGCAAGGCCCACTCCTCCAGGGTGAAGTCCACAGCCACATCCTCGAAGACCACCAAGTCCTGAAACATACAAATGTGTGCAGGAGGAAGGTGAGTCTGAAAGCACTGGGAAACTAAAATCAGTTCATAGGAAGTTGAAATCCAACCCTCTGGTCTCTCAATATGTGCTCATCAGACTCCAACAGGCTTACCTGCACCACTAAGGAGTCAACCGTAACACAACATTTATCATGACTGCTCTCATCTTCCTCCTTTCTATCACCAGCGCCCAGGGAGATATGCCATGCACATTAAGTAAATACTTCTGTTGGAAAGTCTGCAGTAAAAGGGTAACAGAGCTCAGTTGTCCAAACCCTGAATATTCTTTAGGACTAGCCCCTGACCCGCTCCTGGGAGGAAATCTGAAAGCTCTCAGAACACATGCACTGACAAGTGTCTGTGTATATGGGCGGGGCCTTGAGCCATGAGACATACAGTATCAGACTTCCAGAGGAGCTGGATGCTGAGAAGCCAAGACCACTCACACAGGAGTGCCCATGACTAAACCTCAGTAAAACCCCAGAGTCCGAGGCCTGGGTGAGCTCCCCTAGCTAGAAATATTTTATAGAAGTTGTCACATTAAGCTCTGTCTGTATAACTGCATCAAGAGGAGATGACTTGGAGCTTGATCCTGGTTTCTCCTGGATTCTGCTTCATGTTCCTTTTCTATTCACTAATTTGCATACAGACCCTTTCCCCAAAGTAAACAGGGCACTGTGTGTGACAGTTTTTCTGAAATAAATCCGTCTGTGGAATAAACATTTCTGTGAGCCCTTGTAGTGAGTCCTCATATTTGAGGTTGGTCTTGGAGACCCCTTACACTAAGCACCACCAACTCCCTCAGATATAAAGTAATTCACTACAGGGGCTAGCAGCAGATTGAAACTGCCAAGATACAGAATTAGGGAATGTGAAGACAGGCTATGCAATCTGAAGAACAGAGAGAACAAAAATGAAAACAGAAGAAATGGAGGGTACTGTCTGGTGTGCCAACATACATGTGCTGGCAGCATGGGATTGGGAGAGGAGGGAACACAACAAATACTCAAGAGATCATGACTGAAAACATCCTGAATTTGGTGAAAATCAGCTACACGTCCAGATGCTCAATGGACCTCAAAGAATAAAACCACAAAGAGGTCCAAGAACAATACATGGTAGTGAAAACTGTGGAAGCCAGAGATGAGAAATACTGAAAGCAGCAAGAGGAAAACCTGTCACCTAAAAGAGAACCCCAATAAGACAAGAGCTGATTCTAAGCAGAGACAGCAGAGGTCAGAGGTAATGGGGTAATGTACTCGGAATGCTGAGAGCATGAGCAACTGCCAATAAAGAATCTACATCCCCGGGGCGCCTGGGTGGCTCAGTGGGTTAAGCCGCTACCTTTGGCTCAGGTCATGATCTAGGGGTCCCGGGATCGAGTCCCGCATCGGGCTCTCTGCTCAGCAGGGAGCCTGCTTCCCTCTCTCTCTCTCTGCCTGCCTCTCCATCTACTTGTGATTTCTCTCTGTCAATAAATAAATAAAATCTTTAAAAAAAAAAAAAAAAAAGAATCTACATCCCCTAAGCTACTTTTGAAAGTGAAGGCAAAATGACACATTCCCAGGTAACAAAATCTGAGAATTTTTTTCTCCAGGAGAAGCACAATATAAGAAAATATTAAGAAAAATCTTGAAACTGATAGCAATTGAGGCAGAGAGCTTCGATGACAACTTAGTAGGAGGATTCCAGCCTGGCTCGTCCCTAGAGCACAGCTGGATAGTATCAAATCTGAATACCCAGGAAATCAATCTGCAGGCTGACAGAACCAGGTGCACAAGTACAAGGAGAAAAGAGGCCACACTGAGGAAGGTGGGACATGTGAAGCTCTAGTGTGGGGGAAAGAGATCGCAGGTGCTACAGAGGGAAGCGAGCCGTGCTTGCAGAGAAAGGTGAGACGGGAACACATGGGAATGCAAAAGGAGAACAACTTCCCCAAAGCCACTGGCTGGGAAAATGAGACAGGCTGATTTTCCTGAGTTTTTGCAACCAGCGCAGCTCAAATACTGGAGTTAAAGAAGTTGGCAGGCTTGGCTGGGATAGAGCCCTAAGAGCACTGCCCTACTCCCACAGTGAAGTCATGCAAACATGGCAGGGTAGATAGAGTGATCTGAAGATCATCTAATGGGCACAGGGAGAGACTGTTCACTATTCTTTTTTTTTTTTTTTTAAGAATTTATTGACAGAGAGAGATCACAAGTAGGCAGAGAGAGAGAGAGAGAGAGAGAGAGAAGGAAGCAGGCTCCCCAAGGTCCGATGCGGGACTTGATCCCAGGACCCTGAGATCATGATCTGAGCCAAAGGCAGAGGCATAACCCACTGAGTCACCCAGGTGCTCCTGTTCACTCTTCTTGAAGTGCTTCTGTGAGAGGTGATGTTCTCAGAGTTGCCTCTCAAGGGACAAAAGAGCCTGCAGGTGCAATTTCCCTCCCCTGTCCCTTAGCATGGAAGCAGAGACACCTGCTGAGAGCCCCTAAGCTGGAAACAGGTTGTTTAGCCTGTGATCTGGTAAGACTGCCCTTCTGGATCACACCAGCATCAATCCCAGCACAGTGAGGTTCTTTCCTAGAGGACCACCACAGATCCCCTCCACACCAGGTCCCTGAAGATTGGAGTTTTAAAAATCAGACAACTCAACTGTTGCAGAGCCCAAAATATGTTGCACTACTTCACGCAGACAATCAACATGGACACAGTTTGAAAAGAGCAATCTGGGGCGCCTGGGTGGCTCAGTGGGTTAAAGCCTCTGCCTTCGGCTCAGGTCATGATCCCAGGGTCCTGGGATCGAGCCCTGGGTTGGGATCTCTGCTTGGAGGGGAGACTGCTTCCCTTCCTTTCTCTCTGCCTGCCTCTGCCTGCTTGTGATCTCTGTCAAATAAATGAATAAAATCTTAAACAAAACAAAACAAAAAAACAAAAAACAGCAATCTGAAGAACACCTAGGATACATGAGGGGAGTTTTTCACTCTTCTTTGAGGACTTCCTTAGAGCACAAGCACGGACGCTCCTCTTGGGACAAAGGAACTGCCTGGTGCCATTTTCCTACTCTGCCCCTAAGCATAGACCAACTTCAGTAAATAGCACAGCACCAACACTGATTTAACCTGCTTACACCAAGACCTGCCTCCCTGTGCTCTGCAGGTACTGCTTTTCCAACAAGTGCAGCTAAGGACAGCACAGCAGGCCCCTCTCCCCAAAGACCAGCATAAGGCCCCCACCCAATGTACACACTATGTCTACTGACAATAGTTCCTGCAAAGCTCCAGTTCTCATGGAAATAGCATCGGGTCTCATTTAACAAGCAGACCAGAGCACACCTAGTTGAATCTCACCCAACTCTGGCCAAGGTCCAAACTGCCCCACTGCAGGCAAGGAGAGCCTCCGTAAATGACTGAACTGAGGGACAGAGCAGCCAAAACACAACAGTCAGTGCATGCAGCACATACCAGAGACAATTCCTGAAACACCAGCCCCTAAACATTATATGACTCTTCATAAAGCCATTACTCTCAGAAGCAGGAAATGTTAAGAGGCTTTCCTAATACACAGAAGAAGACAGACACCTAGAGAAAATGCCCACACAGAGAAATTCACCCCAAAAGAAAAAACAAGAAAAGGTCATGGTAAGGGATCTAATTGAAACAGATACAAGTAATATGCTTGATGCTGAATTTAAAACAACAATCATAAGGATACGTTGGGCTTGAGAAAAGCATGGAAGACATCAGGGAGACACCACAGATATAAAAGAGCTAAAGATAGGCTGGGGATGCCTGGGTGGCTCAGTCATTGAGCGTCTGCCTTTGGCTCAGGTCATGATCCCAGTTCTGGGATCGAGTCTTGCATTAGGCTCCCTAGTCAGCAGGAAGCCTGATTCTCCCTCTCCCACTCCCCCTGCTTGTGTTCCTTCTCTCGCTGTGTCTGTCAAATAAATAAAATCTTAAAAAAAAAAAAACCCAACAACCCAACAATGTGAGATTTGAAATCAAGTGGATGTAATGACCACAAAAATGGAAGAAACTAAGGAATGAATAATTTACCTAGAAGATAGAATTATTTTTTTTAAAAGACTTTATCTATTTATTTGATAGACAGAGATCACAAGTAGACAGAGAGGCAGGCAGAGAGAGAGAGAGAGAGAGAGAAGCAGGCTTCCTGCTGAGCAGAGAGCCCGATGTGCAGCTCGATCCCAGAATCCTGGGATCAAGACCCGAGCTGAAGGCAGAGGCTTTAACCCACTGAGCCACCCAGGTGCCCCTAGAAGATAAAATTATTTAAAATAATGAAGCTATACACAATAGAGAAATAATAATGGATCATGAAAGCAGACTTAGGGAACTCAGTGACTCCATCAAACAAAATAACATTCATATCATAAGAGTCCCAGAAAAAGAGAGAAAAAGAAACAAAATTTATGGGAAGAAATAATAGCTGAAAACTTCCCTAAGCTGGGTAAGGAAACAGACATCCAAATACAGGATGTACAGAGAACTCCCATCAAAATAAACAAAAGTAGGCTAACACCAAGACATATTGTATTTAAGTTTGTAAAATACTATGATAAAGAAAAAATCCTAAAAGCAGCAAGAGAAAGGAAGTCCCTAACTTACAAGGGAAAATAAATAAGGATAGCAGCTATCTCTCCACAGAAACTTGGGAAGCCAAAAGGGAGTGGCAAGATATATTCAATGTGCTGAATGGGAAAAATCTGCAGCCCAGAATACCCTATGCAGCAAAACTATCATTCAGAATAGGAGAGAGAAAGAATTTGCCAAAAAAACAAAAACTAAAGGAGTTCATGACCACTAAACGAGCCCTGCAAGAAATATTAAAGAGGACTTATTTGGAAGGGGAAAACAGACCCAAAGTAACAAAGACTAGGAAAAAAAAAACAACTCCAGAAACAATGATAAAACGAATAATGAAATGGCATTAAATGTATACCGATCAATAATTATGCTGAATGTAAGTGGACTAACAGCTCTAATCAAAGACAGGGTGTCTGAATGGTTAAAAAAGCCAAAACCCTGGGGCACCTGGGTGGCTCAGTCATTAAGCGTCTGCCTTCAGCTCAGGTCATGATCCTGGGGTAATGGGATCGAGCCCCACATCGGGCTCCCTGCTCAGTGGGAAGCCTGATACTCCCTCTCTCACTCCCCTTGCTTGAGTCCCCTCTATCACTCTGTCTCTGTCAAATAAATAAATAATTAAAAAAAAAAACCCTCCATATGCTGCCTATGAGAGACTAATTTTAGACCTAAAGAGACCTGCAAATTGAAAGTGAGAGGATGGAGAAAAAATTTATCATGCTAACAACATCAAAAGAAAGCCAGAGTAGCAATACCTGTGTCAGACAAAGTAGGTTTTTAAAGCCAAGACTTAACAAGAGATAAAGAAGGGCCCTATGTCATAATACAGGGGAGTACCCAATGAGAAGATCTAACAATTGTAAATATTTATGCTCTCAACTTGGGAGGACCTAAATATATAAAACAATTGGCTAGGCGGGCTAAGCTGCCGGTGTATAGATGCTTGAATGGACTTGTAGAGGGGCGGGCCGCCGGGAGCCAGGCCAGGCCGCGCCGGCCCCTCTACAAGTCCATTCAAGCATCTATACACCCGCAGCTTAGCCCGCCCAGCCAGTCACCGCAGTGCCCATGCACCTCCCGCGTGAGTGGACCTAAATGAACAGCCAATCATATTCAGTCCCTTACAGCTCTTAGAGTAGGCCTCCTGTACTGGCTCCCCACAGTCAGCTTCTGGTCTTCCAGTGTAATGTTCTTTGTGGAACTATCCTAGGTCCCCAGCCAAAGAATCCTTGTCCCTTGGACAGCAGATCTCTTCAGCAGAGAGTTAGAAAGATGAGTGGCTATTCACACCCCCCCCCCACCACCATCACAGAGAAAACAGATGACCAGAATTTCTCCTAGGCTTTCCCACAAATGGCCAGCGGAAGGATGATGTTTAGGGACAGGTAGGAGAGGAAAATGAAATTCCTTATGACCCCTCCTTTCCAATTCCATACCCTCTGGTTACTGATCCTTTCTCTCCCAGGGACTGCTCTTGCTTTCTTGCTTGGCTTACTGTCTGCCTGACTGGGACACGGATGCTGTCAGTTCTTCCTTATAGCTATCTTTGGAGTGACTCTCTGTCTTGGGAAGGTAATATTCTTTGCATCCTCCTTGGGAGGGCGGCCAGGTTATTCAGTACTACCAATAGTGTTCACTGCTTCTCTTGGCTGAAAATTGACAAGATACTCAAAAGAATTTGTTTTTAAGTAGCTCTTAAGTCAAAAGTTTGGCCTCATTGGAAGCTGCCATTTGAGCCTGAGAGGAAGGTAGGGTTTCTCTCCTAAGCTAAAGTAAAACCAGGTACCCAGAGGGGAAGAACTGAACTGAGGATAACGCAGCTAGAAGGGTAGATAAACCCATGATATCATTTAAGTTGCAAAGCAATCTTTAAAACCTTTTCACAACTAGAAAATGGCCTCAGAATTGTTCAGAAACAAGTAAAAGACCTTCAACCTGTCCTTTTGACCAATTTCAAAACCTGCCCTCTTTATCTCAAAAGGCTTGTACAGTCTTGTCCTGAGAAACCAAAGTCCTTGGAGAAACCGGAGTACTTGCTCTGTGCCTCTGTCATGTAGACTTCCCACCCACATCTTCTCTAGGATCCAAGGGCCAGTCCCTTAAATAGAAACTTCAGGGAGATGTTTCTCATCACAGAAAAGGAGAGAAAGAAAGAGAGAGGAATTAGAAATTGGGACAAATGAAACCTCTTCTCCACTAATCTTGGGTACTGTAAGGTCTCTGTCTGCATCTGTTCCTATATGCCTCTATATGTGCTGTGTGGTATTTTTCTACTTCTGGATGGTATTGCCAAAATTAACTTGTGGAAGAGCTCTGTGAGACCAAGCCAGAGAAATTAAGTATCTTATTTAGGCCACACAGCTTTTTATTATTTTATTTTATTTTTTAAAGATATTATTTACTTTTGAGAGAGAGAGAGAGAGACACACAGGTTGGAGGACGGAAAGAAAGAGAAGCAGACTCCCCAGTGATCAGGGAGCCCAATGTGGGGCTCAATCCCAGGACCCTGGGATCATCACCTGAGCTGAAGGCAGATGCTTAACAGACTGAGCCACCGAGGTACCCCCAGACTGAATCTTTTCAATATGAAAAGCTAAGTTTTGCTAATAACCATATAACCTCTGGGTTTGCCTTTTTTTTTTTTTTTAAGATTTTATTTATTTATTTGACAGACAGAGATCACATGTAGGCAGAGAGGCAGGCAGAGAGAAAGGGGAAGCAGGCTCCCTGCTGAGCAGAGAGCCCGATGCGGGGCTCGATCCCAGAACCCTGGGATCATGACCTGAGCTGAAAGCAGTGGCTTTAACCCACTGAGCCACTCAGGCACCCCTGGGTTTGCCCTTTTAGTCTTTTATTGTTACGTTGTTTCATAACCAAAGTGCTTTTTCACAGTGGCCCTATTTGACCAAGTGCTTTAAAATCCTTTTGATGTTTCTGACAAACTTCCCCAATCAAATTCTAAATGAAGCTTCTTGATCTGGAAGAAAACTAGGGACTTCCCCTGAACGATCCCTAGAATATTCCAGAGGATTTCTTATGTTAAACTAATTAGGCTTGCTGGAGACATTAAATCACTCAGGAAACTGTCAAGTAAGGAATACTAAGCCTTCTTTAGACTGTATTTGTGTGGATACATCAATGTTGTAGAAAGCATACGAAACTCCTAGAAATCTGGTATGTCCTGGTATGTTATCACTTGCAATTCTAGTTACTTAAGTGTTTAGTGTTACAGAAATAACCAAATCTCCGTGTCCGCTACATTAGAGTGAATTCTAATGTGGTCAGATCCGTGGCCATTTTTGAGTCTTTTGTCATTGACAGCTATCGTTTTGCTCTGATTTTGCAACAGCACTGCATTTTCAAGGAGATTCATGGAGAGGACATTTGACAAGACAGGTTTCTGATAACCTTAGGATCACAGAACTGAGCTGTGTGAGCATTACTGGGACTCGCAGGAAAGCCAGATTCAAACAGAACAAGAATGACGTGGGGCTGAAGGAACGGAGAAGGATAATTAGAGTTTTTATGCCCTTGTTTGAAACATTACTGTTTAATGTTGGCTATTCCAGATAGAAACCTTCTCTTAAGCTAAAATACACATCTGCCAACAAATACTCTCACCAACTAGACCCCAAGACCTGACACCTCCACTGCCCACCAGCTTGAACTTGCTAGCTTCCTTACGTTCTTTTTGGCGTATTTCTTCACTCAGACAAATGTAACCCAAAACTACTGCTCAAGTGGTAGTGACTGCTCTGTTAAGACCTCCCGTGGGCCCAGACCAGTCTGAGCTAGACCACTCACACGGACACAGATGGATCAGAGGGTGACCTCTACAGTGCCCAAGAATTACCTTCACCTCGTTAGAATATTAAAATCTCCACCCGAGGAGGAGGAGCACCAGCCTCATTTACATAACACACAATGTACGTATAGGCATGTGGCCTTAGGAGGCAAACACACCCTGCCTGCTTCTACATATGATTTTCCTATTGAAATATCCACCCTAAGGGCGCCTGGGTGGCTCAGTCGGGTTAGCATCTGCCTTCAGCTCAGGTCATGATCCCAGGCTCCTGGGACTGAGCCCCACATTGGGCTCCCTGCTCAGCGGAAAGCCTGTTTCTCCCTCTCCCTGTATGCCTCCCACTCACCCCTTTGTGTGCTCTCTCTCAAATAAATAAACAAAATATTTTTTAAAAAATCCACCTGTGGGGCACTTGGGTGGCTCAGTGGGTTAAAGTGTCTGCCTTTGGCTCAGGTCATGATCCCAGGGTCCTGGGATCGAGCCCCACATCAGGCTCTCTGTTCCGTGGAGAGCCTGCTTCCCCCTCTCCTTGTCTCTGCCTCTCTGCCTACTTGTGATCTCTGTCAAATAAATTAATAAAATCTTAAAAAAAAAAATCCACCCTAACCCCAAACAAAAGGAACTCATCCACCCTTGCTCAAGGAGTCACAGATTTGGAAATCATTCCCTGGGACTTCCTTATTTGCCGCAAATAGTTTCCTTTGTGCAGAAATTACCTGCTGCACTTTCTACGAGTGAGTCACCAACAAACAAAATCATGTTGCAAATTGGGTGACCGAGATGAGACTGTTGTCCTTCTCAGGTTCTGCTCTCCAGGTCCCTGGTTTCACATCAGTTTAATTACAATACAGAAAAAAATTGTTTTT
Organism: Mustela nivalis; assembly: GCF_964662115.1. NCBI lineage: Eukaryota > Metazoa > Chordata > Mammalia > Carnivora > Mustelidae > Mustela > Mustela nivalis. Next base: position 214,509,244 of record NC_139020.1, on the reverse strand, counting down.
CTCCCCATCTGATCCCCCAGAACTTGGAAACGTAATGAGTATAGTTGGCCTTAAACAATGTAGGGATTAGGAGCACCAACCCTCTGCATGGTTAAAAATCGATATACATCTTTGACTCCCTTAAAACTTAACTACTACTAGCCTACTGTGGGCCAAAAGCCTGACCAATAACAAATAATCGATTAACATATATTAAGTTTTATATGTATTATATACTATATTCTTATGGTCAACTATGTTCAAGAAAATATATATATATATATTTAAGATTTTATTTATTCAACAGACAGTGAGAGATCACAAGTAGGTAGAGAGGCAGGCAGAGAGAAAGGGGGAAGCAGGCTCCCTGCTGAGCAGAGAGCCAATACGGGTCTTGATCCCAGGACCCTGGGATCATGACCTGAGCCGAAGGCAGAGGCTTAACACATTAAGACACCCAGGCACCCCAAGAAAATATTTTTAATAAAATCATTAGAAATAATTTAAAGTATCATTTATCTATTTCTTAAAATATCCATATATGTGGACCCAAGCAGTTCTAACTTGTGTTGTTTGAAGGGACAACTCTATTTGCATTTTCATGACAATATATTTGCGTAATTCAGTAAGAATCTGCTCTCCTTGTAACAGGGCACAGCTGGAAACATTTGTTATACTGTTGAGGCTGGAATGGAAGGTCAGATTGGAGAGAGACCCGCATATGTTCGGATGTGACCAGACCAGTCCACTAAGACTGGTTTTATGGAGTCAGTGGAGTCACTTGGAAATGGCAGCCCAAGACCTCGCTCCCAGGGTTCCCAGGTTCCTTTTCAGGTCCCCTCCCGGCAGGAGCAGAAACAGGATATTTTGGAGACCTCAAGAAGAGAGGAATTCACCAGAATTTATATGTATTGCAGGCAAAGTGTGATGGAAACTGCTTGGTATGGCTTCTTAGCTTTGAGCAGCTTTAAAAATTTTCAGTGTGAGACTCCTTAAGAAAAGATCAACAAAGCAGATTTAAAGGAGTCTCTATGGTCCATCGCTAAGCTTGCTCCACTTATGTAAATAATCAGGCTAAGTTTATTGAAACTAGACTTGGTTTATAAGTTAGTCCTGTTGTAGTTATGTGACAGCAATGCACCTTTGTGGATATTAGATTCTAGTTCTAAGTAATTGTTTTTGACCATTTGTTATTTACAAGAAACAAACTGAATTTGTTGACCTGAATTTTTTCAGCTTTCTTCAAAAGAAAGCGTGCAAAAATAAAATCTACTGACTTAGAGATGCATACACTGATACCTGCCCAGACAGAGGAGGCCTGTCTTTGGAGTCATTTCAAGGGGGATGTCTGGGTGAGGGCTTCCACAGGTCCTGGCTTACATGTCCTTTAGAATATTTAGGTCGCTGTGCAATCGCCTATGCATTTTATATACAAACACTATATTTTACAATTAAAGGCAATGAAATCAGTTATGACATTACAATGCCACAATAAAGGAAAAATGTCAAAATATCTGAACAGATAAAGGAAGATGTATCCTATTCAACATGAATCCAAATAGAAACTCTTAGCAAGGGGTGCCTGGGTGGCTCAGTGGGTTAAGCCTCTGCCTTCAGCTCAGGTCATGATCTCAGGGTCCTGGGATTGAGTCCCACATCGGGCTCTCTGCTCAGCGGGGAGCCTGCTTCCCTCTCTCTCTCTGCCTGCCTCTCTGCCTACTTGTGATCTCTCTCTGTCAAATAAATAAATAAATAAATAAATCTTTAAAAAAGAAAGAAAGAAAAACCCTTAGCAACTTAAAAACAGGCAGCAATGTGCAAATCCTCATGAGGGAAACATCAGAAAGGAATGTTCACTAAAGAACACACAAAGAGGGATGCCTGGGTGGCTCAGTCAGTTAAGCCTCTGCCTTTGGCTCAGGTCATGATCCCAGGGTCCTGGGATCGAGTCCTGCATCAGGCTCCTTGCTGGGCGGGGAGCTGCTTCTCCCTCTGCCTCTGCTGCTCCCCCGTTTGTGCTCTCTCTCTCTCTCTCTGACAAATAAATAAATAAAGACATAAATAAAATCTTTAAAGAAATAAAAGTACACGCGAAGAGAACAGAGTGCAAACTTTTCCCAATTAATTTTGGTGAAAAGGAGTCCCATGACCTCCCTCCTAGGTGACAGCCCATCCACAGCCACCAGAGGGAAAAAATCAGAATTATAAACAAAAAAGTTGCCTATATTCAGAGCTAAAAGTATTATGCAAGAGTCATAAGGAACTAGAAGATGAGCAGACAATCAGATTTTTGTTAAGTTTCCAGAATACAAGCACAATATGAAAATAAATCTCATCCACTTGAATCGTGAGCAACAGCAATTTAAAAGAAACTTTGGACAATGGGGGGAGGCGAGGACGGCACCGAGGCAGGAGGACACGAGGCTCACCTCATCCCAGGAACACAACTAGATACCTATTAGGTCATCCTGAATACCCCAGAAATCGACCTGAAGACTACCAAAACAAACTCCCCAACTGAAGGTAGAAAAGAGGCCAGGCCGGACAAGGCAGGAAGTGCGGAGCCATGGCTGGGAGAGATCACGGCCGCTACGGTGGGGAGGGAACCTCTGTCACCAAGCACAAGAGACAGACGAGCCCCAAGAGGAATGCACAGGGAACACGAGTCCCCATAACAATTAGGTTGGAAAGTGAGTGGCTCCAAATATCGTGAGTTCTTGCAACCAGTGGGGCTACAGCTTGGAGTTTAGGGACGCCTGGCTCTGCGTCTGCCTCCAGCTCAGGTCACGATCCCAGGGTCCTGGATCATGTCCTGAATCGCGCTCCCTGCTCAGTGGGGGGTCTGCTTCTCTCGCTCCCTCTGCCTCTCCCCCTACTTATACACACACACACTCTCTCTCTGACAAGTAAACAAAATCTTAAAAAAATAAAACCTGGAGTTTTAAAGGTCAGCATGCTTGGCTCTGCGAGAGCGCGGAGGACATTGGTGCCGACCTTGGAGGAAAGACAGACTACAGACCCGCAGCCTGGAACGGCATCTGAAGAGCACGTGGGAAACAGCAGGAGGTTCCGTGCTCACGAGGAGCACGTCCCAGGGCGCTGGGGGGCTCCGTGGGTGACGCCGCTGCCTTCGGCTCAGGTCATGCTCTCAGGGTCCTGGGATCGAGCCCCGCATCAGGCTCCCTGCTCAGCGGGAAGCCTGCTTCCCACCCCTCTCTGCCTGCCTCTCTGCCTATTTGTGATCTGTCTGTCAAATAAATAAATAAAATCTTAAAAAGAAAAAAATAGGAGCACGTCCCAGAGAGGCAACATGCACCGAGAGACACCTCCAAGAGCAAAGGAACTAGCTGGCATCACTTCCCTCTGCTGCCCCTCTGCATAAGCACAGGGCCACCTGCGGGAACCAGCACAGGGCTGACATGTGCTACCTCACTTCCTTACACCAAGTCTCACACACTGTGCCCTGGTGGAACCACCATTCCGTCATGCTTCCCCCAGGCGCGGTGCAGCAGGACTCCCTGCCCCAGAAGTCCGCCCAAACCCCAGCTCACACCTCATCTACGAGCTTGAGTTTTGTGGAGCCTTGGTTCCAGCAGCCGTGGTGACAAGGCTCATTTCACAAGCAGACCAGAGCACCCCTACTTGAAACATACACAGTCAGGCCAGGGACCAAACACTGCCCATGGCGGTCAAACAGGGCCTCTCCAGATGACTGTCCTGAAGGAGAAAGCAGCCAGGACAAAACAGCAGTGCACACTCTTCGGAGACTGGAGATAGGACCTCCTTTTCACAGAGCCACTTCCCTCAAAAACAGCCGATACAGCCGATACAGAAACAGGCACAGAGACTTAGACAAAAATGAAACACATGAATTTGTCCCAAACGAAAGAACAGGACAAGACCACGGCCAGAGATCTAAGCAACACAGACATAAGCAACGCCTGATGGAGCAAGTAGAAGGACTCGCCGTAGGGACGGTCACGGACTTGAGAGAAGAGTGAAGCGCATCAGCGAGAACGTCAACATGGAAATCAGGACCTTACAGCAGGTAACGGGCTCCACCAGCAAAACAAGAAACAGGCCTGGCGGAATGAGCGGCAGACGGGATGCAGCAGACGAACGGAGTAGTGACCGGACGACAGAGTAACAGAAAGCAACCAGACTGAACAGAAGAGAATTATGAAAAATGAGAACAGACTTCAGGAACCCATCCGACATGACAACATTCCTACTACAGGGGTCCCAGAAGAAGAGAGAAAGGGGAGCAGAGACCACATGTGACGCAATACCCGGAAAGGTCTGTAATCTGAGGAAGGAAACAGGCAGACCCAGGACGCACAGGGAACCCCCCACAAAATCAACGAAAGCAAGTCCACACCAAGGCACACTGTAATTAAAGCAACAAAATACAGTTATTAAGAAAAAATATTAAGAACAGCAAGACAGGGCACCAGGGTGGCTCAGTGGGTTAAGCCGCTGCCTTCGGCTCAGGTCATGATCCCAGGGTCCTGGGATCGAGTCCTGCATCGGGCTCTCTGCTCGGCAGGGAGCCTGCTTCCTCCTCTCTCTCTGCCTGCCTCTCTGCCTACTTGTGATCTCTCTCTGTCAAATAAACAAATAAAATCTTAAAAAAAAAAAAAAAAGAAAGAACAGCAAGGCAAACGAAGACCGTCACATGCAAAGGAAAGGCATGACATAGTCAAAGTGCTGAGTTGCCAAAACCTGCAGCCACGACTACTCCAGCGAGGCTATCATTCAGAAGAGAAGAAGAAATAACGTTTCCCAGACAAACTAAAGGAGTTCATGAACACTAAACCAGCCCTGGAAGGAATATTCAAAGGGACTTTTTGAGAAAAAAGGACAGAGCAAAAATGACAATATGCAGGTGGGAAACAAAAGCAGTAAAAACGAGTATTTCTGCAAAACGTCAGAACTCACAAAATAAAAGGATGTAAAATATGGGACCATATACCTAAAGTGTGGGGAGGAGAGGTGTTGGGCTTTGCCAGGAACCCCTGAGGTGGTGAATGAAAAGATCAGTCCAGACACCTTAGCTGGAGAAAGGAGAGGGCATGGGAACCACACAGTCTAGTGGCGAAAGGTCCCCAAGCCAATGCTGTCTCCATCTTTATCGTGAATGTCATCAAAACAAGGGAATAAGAGAAACAAGAACGTGAAGCTATAACAATCAGGACAGTGGCACAGGGAGGATCGTGTGAACAGAATGAGCTATGCTCAGGACGGGTGTGTAGATAGGGAGCGCGCGGACGTAAATGTTTCTCCTAAGTCAAGCATATAGTCCCTGGATGAGTGCACCACGCCACCATGAGGACCTGGCTGTTTTCAGCCCAGAAGCCTTGAAGGGGCCCAGTTTTGTGGACACCCCCTTGCTTTTCAGCTAGTCTCACCCAGGGAGGCATGTGTTTATTAAGTCTTATCTAGCCAGGCATTATGAACTTCCAGAGAGCGGAGTAAAGAATGGGTCCAAACTCAAACTATGAGGAAGACATTACATACAAACCTAACGGAAGCCGCAAATCAAAACCTACTAATAAATATGCGAAGAATAAAAAGAAAGAAATCCAAGTATGTCACTAAAGAAAACCGGCAAGCCATGAAAGAAGGGATCAGAAAAAAGTCTTCAGAAACAACTACAAAACAAGTAATAAAATGGCAGTAAATACGTATCCATCAAAAATTCCTTTGTGGGATGCCTGGGTGGCTCAGTCGGTTCACCCTCTGCCTTCAGCTCAGGTCACGATCCCACCAGGGTCCTCAGATCAAGTCCTGCATCGTGCTCCCCGTTCAGTGGGAAGCCTGCTTCTCCCTCTCCCTCTGAGGTTCCCCCTGCTTGTACTCTCTCTCTCTCTCTGTGTCAAATAAATAAATAAAATCTTAAAAAAATAATAATGTGAGGAAAACACAAGCATTCACAAATACATGGAAATTAAGCAACACATCTTTTGGGAAAAAAAAAAAAAAGAACATTCCATCCTTAACAGCAGAATATACATTAATTCTTTATTTTTTAATTTTTTAAAAGGTTTTATTTATTTGACAGAGAAGGACACAGCAAGAGAGGGAACAGAAGCAGGGGGAGTGGGAGGGAGAAGCAGACTCCCTGTGGAGCAGGGAGCCCAATGCAGGGCTCGAACCCAGGACACTGGAATCATGACCTGAACTGAAGGGTGAGGCTTAACAACTGAGCCCCCCAAGCACCCTTGTTTCTTAAAAAACAAACAAACAAACAAACAAACGAAAAGAAAAGAAAAATATTTTATTTATTTATTTGAAACAGAGAATGAGAGAGAGAGAGAGAAAGCATGGGGGGGCAGGTCAGAGGGAGAAGTAGACTCCCCACTGAGCAGGGAGCGTGATGCGGGCTCAAACCCAGGATGCTGGAATCATGCCCTGAACCGAAGGCTGAGGCTTAATGCCTGAGCTACCCAGGCGCCTCTGTCTCTTAAAAAAAAAAAAAAAAAAGATTTTATTTATTTATTTGAATGAGAGAGAGATCATGAGAAGAGAGAGGGTCAGAGAGAGAAGCAGACTCCCCGCTGAGCAGGAAGCCTGATGCAGGACTTGATCCTGGGACTCTAGGATCACGACCTGAGCCAAAGACTGTCGCTTAACTAACTAAGCCACCCAGGTGCCCCTACACATTATTCCTAAGTACACATGTAACATTCTCCAGAATGGATCACATATTAGCCCCCAAAACAAGCCTCAACAAATTCAAGAAGACTGATACCATATCATGCATCCTTTCTGACCACAGTGCTATTAGTCAACTACAAGAAGAAACCTGGAAATACCACAAATATATGGAGGTTAAATAACTCAACAGTAAACAATGAATGGGTTAAACAGGAAATAAAAGAAGAAATAAAGCACATGGAAACAAATGAAAATAAAAAACACAAAGTTTCAAAACTTCTGGAACAGAGCAAGAGTGATTCTAAGAGGGATGTCCATACCAATACAGGCCTACCTCAAGAAGCAAGAAAGACCTCAGAGAAAAACAATCGAACTTTACAAATAAAGGACCTGGAAAAAGAACGACAAACAAGACCTAAAACCAGCAGAAGGAAAATTAAAGCAGAAATTAATTAGAGCAGTAGGGAAAATTAAAGCAGAAATTACTGACATGTAAGCTTAAAAAACAATAGAACACATTAATGAAACCAGGAGCTAGTCCTTTGAAAAAAATCAATAAAACTGATAGGCCTGTAGCCAAATCCATGGGGGAAAAAACAAACAAACACACAAACCAAAACCAAACCCAAATAAATAAAATCACAAATGAGAGAGAAGAAATGACAAACACTACAAAAATACAATTATAAGAGAATATTGTGAAAAATTACATGCCAACAAATTGGACAACCTAGAAGAAATGGATAAATTCCTAGAAACATATAAACAATCAAAACTGAGGGGCGCCTGGGTGGCTCAGTGGGTTAAGCTGCTGCCTTCGGCTCAGGTCATGATCTCAGGGTCCTGGGATCCAGCCACGCATCAGGCTCTCTGCTCAGCAGGGAGCCTGCTTCCTCCTCTCTCTCTGCTGCCTCTCTGCCTGCTTATGATCTGTGTCTGTCAAATAAATAAATAGAATCTTAAAAAAAAACAAAAACAAAAACAAAAACAAAAAACAACCAAAACTGAAACAGGAAGAAATAGAAAAACTTGAACAGACCCATAACCAGCAAAGAAACTGCATCAGTAATAAAAAATCTCCCAACAAACAAAAGCCCAGGACCAGATGGCTTCACAGGCAAAATCTACCCAACATTTAAAGAAGAAGTACTACCTACTCTTCTCAAACTATTCCAAAAAATAGAAGAGGAAGGAAAACTTCACCCTATGAGGCCAGCATTAACCTGGCACTAAAATCAAATAACGACACCACAAAAAAGGAGAACTACAGGCCAGTATCTCTGATGAACATAGATGCAAAAATTCTCAACAAAATACTAACAAACTGGGGCGCCTGGGTGGCTCAGTGGGTTAAGCCGCTGCCTTCGGCTCAGGTCATGATCCCAGAGTCCTGGGATCGAGCCCCGCTAAATATTAAAAAAAAAAAATACTAGCAAACAGAATCCAACAAAACACTTTAAAAAATCATTCACCATGGGCACCTGGGTTGTCCAGTCATTCAGCAGCTGCCTCCGGCTCAGGTCATGATCCCAGGGTCCTGGGACTGAGGCCCACATTGGGCTCCCTGATCGGCGGGAAGCCTGCTTCTCCCTCTGCTGCTCCCCCTGCTTGTGTTCCCCTCTCTCTGTGTCTCTCTGTCAATTAAGTATAATCTTTTCAAAATATTATTCACCACGATCAAGTAGGATTTATTCCAGGGTTGTAAGGGTAGTTAAACACTCACAAATCAATCAAGATGATGTATCAAATTAATAAGAGAAAGAACAAGAACTGTATGGTCATCTCAACAGATAGGGAAAAAGCATTTACCAAAGTACAACAACAATTCATGATAAAAATCCTCAACAAAGTGGGTTTAGAGAGAAGATACCTCAACATAATAAAGGTCATATATGAAAAAACCCACAGGGATGGCTGGGTGGCTCAGTCAGCAGGGCATCTACCTATGACTCTGAGAGTGATCTCAGGGCCCTGGGACCAAGCCCCCCCATCTGGCTCCCTGCTCAGCAGGGAGTTTGCTTCTCCCTCTCCCTCTGCCCCTGCTCACACTCTCACACACCCTTTCAAATGAATAAATAAATAAAATCTTTAAAAAAAAAACCCAACCCACAGATAATATCATTCTCAATGGGGAAGAAGTAAGAGCTTTTTCTCAAAGATCAGGAACATGACAAGAATGTCCACTCTCACTTTTCTTCAACATAGTACCTGATGTCCTAGCCACAGCGATCAGACAACAGAAAGAAATATGAGGCATCCATCATTAAGGAAGAAGTAAAACTTTCACTGTCTGCAGAAGGCATGATCTTCTACACAATAAACCTAAAAGACTCCTCCAAAAAAACTGCTAGAACTGATAAGGAATTTCAGTGAAGTGGCAGGAGACAAAATCAATGTAAAGAAATCTGCTGCATTCCCATATAGCAAAAACGAACAGCAGAAAGAAATTAAGAAAACGATCCCATTCACACTTGCAACAAAATAGTAAGATATGTACAATCCGTAAGAATAACCCTAACCAAAGAGGTAGAAGGCCTGCACTCTGAGAACTGTAAAATACCGCGGAAAGACATTGAAAACAATGCAAAGAAACGGAAAGACATTCCCTGCTATGCACTGGAAGAACAAATATTGTTACAGCATCTATCCTTCCCAGAGCAATCTACACACTTAATGCAATCCCTATCAAAATACCAAGGGCATTTTTCACAGAGCTAGAAACAACAACCCTAAAATTTCAGTGGAACCACAAAGGACTCCCAATAGCCAAAGCAATGTTAAAAAGAGGCAAAGCTAGAGGTCTCACAATTCTGGACTTGACGTTGTGTTACAAGACTGAAGTAATCAAAACGGTGTGGTACACACACACAGACAAATAGATCAAAGAACAGAATGGAAACTCCAGAAATGAAACCACAATTATATAGTGAGTTCATCTTCGACAAAGCAGGAAAGAATATCCAGTGGGAAAAGGATGGTCTCTTGAAGAAATGGTGTTGGGAAAACTGGACAGCCACATGTGTAAGAAAGAAACTGGGCCACTTTCTCATACCACACACAAACATAAATTCAAAACTGATTAAAGACCTGAATGTGAGACCTGAAGCCATAAAAATCCTAGAGAAGAGGACAGGCAAGAATTTCTGACACCAGCCACAGCAACTTTTTTCTAGGGATGTCTCTGGAGGCAAGGGAAATAATAGCAAAAATAAACTATTGGGACTACATCCAAACAAAAGCTTTGGCACAGCAAAGGAAACAATCCAACAAAACTAATGGCAACCTACAGAATGGGAGAATGTATTTGCAAATGACACATCCAGTAAAAGGTTAGTATCCAAACCATATAAGGGAGTTATAAAACTCAACATCCAAAAAACAATCCAACTAAAAAAAATGGGCAGGGTGCTGGGTGGCTCAGTCAGTAAAGCCCTCAACTACTGATTTTGGCTCAGATCACGGTCCCAGGGTCACTGAGATTGAGCTCCGCATCCCCTTCAAGCTGGGCATGGTGCCTGCTTAAGATTCTTTCTCCCTCTCCCCACCCCCGCTCACACACACTCTCAATAATTAAAAATGGACAGAAGACACGAACAATTCCTGCAAAGACGATCTACAGATGGCCAAGAGACACGTGGAAAGAGGCTCAACATCCCTCATCATCATGGAAATATAAATCAAAACACCTGTCAGAATATAAATCACCTGTCAGAATGGTGAAAGTCAGTAACACAGGAAACAACAGGTGTTGGCGAGGAGGAAGGGGAATCCTCGTGCACTGTTGCTGGGAGTGCAAGCTCATGCAGCTACTCCAGAAACAGCATGGAGTTTTCTCAAAAAGTTAAAAATAGAGCTACCCTATGACCCAGCAATCGCACTACTAGGTATCTACCCCAAAATACAAAAACACTAATTCAAAGGGATATATGCACTCTGATTGTCTACTGCAGCATTATTTTCAATAGCCAAGATACAGAAAAAGTTCAAGTGTCCATCAACTGATGAGTAGATAAAGAAGATGTGGCATATTTATACAATGGAATATTACTCACCCACGAAAAAGAAAGAAACCTTGCCATTTGCAACAATATGGATGGAGCTAGAAAATATTACACTAACTGAAATAAGTCAGAGGAAGGCAAATGCCGTATGACCTCAGTTGTGTCGAATTTAAGAAACAAAACAAAACAGAGGGGCTCCTGGGTGGCTCAGTGGGTTAAGCCTCTGCCTTTGGCTCAGGTCATGATCTCAGGGTCCAGGGATCGAGCCCCACATCGGGCTATCTGCTCAGCAGGGAGCCTGCTTCCTCCTCTCTCTCTGCCTGCCTCTCTGCCTACTTGTGATCTGTCAAATAAATAAATAAAATCTTTTAAAAAAATGAAAAATTTTAGAGTCTAACCTAGAAAATATGTAACTAATTTTAATGACAATTTTTCAATTTATTACACATTTTTAAAATCCTCAAGCATGTCTGTGAGGTAAGAGAAAATATACATATTGATCTCTGCCCCAGGTTCTTAGCAGAGCTCCTGAAATCCTTATAAATTTTGGAGTCATAAGAGCAACCAGGAGCATCTTTTATGCTTATGAGGTGTCTGGGTGGCTCGTGAATGGGCGCTGGTTGCCAGAAAGACCAAGCCATGCCCCAAGCTGGGAGTTCTCAGCCTACACCACACCCCTCCTGTCTCAGGAGAGGGTCTAGGCTCACAGTTAACCATGGACTATGCCTGGGTGAGGACACTTCTAAAATCCCAGCAGGATGGGGTGCAGAAGCTTCTGTGCTCAGGACCCTCCCCTACGTGTACCTCTTCATCTGGCTGTTCACCTGTTCCGCGTATTGTATTCTCCATAAACTGGTAACTGCTAAGTGTTTGGTCCCTAGGTTCTGTGAGCAGCTCCAGCAACTTAATCCAAGGAGGGGGTCATGGGAAGCTCTGACCTGTAGCCAAGTGGGACAGCTGTGGGGGACCTGAGGCTCTAGGAGACTGAACCCCAGCTTCTGGGGTCTGATGCTGCCAGAATTGAGTTGGACTGTAGGACGCCAGGCTCCAGCTGCAGACTGGGGAAACAGCTGCATAGCCAATGACCAGAAGTGTCAGAACTGAAGTTTTCTGTGTCAAAATGGAACAATGTAGGAGAACCAGAGAGGCTTTCCAGATACAGTGTCTGGTAAAAACAGAAAAGGATCCTAAAGAAAACGTTCTAACATGCTCCTGGATGACAGGAGAGTGGAAAGGCAGAAATGGAAGAGTGGCGTGTGTTCTCTGGAAGAAAACCGTCCGCCGAGCATCAACCCAGACTTTTCATGACGTTCCACGAATTCCCAAACCAGGCCGGACTTTGGTTTTGAACGTATGAAAAACTATGTCAAAAAACTGAAATTGAAGGCAAGTGTCTATCAGTAGCCAAGTTTTCTAGGAACAAGGGGGAAGAGACTTTCCCTAAAACACATCACGTTGTGAGTAACAACGGACTGCCGCAGGTATGCAAGAGCAGAGAGAGGGACCAGTGGGCAAGAAGCCACTGAGCCAGGTTTGCCTGCTGAGGGCCCAAGGCTCCAACCCAGCAAGCTCCGGCCAGTCCCCCGCAGGCACCGCCCAGCCCTGGCAGGCTCCTCCCAGTCCCCATAAGCACAGCCCACTCCCATCAGGCTCCACCTAGCCCCCCCCCCCCAGCCCCCACTTTCCTGGCAAGCTCTAACCCAGCAGGCTCTGCCCAGTCCTGGCAGGTCCTGCCCAGTCCCTGCAGGCACCGCCCACTCCAGGAAGGCTCCGCCCAGTCCTCCCAAGACACTGCCCACTCCTGGCCTCTGCCCCAGCAAGCACTGCCCAGTCTTGGCGGGCTCTGCCCAATGGTGGAAATGTTGGACACCTTCCCACAGGAGGTGGTGCCAAAGGTTATCTATGGGGGATGATCAATGTCTTTCATACTAACTTCATGCAGAAAAAACAATTTAGTGCAGATTTTATAAGCAGAACACTTGCAGAAGGAGGTAATCCAAATGTTCTAGGACTTGCTATTACCAAGTTTTCTAAGATAAAGGGAAAAGGAATAAGTTACAATCGAAAGCACTGTAAATCACGATTCTCTTGAGATTCAGAGGAGTCCATTCAGCAGCACGGAACAGAGTGCAAAGGAAAACCGCCCTCCAGGAGAAAATGCCTGCACTGCCTAAAAACGACAAAGGACTCGTGTCCAGAGTACGTAAAGAACCCATAAATCAATACACACACTAGAGGTGGGAACATGGCAGGAGACTCTTCCACACAAGCATGCTCAGCCTCAATTACAGGAATTCAGAATTAGACGTGCATCCTAAGGGGGAGACTCTGGCTCACACATTAGATGGACAAAAATACCTCCGGCATTTCCAGGTGCCAACAGCACACAGGATTAAATTGCATACAGGCCCGCATCATTTCCTAGGAAACTAAATTAGCCATAATCTACAACCCACAATTCTTCTCTCCAGTGTAGAAACACTGAGTTGCATTTTGCACTTGGAAACAAAAGTAAGAATGCAGTAGCAGTGACCAGTCAAGAACCGCGCATGAGACACCCCGAGGCCCGTGTAAGACCCAGGAAGGCGGAGTGAACTCTGGGACCCACGCAGCAGACGCCTACGCGAGCGACACAGACCAGGGCTGCGGAGCCACACGGCAGCCGCCACGGTAATGACCACACGGGCCCCGTTCCCTTGAGCAATTTCAACAGAGCCAAAATCAAGCCATCCACGCTCGGTGAGGGAAACGGGGCGAGAGCTGCGAAGGAAAAGCAGCAGAACAGCAGTCCCGGGGGCAGCACCCTGGGAGCTGCTCACACCAGATGGTGAAAATCTTACCCGGCAAACGCGGCACAGAAGTCTGCAGGGCTCGCCAGCACTGGCGTCACCCGGCAAGAAGGTGGGGAACCCCCTGCATCTTCCCCCCAAACCTGATGAACAGGGACACTTCCTGGACTGAGACACTTTTCCCCCGAGGGGACATTCTCTGGATAAGCCCCAGAATAACACGAGAATCCGCAGGAAAAGGAAGACGTGACCCACTGGCCACCCGGCCCGCTCAAGGGGAAGCAAGGAGGCAGAAAGCATTCAGGTTTTTTCCACCTGCTGCACCTAAGGCTGCCTGAGAGCGAGCTGTCCACGCCGAGCTGGACGGGGACAGTGCAGCCACGGGGCTCAGTGACAGGCAGGCTCTCCCTGAGCCCGGAGCTCCTGGGCAAACGTCCTGGAGGTGAAAGGCATGTCCTCCCCCGCTCTGGGGGGTGTGGAAAACGGCGGCTGCAAAAAGGGCCCCTGCCCCCTTCCACCAAGCCAGGACTCACGGGAAGTCCCCCTTGTCCATCCGCCCCACGGCCGGCCACAGACACCCCCCAAATCCACACTCTGGGCCACACCCACGATTCGCTCAGCGGCCGGTCCCCACGGACCCGAGGTCACAAAGTGCTCGCTGTTCCAGGGCTGCTCTGGCTTCTCCTTCCTGGCGGGTCTTCTGCTCACAGCGGGGGTCGCACTGAGGTAGCCCCGCCCCCAGCGCCACAGTGCCCGCCCCCCAGGCTTCGCCCTCATTCTTCTCAATACAAGTCTCTCCTCCCTAAATTCGAATGTTTCACTGGACACCGGTGTGACCAGCTGCCCAGCACTGTCCCTTTCCCGCCCACACTTGACCCAGGCTACTGTCCTCCCCACAGGCCCTGGGCTGCAGGGGGGCACTGGGGGCATGCACAGAGCTGGTGAAAAAGGCCCTGGGCCCCTGAGCCAGAGGCCTTCCTTCGGCGTGGGGCCGATCCTGACCCTGGGCTTTCCTGCTCAGCCACAGGACACAAAAAAGTACAGCTCTGGCTGCGGGTCCCTGGAGACTCTGGAGGATGTGTGACATCGGACCTTGTCTCCGCTGGAACTTCTCTGCAACCAAGTGCCTCAGCCAAGCCCGTATTTGAGTTCACCTCCCAGGTCCACCATGGGTCCCCCGACCCTGATTCCCAGGTTTACGGCCCCGTGGGGAGTGGTCCCCGCCTCCCGCCAGCAGGCAGGGACTCAGGTGCTCACAGGATTCCCAGCACGCTGGGATGGGGCAGGAGGTCGGAACCCCACCCCGACGCCAGACAGGCACTTGGATGGGACGCCGGGACCCCACCCCGCGGGATGGGACCCCTGGGCCCACTCGCGGGGATGCGACAGGACGCCGGAAAGCACGACACGGCCCACCGCGGGTTATCGGGTGGGACCACAGGGCTCTCACGAGGAGAGGGGACAGGACGCCGGGACCCCCACCCCTGACCCAGGATAGAGACTCGGGTCGGGCCCGCAGGACGACGACGAGGACGGGGGACAGGACGCCGGAAGCCCATCCCGCGACCGAGGGCGGAGACTCCGGACGGGACCCCCAGGGCCTGGAGACCGAGACCCACCGCCACTTGCGGCCGGATGCAGCCCCTCCCCGTGTCGCCCGAGCCCGCGACTCACCATCTCCGGGCTCCGCTCCGTGCTCTCCAGGACTCCTCCACCCCGCACTGCAGCCGGGTCAAGTGGGCGCCGCGCGCTCCGCACACCTCGGCCGGCTCCGGGCAGCTGAGCTGTACCAGCCCGCGGCGCTGATCGGACAGCCTGCGGCTCCTCGGGTTCTCATGGGCCGTAGTCTAGGCACCGTCCCCCCATGGCCCCTAATTGGGCAGAAGTCCGAGGCCCCGCCTCCCGGATGCAGAGTGAGGCTTGCGGTGTGCGGGCGTCCCACCTGCCTGCCCCGAGGTTGACTCCCCGCGCAGGGCGACCCCGGCCGGCTGACCCGCCTGCGACCTCCTCCCGCACCGGGAGTCCAACTCCGTTTCCCCGCGGAGCCTCCCTTGTGCGGCGCCCCCATTGGGATTCGACAGAACAGAACCGTCCGTGGTCGGCACCGGGATGAGGGGACGTGCACCTGTCCTCGGTATTCAAGCACAACCCCGGAGCCAGTGACGTCACCGTGGGAAGGCGAGGCCTTCCTGGGTTGGGGCCTGACCTGCGACCCCGCGAGGCCCTGCCCTCCACTCTCTCAGGGATCCTGCGGCCCAAGCCTGCAGGGTCGCAGCTGGGACACGTTGGAAGACGGGTGTGCGCGTTGTACCCTGCCAGGAAGGCCACGGCAGGTCCAGTCTGCAGCCGGTCCCTGCGAACGTGGACTGTAGGGCGCTGTCGCCTTTGTTAGGTCGGGACGTGGTACGGCGGGGACAGACCCCGGACACCGCGGGGCACCGAGCTGCGGACTCCTGATTTCGGGCGCAGGTCACGAACTCAGGGTCAGGTGGCCTCCGGATCCTGCTCGTCCCTGTCCCGCCCCCTCGGCCACTCCCCGCCCTCACTGCTCTCGCTCGCTCTCAGATAAATAAAATCTTGGGGAAAAAAAAAAAAAAAAAAGGAAAGGAAAAAAGGCATGAGCTTATGGTCTGGGAATTGTGTCTTCCTTTTTCAAACAAACTTGAGGACAGAACAGCCAGGAAACGAGGCCTCGTGGCGGCCGCCGAGCAACTTTTTTCTACAGATTAGACTCCTCTGTATCTTCACGGAAACGGACTCTCACCCCAGCGTCCTGTACTTCTGAGATGCCCTTGCAGCGCGTCACGTGACCCTCCGTTCCCTTTTGTGGGTGACAATTCTAGGTCTGTGTCCCTGCTGCACTCTGTTCGTCCGTCCGCGCCGGCGGGCCTGGAGCGGTAACCCACGTCCGCGGGTGTTGAACAGCTTCTCACCTCGCGTTCATGCACACGTGTCTGCTTCCATTTAGGTAGGTCGGGGATACTTGGGTCACATTTTAATTACATGTTTAACTTCTTGAGGAACCACCACGCTTTTCCCCACATCGGCTGCCCGGGTTCACATTCCCATCAGCCAGGCGCAGGGGCTCCCAATTCCCCACATCCTCGATGAGGCTTGTTTTCTGAATTCTGGATCCTAGCCCTCCCAGTGAGTGGAAAGTGGTATCCCCTTATGGTTTTGACTTGTTTCCCTTAATGGGGAGAGTGCTTTCCCGCGTTTATGGGCCATCGCTACAAAGAAAATGTGTTGTCAAGTTTTCGTTCAGTGCTTAACAACATTGCTTGAGTTTTTGTATGCACATAGGAATTCTTTGTGTATTCTGGATACTAAAATCCTACGTATGTTATTTGTGGATCTGTTCTCCCATTATTGGGGTGTCCTTTCAATCTCTTGATAGCGACCTTTGATACCCCAAATATTTTAATCTTGCAGAAACCTAATTTACCTACTTTTCCTTGTGTTGCTTGTGGTTTTCCTTTCCCATTTAAGACCTTACTGAATGCAAATTCATGAAAATTTCTCCCTGTGTTTCTTTCACTCTTGGGTTTCCCAGGACAGCTTCTTTAGGGCTGGGGATACTGTACAGAGTTGTCTAAGGCCTGGAACTGAGATGCATTTGATAACGCACACGTCCCTAGATAATCGTTCATCGTGAAAGGCCAGGAACTTAAAGGAGTTTCTATTTTAACTGATGACCTTTGATTTCTATGTGAATATACTTCTACGCTCCCACCCTTTCATCATTATCTTACAATATGGTGAGTGTTTAATGCATGATCATATTAGGGTAAGTCCCTTCACTTCATTATTCAAAAAGAATGGCTATTTTCTCACATTTGTTCTTATTTATAGAATTATACAATGGGATTTATGAAGTTCCAGGGGGAAAATTGGTTATAATATTGGTGGAATTCTATTAAAATGATTCAGCTCTCTGGTAATTATACACATCATGGCAACATTGATTAATCGTTTCTTAGAATATGCACCAGATTTGCATCTGTTTTGGTCTTTTTCGATGTCAGTGAATATAACTGCACAATGTTCACATTAGATTCTCTTCCTTCATAAGATTTACTTCGATAATTGAATAACTTTTTTTTTTTAAAGGTTTTATTTATTTATTTGACAGACAGAAATCACAAGCAGGCAGAGGCAGGCAGAGAGAAGAGGAAGCAGGCTCCCCACTGAGCAGAGAGCCCGATGTGGGGCTCGATCCCAGGACCCTGGGATCATGACCTGAGCTGAAGGCAGAGGCCTTAACCCACTGAGCCACCCAGGTGCCCCTGAATAACTTATTTTAACTTTTATACATATCACCCTTTAAATACTATATTTTTCATACTGATTAGAAATGGAAGGACATCCTGAGCACAACCTTAAAACCTGTTAATTATCTTTTCTCTTTGATGACTGTCAAAGCTTGAGGTTCTATGTACACATTGGCTTTGGCTATGAAACAGGATAAGGTCCTTTTGTCCACTGTAATTTTACACCCACATGTCCTGGTTTTGGCTGGGAGATCTACCATTCTGCTGAAGGGGACCGGAGTGATGGGTATTCATGATGTCCATACAATTCTACTGAGCAAGTGACTCTAAGCACATTTACGTATGCATTCTTCCATATACTGCATTTTGGAGATGCCCTTCAAGAGAACTGGATAACTTCCTTCATCTCTACCCTCCCCTACCCTGAGATACATGTGAACAATTAGCCTCCAAGCGAATGGCTCACTGATACACACCTGAAGCGTCTCTTAACTAAGGTTTTACTAGACGGTAATAAATGACCTTTTCCTAACCACAGCTAGCCCCTCAAGGACCTGGGAAACTTGGTAACAAATTCCTTAGACAGATGTGCTATCCTTAAGTCCCTCCCAACTTGAAAGTCTATCATTAGGCAGTCCTCACAACCCTAGGGCAGCTCTTTCTGCCCACAGCTCCTATCACCATGCTTTTTAAACCACTCTCTGCACTGAAGACATCTCAAGAATTCTCTCTCGACCACAGTTCACATCTTTCTGGCACTGAAATATGGGGCTTGATTCTTCTCACCTGGACTCCAAGCCTCAGTGCAAACTTGGCTTGCAAATTCCTTCCCTTCCTTTACTTCCATTTCAGCGACGTTTCAAGGAGTTGGTCCATTGCTCAGGCTGCAATCCTGTAGCCCACGGTTACTGTTGGGGTGGGGAAAGCCTGCCTCTTGGCTAGAAGTTAGTGCCAGGGCTGGAATGGTTTGATGCCCTCTCTTTATTCCTGTCCTTAAACAAAGTTGTCTGTCTTGGGCACCAGATAGCCAAGTAAGTAACCATGACAGTTGCTGATCTTAAGACTCCCGTGTGAGGTTTCCTCCTCGTTGGTCTACTGTGATCCCTTCACATACTTCGTCTAGCTGCTTTTGGCCATGAGACCTTTGCTCAGAACTGGACAAAACCAGTAACTGATTAAATTGAAACCCAACGAGGAGGGTTCCTAGGGAAGTTTGATGTAAAGACTACGTGTGTTGAAAGGCCACTTAGAACATCATGGATTCGTGTCTTTTGTTTTCGGCAACATCTCCTATGCTTCCGTGAGTGTAATACCATTACCCGAGCAACACATGATTGAACAGCTGGAAATTGGAATGGGTCCCCCAACAATTTTGTAATTCAAGGAACACCATGACCTATTCTGCGTGGATGAGATGGTAAAATCACTCCTGGAGCCAGGGGGTGCCCCCCTCCATGCGGCTGACTGTAGACTGATGGACGTAATGGGTGGCCTCACCACACTTATGATGGGACTGGCTGATGCACTTGGGGATGCCCTATGTCTGGGACAAGTCTTCTCCCACTTCCCAGTAACTCCTCAAGAGGGAAGAAGAGGGCTTCTTAATGGTTTTAACCCTTAGCCATGATTTGCCCCAGGAACTGCCTCTAGTGATAGAAAATGGCAAGTAGAGCCTTTAGCGAAGCCGACAGCAGCCACATTAACAAACCAGGTATGCACTATGTGGAATACCCCAAAATGGGACAGTTAAGCCAAAAGGCAATTCTACACTGGGGAAAAAAGGAAACCGTGACAGCACGGGAACCAACTGCACACAGCAGTTACAGAGGCTACCATCAGACGTTTGCTCACAAGTCAGTGTTCTCTAGGCCACGGGAGGGTTCACTACTGAGTGGACAAGGAGGCCCAGAATTACACGGCTGGCTCCTAACAGAGCCCAATGGCTGTGTGGCTCTAACCTTAGCCATGGCTTCCCCCAGGCCAGATAACCACTGCACTCTGGGTTTTGCCTGGATGGACAGACCCAGTATTAAAACCGTTATCAACCCAGACAATCTTTCACGTTGAAAACAATGGTGGACTCGTGCTGTTTCACTGGTGATCACCTAGAGTCCACCTTTACTCCCCTTTAGTACGAAGGGTTTTGTTTTGCACAAGGAAGCTCTTCATAGTAGTCAAAGCCCTAAATTACACTCAAAATAGCATTTCTCTATTAAAGACTGAAGTAACACAACTGTGCAAAGCACGTGTGCGACACAGAATGAAGTAACACAACTGTGCAAAGCATGTGTGCGACACAAAGCAGGAGATGTCTTAGCTACTGCACAAGGTGGATCTTGTGCTGTGACAGAAACAGAATGCTATGTATACATGGTGGCGTGTCCCAGTAGTATTTCTGGGTTCCCACCTGACCTGAATATTCAACTAGGACCTTGAACAATCCCTCTTTCTTTTAGCGATGGCTGAACTTGAAACTATAAGATTTTTGGTCAACGATGAATCCACTCTTATTTGGGCTTCTGCCTCTTCTTCCTTTTGTTACAATAAGTACACTTTGCTCTTTTCTACCATGACTCTCCACCTAGTGCCAAGACCCCTTCAACGATGTTAGGTCAAGCCAGCAGATCATCCTCTCCACTAGGGCAGATCCATACTTGTGGTCTCCCTCCAATGCAGCTGCCTCTGCCTTCTTAAATGCTCTCTCAATATGTAAGTCCCTGGCCAACTGAATGGCGTCCACAGGTGGGGACACCTCTACAACCCCACGGAGCGGGAAGACATCACAGAAGACCTTCCATCATTGATAACTGTAAGATTTAAGGGTCACAACTGCTCAGGAGGAAGTGATGTGGAGAATTAATGCAAAAGAAAAATCCAATTTCCTGGCAACCTACAAACAAGTCCTTGAGACGGCCAGAGTGACATTCCTCTAGGAACTCACTGCCTCGATTTTCATACTTTGCTACAGGCAAAAAGCAACCTTAGCTCAACGTTAGCCCTACTTCCATGATCCTGTTAACCTCCTTGAAGATATAAATATTCCTCAGGAAACTCCCTTCAACTCTACCCCCCAAGACATATATTAACAATCACCCTCCAAGCATAAGGCTCACTGATACAAAACCAAAAGGTCTCAAGACTAAGGTTTTACTACATAGCAATAAATGCCTTTTACTAGTAACAGCCAGTCCCTCAAGGTCCTTAAAACATTGATACTGAATTTCTTAGAGACTGATGCTAGCCATAAGTGCCCCTCAACTTGAAAATATATAACCGGACAACTCCTCCTAACCTCAGGGCAGATTGCCCCATCCTTGGCTCCTGTCCCCATGCTTTGATAAAACTACCCTCTTTGCACCAAAGACGATTCCAAGTTCATTCTTGACCATCAGCCTCCAGACCCCATCTCTCTGGACCTGAGCTGGCCTCCGAACAACTCCTTTTGAACCTGACCTATTCCTGTTCAAAAGTGGGTTTTAGGAATTTCTTTTTGTTCTAAAGAAATGGGATCCCAGACAACAAAATGCTTTGAGGGTATCCCTCTGTCCCATCTTGTGGCGTCCTCTAGTGTTATATTTACAAAAACTACCTCTCCTCACATGCGCTTCTAACTAAATGGACTAACTACACAAGAACGTAGAACATCAATAGTCCTTATGGGGAACTTCTGATCTCCCCAAATTGACCCTTATCAAAATTCAATTTAACAGCCAAGACTACAGTGGTCAAAACCAGATCCAATGCCTGCTTCCATGGCTATTTGGGAGATTTCCAAACGCTATCAGGACCTTATGATGCTTCTCTGCAAAACAGGATTTCTAAATTCACAGAGGCGAGCCACTGAAAGGCATAAATATGGTTTTTGATCCTCTTTGTCCCGTCCCCATCTTCTCAGTCTCCGGAGCTGCCACCCCCTGGTGTTCAGACCAGGCCTCCAGTGGCCTCCTCCTCTTTTCCCTCTACCCAATCCTCATCTCCTGTAACCCACCCCCCACTTCTTTCTCTGAAGGTCCCTTTTCCTCAGATTCTCTTCCAATTCCTTCCTCTCCTGAACCTGTTAAAAGAGGCACAATTGGGGGGCGCCTGGGTGGCTCGGTGGGTTAAAGCCTCTGCCTTCTGCTCAGGTCATGATCCCAGGGTCCTGGGATCGAGCCCCACATCTGCTTCCTCCTCTCTCTGACTGCCTCTAGCCTACTTGTGGTCTCTGTCTGTCAAATAAATAAACTCTTAAAAAAAAAGAAAAGAGGCCCATTTGGGGTTGCAAGTAACCTCAATTCCCTGCATTTGAGACTGAACCATGAGCCACAGTTAGCATTTCCCAATGTGGCTGAGGATCCCCAGAGGTGTGGTGAACAGTTATTCAAATTTATTTCTAGGAATTACTTCACATGCTTGTTGGTGAGGGCCAGGCCAAACACTGGGTGTCTCTGGCCTGATAGGAACATATTAAGAAGTATTAAGGGAACAGCATGTTTCTGCAGGAACACTAGAACACTTGCTGGAAATACTACTGAGCAATTCTACTATCTTCCCTCAAGCCTGCTGAGTGGAACAAAATTCAAACTTCCACACAAAAACCTGATGGGCCTTTTCAGGATGATTAAAACTGACTTCAAATTGTTTTTAAAGAAAGTTAAAAAAAAATGTATTCGCCAGAGAGAGATCACAAGTAGGTAGAAAGAGAGGAGGAAGCAGGCTCCCTGCCAAGCAGAGTGCCGGATGTGGGACTTGACCCCAGGACCCCGAGATCATGACCTGAGCCAAAGGCAGAGAGAGACCAAACACACTGAGCCACCCAGGAACCCCTTTCTTTTTTTCCCCTCAATTTTCAGTTGCGATGTGTGAAACAGTTATGAAACCAGTACTTTCTGCGATTACGACAAAGAGCCAGGATACTGGAGAAAGCCTGTTACACACGTAAGGGCCGCAGACACCCGTATCCTTCCAGCTGGCCGCGCCAACATTCTCTGCATTCCCAAACCAGGGCTCTAAGGAACTGTGGGGGCTGTTCCCAGGGGTCCCTTTTAAACAACTGGTGGGACCATCTGCACATTGGGAATGAGTCTCTGCCCTTGACACCAGAACTACCCTCCTGGGGGCCAACTCCCTCACACAAGACCCCGGCCTACAAGGACTGAAACAACTCCAACAGGGGGCCCTCTTCAAAACATCTCCACAGGTCGCTTCCTGCCTCTCAGCCTCTTCTTTTCTGGGCCCTTGGAGAGATACTCACCTTCTTCCCCTCTGTTGCTTCTCCTCTCTTCATGTGTGCACCTGACATTCCTTAGAAAAATAAATGCCAGAGTCTGGTTCCCTCCAAATGGGCCCATAATTCCAGAACTGGGCAGCAATGATCAAAACGATCAACCAGGAGAAGTGAACGACCTCCTGGCCTCTTCTGCACGTTCCGTCTCTGATGGCGCCATGGGGTCTGTTCCTACTGGATCTGCTACCTTGTTCTTTACGGGCAACACGTTCAGCTGAGATTGGCAGAACCCACAGTATGCCTCATAAAGATAAAACTGTATTTTTCAAAATCTCTTGGGAGAATGAGACAATAGTCTATAAAGATGCACTTCAGGCATCAAGCCCATGATAGAAGATTAAAAGCGTTAGTGTCTCATGATCTCCCAGCACTACTCCATGTAACACTGTCTTCCTGGTGAGAAAACCCAATGGTTGGCAACGGACATCTATCCAGGACCTCTCAGCAATTAAGTAACATGTTCCTGCCTCCACACTGTTGTTTCTAACCCCACGGACCACGGACATCCATTGCCACTAGAGGGAATTTTCCATCGTAACTCACCTATGCACTGGATTTGGGATTCCAGCTGGTAAGTGTAGCGAGTTTTTGCTTCCACTTGGATAATACCCACAGACAGTCATGCCGCAGGGAACTGCAGAGTCTTCTGTACTTTCCATGGACCCCTAAGGCAGCTCTGGATGGTGGATAATCTTCTGCATCTCTACTTTGACACACTATGGAGACAATTTCATTCTGTGCCCTTCAATGGAAGGCATCATCTACTTGTTGAAACTTTTAGTTTTAAAGGCACATAAAGTCTCAAAAAACTAAAGTTTCCTCAAACTCAAGATAAACACGTAGGGTATCTGATCTTGCAACCAGACCACACTGGGATCCAGACAAAACCCCTCATCCTTAATGCAGACACATCATGTTTTGCGTCCCGGTGGCATTATGGGTCACTCTTCTAAGGAAAAAAGACTTTTCATAGTTTACTGGTGGTTATTTGAAAAAGCACGAAGGTAGTAAACATTATCTTGGGTGTGCTTCTGCGAATCCTTTCTCTTTGTAAGATGTTATTTGATGACTACTTATTTTACATGATCTCTACATAGACTGTGGGGATCGAACCCACAAAGCCAAGACTGAGAGTTCCACAATCCATCGACCTAGTCGTCCAAGCACCCTGCAAATTCTTTTGAAGGCCTGAGACAGCAATACTATCCCATTTGATGTCCAACCCAACAGGGTGAGTTACACTCTCTCCTTTTGCCAAGGGTAAAACCACAAATACTAGTCCAACTGGTATGCTACTGGGGTACCTCAGGACTTTGGAATATTATGGAGACCATGAAATGTTGTTACATCCAATGTCAATAAAACTGAAGAGCCTCCCTTGCCTAAAATTTATTTTGGCAGGAGTTCTGGCTATTATTGGCACTGGGCACACCAGACTTTGGCTCCTGGGGTCCAGAAGAACGCACCTCACTGATATTTCCACCACCATCATTGACCGCAAGAAAAGCAAAGCAAAACAAAACAAAACAAGCAATTCTGAGCAATGGTCAAAAGCACATTCGTAGAAGTCATATTTGGAACAAAATCAACCAAAGACACCAAAAATAACTCTCAGAAGAGATGAAAACAACATAAAAATTTAACAACTGCTCAATAAAAGGAGAGAGCTTATGTGAAAACATGCATTGCAATAATGAAGATAGAAAATATAGAGGCGATTCAGAGTCAAGAAATTCCGGTTATTAGCAACAGAGAACAGAAAAGAACTTTCATCAATCAAAAAGTCTCATGTGATGATCATAGATTGGGAAATTTTGGGAATATGAACTTCAAGTTTTTTTCTAAAATTATTTAAAGTTGTACACACACACCCCTCCCATATACACATTCTTATCAACGTGAGTTTAAATGACATTTAATGGAAAAGAACCATGTTTTATATAACCAGGTGATTACTTCAAGTCTGACACAACAAAGTGCATGTCGTACAGATGTAGAAGACAACGGACACTTAGCACCATGAGTGTTTATATCAGAAACACAAACTAGAAATTAGACACTTTGCATTTCTATCATGGAGGAGGCACTTGCAAAAATAAAGCCATGTTTGCAACAATGAAATGATTTCTGTCCTGCCGCAATTGTCATGAACAAAATACATGACGTTCTATACGGGAAATGTTCCCCAAACTGTGTCCATTAGGGTTTGTCTCTAGTATATTGGCTCTCATAGGGAGATTAAATGCTTTCCCGCAATGTCTGTACTCCCAGATTGAGGAAATACTGGAAGGTTTTTCCATGGTTCTTAACTTCACAGGGTTTCAGATCACTGCACTCTCACAAGCATCCCCAAAGATTAGAGGGACACCTGAAGGCTTTCCCACAGCGTAGACATTCACACAATTCCCGTCTAGTGAGTATCATCACAGATACTTGCAGTTCTGTGTGATACTGGAATGTCTTACTAGAGTCCATAGATTCACAAAAGGTCACTGTCCACTGTGATTCCTCACGTGTTCCTGAAGGGAGTCGTGACCGGTGAAGTTCTCTCCCCAGTGTGTGTCTTCATATGCCCTCGAAGGGATGAGGGAAACTTGTATGCTTTCCCACACTCCTTGCATTCATAGGATTTAACTGTGTTGTGCGTTTTCAAATGATCTTGAAAACACTGAGGCCGACTGAACGCTTTCCCACACTCTGTACACTTAAAAGGTCTCTCCCCAGTGTGTGTCCGTGTGTGTGCTTCCAGGTGCGATGGACTCCTGAAGGCTTTGCCACAGTGGTGACATTCATAGGGTCTCTTCCTAGTGTGTGTCCTCATATGTACCCGCAAGGACACAGCACAGGTGAAGGCTTTCCCACACTGCTGGCATTTACAGGGTCTTTCCCCACTGTGTGTCCTCATATGAGCTCGTAGGTTTCCAGGAGAGGTGAAGGCTTTCCCACACTGCTCACATTTACAGGGTCTTTCCCCAGTGTGTGTCCTCCTATGTACTTGCAGGCGTCCAGGAGTTGAGAAGATTTTCCCGCACTGCTGACATTTGCGGGGGCTTTCATCATTGTGTGTCCTCATATGTGCTCGAAGGTTTGCAGGAGACTTAAAGGCTTTCCCACACAGCTCACATTTGAAAGGTCTTTCCCCAGTGTGTGTCCTCATATGTACCTGTAGGTCTCTGTGGCACCTGAAGGCTCTTCCACACTCCTTACATTCATAGGGTTTCAGGATACCGTGTGTGGCCATGTGACGTTCGAAAGCTCGATGCTTTCTGAAAGTTTCACCACACTCCTTACATTCCAAGTGTCCACCCTCGGTGTGCCATCTCACAGTATGTACTACAAGAGTGTGGTGACGAATGAAGGCTTTTCCACAGTGCTGACAATTATAGGGTCTCTCTCCACTGTGCTTCCACATGTGTTCTCGCAGGCATGAGTTATACCTGAAGGTCTTCCCACACTGCTGACATTCATACGGTCTCTCCCCCGTGTGTGTTGTCGTATGTTCCCGCAGATTTCCAAGATATCTGAAGGTCTTCCCACACTGCTGACATTCATAGGGTCTTTCCCCAGTGTGCGTCCTCATATGGACGCGCAGGTTTGTGTAATCCCGGAAGGATCTGCCACACCGGTTACATTCATAGGGTTTCACGGTACTGTGGGTGATCATGTGGCGTTTAAAATGTTCAGACTTCATGTAAGTTTTCCCACACTCCTTACATTCGTAGGGTCTATCCCCAGTATGTGTCCTCATATGGACTCCAAGGGCTGTGTGATATCTAAAGAGCTTGCCACACTCCTTACACTCATAGGGTTTCTTGACATTGTGTGTGGTCATGTGATGTTCAAAAGGCAGATGCTTCCTCAAACTTGGCCCACAGTCCTTACATTCCAAGGTTCTGTCCTTCTCATGTCTTCTCATGTGTGCTTCAAGGGAGTCGTCACCAGGGAAGGCTTTCCCACATTGCTGACATTTACAGGGTTTTTCCCGAGTGTGTGTCCTCACGTGTCTTTGGAGACGTGAAGAAGACTCAAAGGCTTCTCCACACTCCACACATTCATAGGGTCTCTCCCTACTGTGAGTTCTCATGTGACGTGTAAGGTAGGACTGATACATGAAGACTTTCCCACACACGTCACACGCATGGACTCTCTGTCCACAGTGATCCTTCACATGACCCTGAAAGGATGACCTGCAAATAAAACTTTTTCCACATTTCTGGCACTCTAAAGATTGTTTACTACCGTGACTCTTCAATTCTCTCTTCAAAGCTCCCCCAGTGTCCTGAGGTTCATAAGGTTTCTCTCCAAGGCCTGTGTCCACGTGAGGGCTGGGGCTCGAGACACAGCTGCAGGCCGACCCACATTCCTCACGGGGACTAGGTTTGTGTCCAGGGTAGGATCTTTGTGGATTCTCAGGGAAAGAACCATCTGTGAAGGCTTCTCTACACTTGGCGCAGTGACAGGACTTGTCTCCAGTAGGACAATCCTCATGCACGGTAAGACTTGTCATCTGCCTTCTGGTTTCTCCACATCGATTATCTTCACTGCTTTCACAGACCCGCTTCACCAAATGACCTCTGTTCGAAATGGGAAGGCACACTGTTATGGAATAATGATTTTAATTGATCTCTTTATTAATTATCTACTGATCCATATTAATGATTACTTGATACATAATGGCCGTCTTCAGTGAACGGCTGTGTTTGTGGCACTGTCTCCATGGTTACACTGAAACAAGCTTAATGTACTGGCTGAAGACTGAAATACTGTCAGAACACTCTAGGTTTCTCAGATGTTGTTTTTCTCACCATTATTTCCAACTGAATTAGTTTTCAGATGTTCAGTATCTAGAATGCATTCATCAAAACTTCTTCATGTGAAAGTCTGGATCATACCATTACTGAGGTGTGCTCTCGGCGATCCTATGATCTCAAGTTAGTCTCACCGTCTGCCCTGAGCCCCTCCTTCTCCTGTATGAGTGTGACTTACCTCAAACACCTTTCCTCGGTTTGGGTCTGATCTCCACCGTTAGGAAATTTCCAGTTTGCTCCAAAAACAGAGCACAAATCATTTCTTGCAAATAAGATGGTCTCGCCTT
Source organism: Mustela nivalis (assembly GCF_964662115.1). NCBI lineage: Eukaryota > Metazoa > Chordata > Mammalia > Carnivora > Mustelidae > Mustela > Mustela nivalis. Next base: position 214,481,186 of record NC_139020.1, on the reverse strand, counting down.
CACTGGGGAGCTCATTCTGCAGAACATTCTGCTGAGGACTTGATGCACTCCTTTTATCCTGAGTTATATCAACTGCAAAAATTAGGAGCAAAGTTCAATTTCTTGGGAATGACCTGATGTTTGAAGGTAAGAAAACAGGCTATAAGTTGATTTCTAGTCATTACTGATCCCAAAATGGAAACGAGGTTCATCAGGAATAGACAAGTAACCAAAGAAAAATCCTCAGGACTCTAGTGATTTGAGACTTTGGCAATAAGAGGAAAAGTCTATGTAGGGCAGCCTGTTTACTCAGAAATACTTCAAAATCCATGGCGACTAATGTGGAGGGAAGTATTATCAGAAAAGTAGAAAGGAACTGGGCAAGATACATAGCTTCACACCCTACTTCTACAAAGGAACACAGAAAGACTTGCCCCGTGGGCAAGGATGGATGAAATGTCTGACAGGAGGCCAGGGGAATGACAAAATCACCCTTCTCAGCACAAGGACGGAGTCCCGTTTCTAACGGACATGCACAAATGCTGTTCCCTTCTCCCTTCTCCGACTGAGGGCTGCTGGACCGTTCTGAAGGCACCGAGGCCATCGGGGGAGCCTGCCTGACTGCCCCAGCTGTCACTGGGAGGTCGGACGGTGGGTGTGGCTGCCAAGAACTCCCCATGAACAGCCCAGCAGGGGGGAGAATTTGAAGGGCCACAAGCAGTCTGGAAGATGGGCTCTTTATTCTTTGAGTTCATTGCTGATGGTTAAGTGTGGACTTTTTCTTCTTCTTGCTGGAAGCATAGTGACCACTCATTTTATGGTCAGGTCCCAACACGGTGTTTCAACAATCATCCGCATTACAAAATTCTTGACACATTAAGTGTAATTAAAATCTGTCACTATGGAAAACTAATACAATATTATGACTGTATTCCCTCTGCTGTACTTTCCATTCCCACATTTAGTTTTGTGTGTGTGTGTGTTCCAATATTCACTGTTTCTACCCCACACCCAGTGCCCCACGCAACAGTGCCCTCCTCCATTCATTCGCACCTTCGGTAAGTGCCGCTCTGGACCACTCAATCCCCTTCATCTATTTCTCCTCTCCCTCTGTACCCTCCAGTGGCACAAACACCAATTTCTTCTTGATAGTTTTAAGTCTGTTTCTACTTCCTGTTATTTGTTCATTCACTTTGTTATTTAGATTCCACACACAAGTAAAATATGGTGTTTGTCTCTCTGACTTATTTGCTTGGAAGAAAACCCGCTAGTTCCATCCACATATTCACAAACGGGAAGACGTCATCCTTCTTCCATGGCGGGGCAATCGTCCCTTATATGCGTTTTCCACATGTTCATTATCCAGTTCTCCCACTGACGGATGTGCGGGTCCCTTCCGTATCTTGAGTACTGCAAGTAACGCTACGATGAACGTCAGTGTTTTTGGTATGGGTAAATGCCCAGAAGTAGAATTGGACGATATGGTCCTTCTGTGGTGTTCTGTAGAAACTCCGTACTGCTTTCCATGTGGGCTGCACCAATTTACCTTCCCACCAGCAAAGGTGAGTTTCCTTTTCTCCACATTCTCACCAGCACTTGTTGTCCTGTTATCCTTGTCCTTCTCATACAGCCAACATGGCTGCCTTGAGGTGGTATCTCACTGCTGATTTGATTTGGACTTCCCTGATGATTTTCTTTTAAAGATTTTATTTATTTATTTGACAGAGAGAGAGATCACAAGTAGGCAGAGAGGCAGGCAGGGAGAAAGGGGGAAGCAGGCTCTCCGACGAGCAGAGCCTGATGTGGAACTCGATCCCAGGACACCGAGACCATGACCTGAGCCAAAGACAGAGGTTTAACCCACTGATCCCTCCAGGCACCCAGTCCACATTTCTCTTACCAGCTTGTGCTGCTTGGGACAAAGATATTCCATCATCCACTCATTGTTCATTGCCTCCGGGTATTTTGTGATTCCTCCCTGACCTTCTCTGTTGACCCACTGGTGTTAGTAGCATGCTGTTTGGTCTCAATATATTTTGCTTATTTTTATTTATTTTTATTTTTTTTGGTAAAGATTTTTAAAATTTATCTGTCAGAGTGAGTAGAGAGGGGGCACACACAGGGGAAGCCACAGGCAGAGGGAGAAGCAGGCTCCCCACTGAGCATGGAACCGTGACCCACGTGGGAGGTAGACATTTGACCAACTGAGCCAGCCAGGCATCCCAAGCTGCTTCCTGTTCTTATTACTGACATGTAATTTCATGCTGCCATTCTACAAACCTGAAATCATGACCTGAACCAAAAGCAGATGCTTACCTGACTAAGCCACCCAGGTGTCCCTACAGCCTTTCTCACTTCCTTTCTTGTTTTATAAAAGAAATATGTAAGCCCAATGTGGGGCTCAGACTCATGACCCTAAGACCAAGAGGCCAACGCTCTACCAGCTAAGCCAGCCAGGCCCCCCATATTTCACATTTGGTCCTATCTATGCATAAACCTAAAGATACAAATGATTTCACTACTTTGGTGTTTTAACCATCAGAATAGCTTTCTAAGTGACTTGTCTACTAATCTGATGTTTCCAGTTACCACAAACTCTTATATCCTTTCATAATTTTCCCGCTTTTATTTACCGCCTTTTCTTTTCCACTTAAAAAATAAGTTTTCTTTCCCACTAAAAGCAGCACATCATGATTTCTTATAGGGCCGATTTAATGGTGGGACGTCTGGGTGGATCAGTGATTTGAGCATGCAACTCTTGATTTGGGTTCAGGTCATGATCTCAGGGTCTTGAGATCACGCCGCACATCAGGCTCACACTTGGTGTGGAGCCCACTGAGATTCTCTCCCTTCCTCTCCCTCCGCCCGCCACCCTCCTTGTGCGTGTGCGCTCTCTCAAATATAAATAAGTAAAAGATTTTTTTTTTAAAGATGGTTGCCTGGTGATGAAGTTCTTTATTTATTGTTTGTTGGGAAACCCTTTTATCTCTTTCAATTCTGAGTGATGGACTTCCTGAGTAGAATATCCTCGGTTGTGGGTTTTTTCCCTTCAGCACTCTGAATGTATGATACCACTTCCCACTGCGTGCCATTTCTCTCCTGAATAATCAGCTAACAGCCTTATGGAGTTTTCCTTGTAGTTGAGAGTTTCTCCAGCTGGTTTCAGATAATCTCTTCATATTTCCTTTTTTCTCCATTTTATTGTAAATGTGGGTGTGCACCTCCTTTTGTTCTTCGCATTTGGCCCTGCTGAACCTCCCAGACCTGAGTATCTGTTCCATGCCCAGATCTGAGAACTCCTCACCCACAGTTTCTTCAAAGAAGTTTCTGCTCTTTCTTCTGTTCTCCTCCGTAGACCCCCATGAGGCAAATGTTCTCATCACTGCTGTGCTCAACAGGTCCCTGAACTTAATACGTCAGTTACTCATTTCTCACCATTACTGTAATTCTGCTCTTCGGCTTGGTTGCTTCCTACGTTCCCTCACCTTCCAGATCACGGGGAGCTGCTGGGCGTCCTCCAATGTGCTATGGACCCCCCTAGGGTATTCCTCACGTCAGTTAGGGGGTTTCTTAGCTGTGATTGGTTCTTGTTTATATTTTCTATCTCCTTGTTGTAGTTCTCACCGTGTCTAGCCACACTTCTCCCAAGCCTGGGCGGTATCTACATGACCACTACCTTGAATTCTTCTATCTGGTAGATGACTTAGCTCTCTATGATTTAGGTCATTTTCAGTGCTTTTATCCTATTATTTTCATTGCAACAAATTCCTCTAGCTTCTCCCTGTGCTGGCACGTATTAAGTCAGTCAGCTACATCTCCCGGTCCTCAAAGCAATGGCCTTTCCAGAAGACATGCCTTGGTGCCCTCCACCACAGCATACCCCGGCCACCAGGACCAGGTGCTCCAGGAGTATTCTGCTGTGGGCCCTGTGTGGCCACCTGTCACGGCTGAGACCCAGCTGCTACATGCACACTGTGTGGGGCTCGCACCCCTGCATGGCTGGCTGAGAAGTCCTGCTGTAGCCTTGCTGGGGCACTGATGAATGGGGGTCACCCTCAATATGTCTGTGTGCAACAATGCGTGGTGACTGCTGTGGGCGCGGAGGTGGGCAGCAGTGGGCAGCTGAGAGGCCAAGGGACCAAAGGCCTGAATGCGGCCAATGCAGGCTCCCTGGTCGCTAGGGTTAGCTTCTTCGATCACGGGACAGGAATCATGCTGGAGAGGCGGCCATCACACTTGGCGTTGCCTGACAGGGGTGGCAGGACAGGAGTCCCAATGGGGAAGACATCAGTCCCAAGGGAGGCTGGACAGGAGCTACTTTGGATGGGTTCCTCCAGGACAGGTGGGTTAGACGGGGTGGGTGAGTGGGAACCAGTGCCGAGTGGGGGGAACCAGTATAAGCAATGCACATGTGACCAGTCAGAACTGGCTCCCAGATGCAGCTGGCTATCTGGGGGACAGGCTGCAAGACAAAGGACACCCGTCAACATGTCAGTCCCTAGACGGCTCTCTGGGCCTCCAGTGTGTGCCCTAAAATTAGGCAATGAATCTTCACACATAACACAGGGACGTTTCAACATGCAGCTGTGTGTTCCGTCTTGTGCCAATGGATAAGAGTGTGCTCTCCGTCCACTGTCTACAGCCTCCATCCTTCCTGGAGTTGCGACCCACTGATGTTTTAGCTCCCAAACTTAAGACACACTGATTTTAGAAGGCAGGTGTCCCAGGCACTGGTCTTTGCACTGTGGTCCCCAGGACCAGGACGCCTGGTGTGGGGACTCATTTCCTCACTTCTCTGTACCTGGGAGGTCCCACACACTCCTCCACGTAGCCGCACTGGGGCTGGGCTTCCAACGACATCTCTGCCCCACCTACCCTCTCCCGTGAGGACTTCTCACAGGGACTAGCTGCAAAAGATCTGTTCTGGCGGCCTTCAGATCATTTTCAGACTGAGTCAGAACACAAGCGATTCTTGCCTCAGTGTGTCTAGAGGAGCTAGTGAGCTCGGGATTCCCCTACTCTGGCATCTTCACTCCTCATTAAGTGAGGGTTTAACTGGAGTGCCTTCACCAAGCCCGACTGGTAGCAACCCCCATGTAACTTTCATAGGAGTGAAAAGTACACAGCAGCGCTCCTGCCCTAACGGAACCCTGGAGACCACATTCGCATTTAGAAAATCAGGGAGTCTCAGACTTGGATCAAGAGTAAAGAAGAGCCGATTTAACACAGGAAACTCTGTTTTCACCAAAAGGTATGTGACCCTGGGTAGTTTCCATGAAGGCTTGGGCCACATCTGTCTCTTCCCCATCGTATTTCCATTCCTCGGCCCAAGGAAGATCACACACTTGTAAGAAACACTCATTGGCTACAAGGTTAGAGACAGGGTGGAGCCACGCTTACCCAGGGAGGCCAGGTTCCTGCAGGTCTCCAGCATCACATCTCTGTAGAGCTGCCTCTGACCATGATCCAGCAAAGCCCACTCTTCCCGGGTGAAGTTCACAGCCACATCCGCAAACACCACTGTGTCCTGGAACATCCACATGTTCTTTTGCAGCAATGTTCCCTCCTCACCTGTGTATGTGGGAGGACGCGGGGGCAACAGGCAGGGAACCGCATCCCACCCTAGGACCAAAGTCACACCTATGCGGAAGTGACAACACGCAAACACATCCACGGCACTGCTCTCAGTGATGGGAAGGGCTGGGACCCTGAAGCAGAGGGTGATGACGACAGCTCATACAGACGTACATACACCCCAATATACGCTATTTGTACTTAAAATGAGCAGATCTGAGCACACTTGCATTGTAAAGAATGAGAAATCAGACAACACATCTCTGAGTTGTTCAAAGACAATTACTGCCTTGTCAGCCCCAAGAAGTAGAAACAGATGTCAGGATGCTGTGAACACACAGATTCCGGTGCTGCTCTCACTGGAAGGCAACAAGATCAAGGAGCCTAGCACAGTCCCCTCTATCCTGGCAGACGCAGACACCACCCTGTCCCTGGGTTAGATGGACAGTGAGCAGGGACGCAGGGCCTGGGGGCCTGGCACACGTAGTGCATAAGAGAAGTTCCAGTTCCTAAAGAGTCACAGAAATCAGCAGGGCCTCGACCATATACCCCAGTGTCCAGAATGCAAGCGGAAGGGCGCCAGAAAGAGGAGCCCCTGAGAGACTGATGGCCACAGAGCCCAGCGAGACTTTAATAGAAGGGGGGGAACATAATGTAGGGGCTGCTTTCCAGCAATAAGCTCGAGCAACGGGAAGATAAGCATCAAAGCAAACGGCCCCCAGCGACCACAGCTGAATGCTAACCGGCTCATGAAGTCACTACCTGGAAATGGTCAGAGGCCCTAAGCAACCAGCAGACTTCCTCCAACCAGGCACAGTTACCAAAACAGGGAAAAGTCCATAGTATCACATACTCCCTCATGGTCCCCCTGATTTTCGGCCCTAGGCACGACCTCAAGGCAGACGCTCACTTCTGCTGTCCTGTGTGCTGCTCCCCTGTGGTGTCTTCAATAAACTTCTATCTCCTTGGTGTGTCTCGGGTGAATTCTTTCCCCACCCATGCCACCAGCTCCACGGGATCAGGCCGCCCTATGTTTGGCGTCCTTCAAGGGCGCCACTTTGCTCTGACACTGTATCCCCAGAGTCTTTAAGAATTTTGTGGGAGTTTCCCTTGGTGACGATCTCCAGCTGGGACTGTTCCTTGAGAACACCCAGAGGCCCAAGGAGCGCCCTATGGACTGCCTTTGCCCAAACAGGTGAGAGATTTCCCCCCTTACCCCTTTCCTCCCTCTTTCTCTTTTTAGTCCTTCGGCTGGTCTAACCCTAGTGCTCCACAGACAACAGAACTCTTGGGCTGTGCGTGCCCGTGTGGGCAAAGGACCCCTTTCCTATTCTCTCCCACTACATCACCTGAGCCCTCCACTCCCAACACGTGGCGCAGCTGGCAACAGCAGCTCCTGCAAAGTGACCCCGCATGGGGAATGTACTCTCCCAGACCCTCTCCTGAGGCCTGCTGACTCTCAGCAGTCTCGCTTCTTAGAGACCAACCCCTTACTTTCTTTGTGCCCTTATATTCAGCCGCCATCTTGATCTATAGCCAAACACGTTCCTATGTGTCCCAACGGTGAGTCCTCTCCTTGTATGACCCGGTTTGGCCACCTGGTGTGTGGCTCTGGCTACTGCCGGAATCAAAGCAGCGGGGCTTACTACCCCCATCTGCTGCAACCCCTCCTTGGTGGGACAGGCCTCTGGGCATCAGCAGCAGGTCTTTCCCGTTATAGGCAATAAAACGGCTGGTTCAGGGAGCACAACTGCAGTCATAAGCCTTATGAACAGAATAAAAACCAAAACCCCATGATCACTTCGACGGACCCAGGAAGCCATCTGACGAACCACACGACCCTGTCTTGACAAAAGAACTCAACCAACCAGGAACAAAGGGGACGGCCTCACCCTGGTAAGGGGCAGCGGGGAAGAGCCCACACCTAACACCTGAGCAGCCGCGGCTCCGAGGAGGATCTGCCAGTGGCCGACAGGTTCAGGAGATGCTGGACGGTTGTCATCAGGGGCGCGGACGTGGCCCTGCAAGCAGACACCCCTCAGACCCACTAGAATAGCTCCGAGGTCATGCAGGCGCCAGCCGGGGAGGAGGCGAGGCAGGGGCAGCTGTCACGCATCTCTGCTGCTGGGAATGCCAAACGGTGCGGCCACCTGGGAAGAGTCCACGTGGTGAACGTCGAGTCACCGCGCACGACAGCGGCCGACACCAGCTCGCGCTCGCCCGCGCTCAGCAGCCGACCCCACAGCCAGCAAGGAAACCCGCGCAGCAGCCCGTCCGCTCCCCGGAAACGAGTAAAGGAGACACGACTAAGATGGAGTCACGAGTCCGCAGAGAAAGCACCCGAACCCTCCCTCAGGGCCAGGTGCCGAGTAACGCGGGCAGATGCGCGCCGCAAGGCCGGCCTGCACCCGAGCAAGGAAGATTGTTTCTCCGCGTGGCAACAGTCCAGCCAATGAGAGACACTCACGGCTCAGCCAATGAGAGACACTCACGGCTCAGCCAATGAGAGATAACTCACGGCTCTAGCCAATGACAGACACTCACGGCTCAGCCAATGAGAAGTCACAACACATGGACTCTCCAGCTTGCTCCAATGGATGCTCTGTGTGGCGGCCCCGCCCTGTGCCCCGGCTCCTCCAAGAAGGAACCGCTCCCTTTCTTTCCCAGGCTTGCCTTTGCTTTTGTTGGGGGCTTCCTTGTCCCCTATTACGATTCTCTGATATTCCCACATAAACCCATTTTTCTTTAAGACTTTTAAAGTTTTTTATTTAATTTTTCATTTATTACTAGTTTATTATTTATTAATATTACTATTTATTTATACATTTATTTGTCATTATTACTTAGATATGTATCTATGAGCGCAGAGGGAATCTCAAGCAGACCGTGTACTAAGCACAGAACAAGGCTCAATTTCGACGTCAAGATCATGACCTGAGCCAAAATCAAAAGTCGGACACTAAGCCACTGAACCACCTACTTCCCCCCACCCCATAACACAATCTTTCCTGTAAAAAGAAGTGACGGTTTTATTGTTAATGTCAGTGTGACTTGCTGATCACAAATGGACCCAAGAAGACACCGACCACTGAGAACATGCAAGTGTGGGTCCCACAGAGCCCACAGTGCTGCTTTCTCTCGGACCCCGGGCCGGAGGCTGTAGGGTCAGTTTTGTCCTGGGATCAGAGGTCGGCGCCCTGTCTGCGCCAGGCAGGGTCTGCTGGGGACCTGTGCCGGGGGCTCGCTCGTTCTCAGAAGACTTCATTCGGCTTTTGTTCCTTTTTGCTTTGTGCAACCCACGGAAAGGAGACCGCATGGACGTCCACAAAGCGTGAAGGAAGCAGACGCGCGGGTGACAGGTGACAGCACGCGGGAAACCCAGGGAAACCCCAGGATGACAGTGTCCACCCCAGCACGGATCAGAGCGACTGCCTTGTGACGCCCAGCAGATCCCAGGTCCTCCCCGGCTGGACAGAGCCGAGCCGGGAGCTCCGGGGCCGGGTGACAGGCATCCACCCGAATGGATGCCCCAGCCGCATTCACTGGTCAATTTTAACGTCCCACCGACACTGCCACCCCCCCCTCCCCGCCGAGTGTCAGTGTTTACTCTGGTTTATGCTTAGTCAGAATGACTGCAGCCACGGTGCCCACAGTGGCCCGGAATGAACGTGGGGACCGCTCACCCCCCAAGGCCCCGACTCACCTACACTCCAGAACGTAAGAGCCCACTGCATAAATGACAAGGACATAAGTCGTGTCGCCCACGCTGGCCTCCACAGGACACACTCCGGAGGAGCAGCACGGGTGAGCGGCTCGGAGCAGGGGCTGCTGTCTCCACGCGGCACCAGAAACCCACCTCAGCCCGCCCTCTGCAGAGGACGACAAGCTGTCCCCAGGGAAAGATCCATCCACCCTGCCTCCTGGAGCAGACGCTTTGGAGGCCCTTCCCTGAGACCTTGCCTTGGCCAATCCATAGTTCTTTTGGGGTGGGGGGTAATCTCAACCTGGTGTCCTTTCTGACTCACCGAGTGACACCCGGATGGATGGGTTACAGGTCCACAGTGGGTCCCCCTTTGAGCTCAGAGGGTCGGGGGCGGCCAGAAAGAGGTCCTTTTTAAGCCCCTGGCGACATGCTCCCCTCCAAGCTGGGCTGCCACCAACTACCCTCCAACCACCTCCCAGTCTGTCCGAATCACAAAGACACGGAAAACAAACAAACATACCAGAATAACAAAAAACAAAAACAAAAACAAAAAACCCTCCTTCCTTAAAAGTTTGACACACAGAGACCAACAGTGTCCCCCAGGCCTGGAAAGAGCCAAAGGCTATCAGAGACAATGAATCTCTCCCAGCGGCTCAGAAAGTACTCAAAGGCCCGCGGTCCGTCCCCAGGTCCCAGCCCCAGGCCCCCTGCAGGGCGCACCGGCTCTCCCATGAGGCCCTTCGCCCCCTCCCCGCTCCCAACAGCGACCTCGGCGGCGCGATCCTGTCCGCGGCTCCGCCCCCGGCCCCCAGGGAAGCCGTGGCTCCGGCACCCGGGACGCAGGAACACGTACCAACTGCTCTGGGCCACCTCCCGCCGCCTCCGCGGGGAGTGGGTGTCCGGAGCCGACAGGCGGTCCGAGCCGGGTCCCCAGCCGGAAGCCAGGGGCCGGGACGGCGAAGCCAAAACCACACTCGCACCGCCTGTGCTGCCGGCGGGACACAGGGGCACCGGGTGTCACCGCCTCTGCAGAAGGATTTCAGCAAAACGTCCCCAAATCACGCAATGAACTGCAGCGCGTCTGTCACGGTCTCGGCAAAGAGGCGGCTCAGACACACGCTCACGGGTGTCAGCCCCGAACACGGACCGACGGCGGCCGGATGCGCGGCCGCGGCCCGACGGGCACCGCTCGGCGCGCCCCGTGCCTGTTCCGACGGACCCGCAGGAGCCCCGGGCCCCTACATGCAGCCAAAGTCCCCCTAACGGTACCCCGCGCAGCAGCCCGCTCCGGTCCCGCGGCTTCTCGCGGCTGCACACCCTTCGTCGGGCCCCGTCGTCCCGAAGTGACCGGACCGAGAAGCACAGGCTCCGCAGCAAGCGAAACCCACCGCGGCCGTCCGGGGCGGCCCAGCCCCGCGCGCGCTCGTCCCGGCCCGAGGGAGAGACCCCCACCCCCACCCCGGGGGAGCGCACGAGGTCCCGCCCGGAGGGTCCTCTGCGCGCCCGCTGCCCGGTCCGCGCCACCGTCACCCCGCGGGGCCGCACACCGTCCGCAGCCCCAGGCTGCCCGCCCCGCGCCGGCCTCGCTCCGGCTCCCCCCGCCCAGCACGCAGGTGCGGCCCGACCGGGAGGGGAGCGCCCCGCCGCGGCCTCTCCTGCTTCGCTCTGGCCGGCGGGACCCACGCTGCGGGCCGCGCGCTCACCATCTCGGGGTCCGGCTCCCGAACCTCTCCGCGTCGGTCCTGCACCGCAGACCCACACGTGCACCGCTCCGCGCCGGTGAGCTCCGCCCGCTGCCCCCCCTGAGCCACACCTACCAGGACGGGGTCCTCCCTCGGGCCTGATTGGACGGGATACAGACCCCGCGCTCCGATTGGGCGATTCTTCGGATCCTGCAACCTGATTGCACGGGGATTCGAAGTTACGTCCCCACGACCCTGATTGGACATTCCTCCGGGACACGGAGTCGCCGCGCCGTGATAGGGCAGCCTGCGGCCCTTTACCTTTTGATTGGGCTGCACTCCCGACACCGCCCCTGGGGACCCACACCAGGCTGCGCTCCCAGTCCCCGCCTCCCGCATCCTGACTGACAGGCCGGCGCTCCACACGTGTCTCACCTGCCTGCCGGGAGTCGGCTCCCCACCCGGCTGACTCCCGCCCGCCGACCCGCCCGCGCCTCATCATTTACATGGAGGTGAGTTTTTCCTTTGTCTTAGAGTTGGGGACATACCTACAGGGAACGACTTGGATCATGTGCAGGCTTTCTGGCTTTCACTGCTGTAGCCAGTGGGGTCTAGTCCTTCTCCTTGACTCCAGTCTCGTGACTGTTTTCATGACCTGATAACTTTTATATTAAGGGTTAGCCTAAAACCAAAATGGCTTTACATTGGTCAACTTGTCTTCTGGGTGTCCCTCCCTTACCACTTGCTCAGGTACAGCGGGCCTTCCAAGACCATGCACCCCCCCCCCCAAAACCCTGCAGAGCTGGTGGCCTTCTGGTCCCTCGGATGCCATCTGGCCAAGAATTAGGGTGTGGACCCCTGGGGAAAGTGGGGACCTGTCTGGATACCGGGACCCCAACCCCACAGCCAAGGGTGGGAGCTGGGTTGGGGTCCCTAAGGGTTGGGAGACCAAGTATACAATCCATTCAGGTGGGAACCAGCCCCTCCCAGGCAACTCCTACCCCCACCCCACCCATGTACTCACCATCTCACTGCCTTCCCCCAGGAGGGCCCCAAGTGCAGGTGCACATGAAGGCGAGGCCCACCCAAAGCCACAGAGAGGAGCCTGGGAGCGCTCCCTCTTGGATGGTGCCTGAGCCCCTGCACCCTGACGGATCTGCTCTCCCCTGCCGGAACCTGTGACCCGGCAGAGCTTCAGACCGCAACCTCACATCTCCTGATGGGGCGGCCATCGAGCACGGGAGCTGGGTCCCTCCTCCCAGCCTGGGATATCCTGACTCAGTTTCCCCACGGAGCTCCCCCTTGTCCAGAGCTGGGACAGAGGGGACAGGTCTGAACGCGATAGGAGGGCCTGGGGACTTCGGGTGTTGGGAGTCAGTGTGGGAATGAGGTCTTCATGGCTCTGTGTCCTTCCTCTAAGAATACAGACAGTCAGCGGTGACGTCACCGCATGCAAGGCAGGGCCCGGCTGTTTTGACTTGTGACCTTTGATATACTGAGGCCTGGCCCTGCCCCTGCATCTCTGGAGCTTGACCAAGTGTTCCCTGCAACCCATTTCTTACCGCACAGTTCTCAGGCTCTCTCCACACAGGAGTCCTGAAGTTTGGGTCCCCTCCAACACCGAGGAAACACTGGGACTGGGACCCAGCGCCGGGTCTGTGAGGTAGGAAAGATGTTGGGTTTCGAAGCCGGCAGCCAAGAAAGAATTCTTGAGATGTCTTTGGTGCAAAAAGGTGGTTTTATTCAAGTACAGGGAACAGGACCCTTGGGCAGAAGGAGCTGCACTGGGGCCATGAGGAGTGGCCCATTACATCCGTGCAAGGTGGTCGGGTGTTAGGGAGAGCGTATGTCTGGAAGGAATTCTGGAATCAAGGTTTCCAGAATCTAGAGGGTGTAGCTGTTGTTGGGAAAAGTCCCTCATTACTGTTTTGTAAACCCTGAGTCATGAAACCCTTCAAATGTGTATCAGTGGGTTGGTCGATTGTATGCTTGTGGGATGAATGCCAACATGTATCTTGGGGAATAGAAAGAAAGGAAGTTTCCAAAGGAATTTTTATACCTTCAAGTAGACTTACAGGATCCTGGGGGGTCAGGCTAGGATTGCCTTCTGCCCTTAGCATAGTATCAACATCAAAGCCGTTGAGTCCCTAGAGGAATGTCACCCTGCTTGTTTCAGGGACCTGTCACCGGGCTGTAAGTAGTAAGGAAATGTAATGGTTTCTCTTCCGCCTTGTTTCCCACAGCAGTCCCTTTCTCCCGAGAGTGAGAACACCTTGACCACTGGAGGCCCTGTCCAGTCCAGCCACGCTGGCCCTGTACTCCTCTGGGTGCCCCCATCAGTCCGACTTCCCCTTCTACGTGGAAGAGAAAAGCCCCTTCCTGTCTGATTTGAGATGCTTGTACCTCTTGGATCGGTTTATTGTCACCTGAGTCACGTTTCTCCTTATACCAAATCCAGATCTGTTCGCTATTAGACAGACATGCATTTACCTCGGGAACCCACTGCCTCTGGAGAGCTTGGTGCTCCTGGGAGTTGGGACTATTTAAGAAGTAAAATTCGGGGCACCTGGATGGCTCAGTGGGTTACACATCTGCCTTCAGCTCAGGTCCTGGGATCGAGCCCCACAACAGGCTCCTTGCTCGGCGGGGAGCCTGCTTCTCCTTCTGCCTGCTGCTCCCCCTGCTTGTGCTCTATCACTCTCTCTGGCAAATAAATAAGTAAAATCTTTTAAAAAGCCGGGGTGAGGGGGGTGGGGCGAATGGGTCTTGGCAGGTCACCTTCCTTTCTGGGATGGCAGGGATCTAGCAGCTGGATAAGAGCAGCTCATTCCTGACAGTTGGGTTTATGATTGCATTTCTGGGAGAGGCCAAAATGGCAATGAAGTCGTGGTTTGGGGACAGGGAGCTGAGTGAGTGACTCCATTCTGGTCTTGTCTTAGTTTTAGCAGCACCCAGGCCCGGGAGCAGGAAGTCTTTGGACTACCGCTGTCATGAGATGTACTTAAAACTTTCAAGTGGACACTATATACTGGAAAGAAGTGTATTTCAGATCGCTTTTTGAGCATGTCCCTAAAAGACTTTTAAGTATAAAAGTATGCTATCCTTGTTAGTTGAGCCGCTGCCATGGGTGGCAATTGTCCAGAGAGGAGAGAAACACTGAAGAGTTGATTCATTCTGCAAGGGAGGAGAGGGGCCGGACATCTCAAGACATGTCCGCCCGAGTTCCTGTCCACCTGGGCCAGGCCCTTCCCGGGCGTGACGGGACCGCAGCTGTGTCCATGCAGGGGGGGGAGGGGCCGGTACGGAGGGGGGTCCCGGGGTAGAGCAGGAGGCGGCGGTTTCCCCGGGGCTCTGTCCAGGGCTTCTCTGGGAAGCAGGTGTGCTCACGTTAGAGAAGAGGATGTTGTGCTGTTGGGGTCTACTCCCTGAGAATGGCGGGCACCGTGACCTAGGAAAACAGAGTTAGGGACGTGGCAGACCCCTGAGAGTTTGGCCTGTAAGCACGGCTAGGGTGGCAGAGGGGACTTGAGCTGGATTCCTTTCCCAGCGCCTTCACCACATGTGGTGACATCACCGGTGAGGTGTTTCTTCTTAAACAAAGATGTTGGGGGAATCATCATAAAGACATGACCTTAAAAAAAAAAAAAGACATGACCTCCTGGGGTGCCTGGGGGCTCAGTGGTTAAGCTTCTGCTTTCGGCTCATGTCATGATCTTGGGGTCCTGGGACCTTGGGGCTCCCTGCTCAGTGGGGAGTACGCTTCTCCCTCTCCCTTTGCCCCTCCCCACTGCTTTGGCACTCTCTCTCTCTCTCCCTTTCTCTCTCTCAAATAAATGAGTAAAATCTTAAAAAGAAAATGTAAAAAGAAGAGACATGACCTCCAGATGTCCCAAGACCTTGACGCAGGCGCGCAGAGCCTCCTCCCCCTTCCTCGGTCCTTGCAGTGTGCGCTGTGCTTGCCTTCTGGGCTCCCGGAGGCTGTCCAGAGGGCCCAGCCTTGAGAGGGGGACGCGGCATGGAGACTGAGCACAGTTAAGGCGGCTCTATAAAGATCTGGAGGGCGGGTGAGGGGACCCACTCAGCTTGCTGCAGCCCCACAGACGCCTTTCTCGTAAGTTCCCTTTACTTTGGCAAACAGCCCTCTACCAAGCTGGGGGGACCCGCCTTTCTTGGGGTCTCTCTCTGCCCCTCGACTACGGGGGCTGGTTTCAGATTACAGTTAGGAAGCTCCCAACCAGGCTCCAGAACAACAAGCGCAGTGAACTGGAGGCCTCCCTCCGGGGCTGATCCCTGACCGGCCCCCGCCCTGCAGGACACCAGGCCCTCCTGTCTCTGCCCCGCTGGCCCAGGTGCCCCTCCACTCTGGACAAAGGGTCACTCCATGGGGAACCGGATTCTGAAATTCCTGTGCCGGCAGTAAGTTTGTTTCCAAAGGGCTTTTCATATGTTAGGACTTAAGGATCCTGGAGGTCTGACTAAAGTCAAGCTAAGATTGCTTTTTGCCTCTAGCAAAGCATCAACATTGGGGGGGGGGGCCTCATTGGTTTAAGTCTTTGCTTTCGGCTCAGCTCGGGCTCTCTGCTCAGCGGGGAGTCTGCTTCTCCCTCCGCGCCTCCCGTTCTCACTTTCTCAAATAAATAATTTTTTTTTAAGCATTAAGATGAGGGCCGAATTGAGTTCTTTGAGGCACTTCATGCTCCACCCGCTCCCGGCGGCTGCGGGGGACAAGGGGGCGTCACCTTCTCTGCATCTCTTCTGCCTTTGTGTTCCTCATCATTAACCACCGGCCTCAAAAGCTCTTCGGGCCCAGGGGTCCCGTCCCCGTGCTATAATAAAAACACCACTTTGCACCAAAAATGTCTCAAGAATTCTTTCTTGGCCATTTGCTTATGCCCCCCCCATCCCAGGGGTTTCCCACCTGAGTCCCTGTCCCCCCCCCCCCGCCCCCGCCCCTCCCCCGAGGACTCCCGCGCACTCCTGTCCTGCTGACTTGTGACACCGTCACCACCTGAGGACCTGGGTTTCAGGTTGACCGTGAACTCTCAGGAAGAGCCCAGTGACACAAGGAAGCCTGTTCCCTGGCCCCTCAGCCTGGTCCGTCTTGCTGGGGTCCCAGGCCCTCCCCACATCCCACCCCTCCCCCACCCCAACCTCCCACCCCCAGTCCCACCCCCCCTCGACGCCTCCCCCCAGCGCGTGGCAGCAGTGCGCCCTCTCAGCCACTTTCCCTTCATGCGGCCTCTTGCTGCGACTGTCACGCTTGGTTTCGTCTCCAGGGGCGACCATGGCAAGTCGGCCCCATCCCGGAGGAAAAGTGCTGCGCCGTGGGTGCTGGTGACCGCCGAGGGAGCAGGAGGCAGGTAAGGGCACGAAGCTGACACCCCCACCCCGACTCCTGACTCCCTCCCGGGGATAAGTGTGACATTCCTCAGGCATTCCTGCCTGCCCCAAAACGAAGGGAGGGGGAAGCCAAGGGTTAACAGGCAGAGATCTCCGTCCTGCAGAGTCCGTTGACCAAGGTCTTAGGGGCTTGCCAGGAGCGAGCATTCTTACCCGCAGCCCGGTAACTCCCCGAGACCCAGAGATTTGGTTTCCTGGAGCCCTAGCCTCACCCTCCCCTCCGCGGTGATGTGAAACAAAAGCAGAAGGGAATGCAAATAAAATTAAATTTCTCTATAGCCTGCAGCCCCTCGGCAAATACTGGAGAGAAGCAGAGTATTACAACCTTCCTCCAGGAAGCTGCCGAGTGCCCTAAGTTCCCGTGTCACTAGAAGGAAAAGCCCCCGCAGCTGGACCCCAGCCAGGCTTCCAGAATCGCCGGAGTCCCCTTTAGCAGATCAAAGTCCGTTCGGAGCCTCCCTTTCTCCTAACCTCCCCCAACGCCCACGTGTGCAATCCTCTCTCCCGCTCAACAATGTGCTTCTTCCTGCCCTTGGGTCCTGTCCTCCAGCTTTAACAAAACACCGGTTTACCCCAAGACGTCTCAAGAATTCTTTCAGCTCAGGACCCCAACAACACTCCAAGCCACATCAATAATGTTCACATTTACCAAGAAATGCTGATAGAATCTGTGATTTGACCCTCTACCATTCTGTGTATGTTTTATTATGCATAGGTTTTATTAGACGGTAATGAATAGCTAGCCCCCTCAGGGTCCTAGAAACCTTGCTTCCAATTTCCTTAGAGACTCACTCTATCCCTAACCCCCTCCCAACTTGAAGTGTATAATGGGCCCCTCCTCAGCACCCCAGTGCCCCTCTTTCTGCCCGCGGGTCCTGTCCCAGGGCTTTAATAAAACCACTTTTCTTTTTAAAGATTTTATTTATTATTTGACAGAGACAGATCACAAGTAGGCAGAGAGGCAGGCAGAGAGAGAGGGGGAAAGGGGACTCGATCCCAGGACCCTGAGAACATAACCTGAGCCGAAGGCAGAGGCTTAACTCACTGAGCCCCCCAGGAACCAAAGACGTCTTTGCACCAAAGACGTCTCAAGAATTCTTCCTCGGCTGTGGGCTTCGAATCCTAATCGTGTCCTTCCAACATCATTATGTAAAGTCCCACCACCTTGTTCTTTAGGAACTTCCTGGTATCCTGGGTCCTTGTTCTGCCATGGAAATTTTAAGCGAGTTTTTGTAAAGTACCAAAAATCCCTGCTGACATCTTGCTGAAATTTAATGAAAACTATACATCTATTTGTTTAGAACTGATATCATGGTGATGAAGTTCAAGAATCTGGGTGAGGTCAGGCGGGGCGAGGTCCGGAGCTGACAGCTAAGAAAGAATTCTTAAGTCTCTGGTGCAAAAAGGTGGTTTATTAAAGCACGGGGACAGGACCCGTGGGCAGGAAGAGCTGCAGCCCGGGAAGCGAGGCGTGCTCTATTAGATACTTGTAAGTCCGGGAGGGGGTTAGGGAGGGCGACAGTCTCTAAGGAATTTTGGAAGCAAGGTTTCTAGGACCTCGAGGGGCCAGCTATTGTCTGGGGAAAAGGTTATTCATTACCAGTAATAGAACCTTCTCCTGAGACCCTTTAGATGTATATCAGTGGGTCATACGCTTGGGAATGGTTCTCGGAGGTTTATCTTGGAGGTTTAGAGATGGTTTCCAAAGGAATTGTTAAAGTAGATTTACAGGATTGTGGTTGGGGGTTGGGGGTCGGTCAGGCTAGGATTGCCCTTTGCCCTTAGCAAAGCCTTAAGGTGAGGGTAGTTGAGTCCCTTAAGGTGAGGGTAGGAGAGTCACTTTGCCTGTTTTAAGGGCTTGTCAGTAGGTAAGGAAATTTAATAATCTTTCTTCTGCCTCTGTTTCCCATATCGATGGCAGCACCGAGGTCTCTTTTCTAAGAGCATTATTCATGTTTCTCTCCCTCTCTCTCTCTCTCTTTTTCAGTTGGCTTTGATGTCAGGCACGATGATGTGGGACACAAAGGCAGAAGAGAAATTATTATGTTTCCTTACCACCTGCAGCCCCTGGACAAGTCCTTGAAACAGGCAGAGCGACATTCCTCTAGGGACTCAAGAGCCTGGATGTTGACACTTCGCTTAGGACAAAAGGCAATCTTAGCCCGATCTCCAGGATCCTGTAAGTCTACCTTAACATATAAAATTTCCTTTGGGAACTTCTTTATTTCTACTTCCCAAGATACATGTTGGCAATCATCCCCCAAGCATCCGACCCATCACCAATACGCATCTGAAAGGTCTCATGACTCAGGTTTTATTAGTAAGAAATGATCCTTTCCCAGCAACGGCTAGCCCCCTCAAGGTCCTGGAAAACTTGCCTCCAAAATTTCTTCAAGAATTATGCTCTCCCTTGAAACTATAAAATGGAGCCCCCCCCCCATGGCCCCAGTGCAGCTCCTTCTGTCCAAGGGTCCTGTTCCCTGTGTTTTAATAGAACCACCTTGTTGCACCAAAGACATCTCAAGAATTCCTCCTTGGCTGTTGGCTTCAAACCCCACCATCTTTCCTATATCATCTGGTGACCATGAAGGCACTTTTGAGTCTTTTCATCTGGACTCTGAGCCTTGGTGCAAACTTGGCGAGTACTTTCTCTCCTCTTCCCTACTTTCATTCCAGGGGATCTTCAAGAAGCACGTTCTTCCTGGAACACACCCGTATGGGCTGCTCAGGCTGTGGTCCTCTAGCCTGTGGCTACCCCACAGGGAGGAGAAAGTCTGCCTTTTGCCTGAAGTTAGTACTTGGCTGGGATGGTAATAAGATACCTGGCACTCTCTTTATTCCTGTCCTTATACAACGTTGTTGTCTTGGGCACGGGACAGCCACCTCAGTCACCAGGATGGTGGGTAATCTTAACTCCCGTGTGAGGTTTCCTCCTGATTGGTTTAATGTGATCCCCTTCACAGCCCTGGTCTGGCCACATCTCAACAAGGGAAGCCCCTGGGAGCTGGCCAAAACCAGTACCTGATTGACTGACAACCCAACCAGGATATTTCCCACGGAAGTTTGCAGTGAAGACTTCCGAGAATGTCGGGGCGCCTGGGTGGCTCAGTGGGTTAAGCCTCTGCCTTCGGCTCAGGTCATGATCTCAGGGTCCTGGGATCGAGCCCCGCATCGGGCTCTCTGCTCAGCAGGGAGCCTGCTTCCTCCTCTCTCTCTGCCTGCCTCTCTGCCTACTTGTGATCTGTCTGTCAAATACATAAATAAATCTTAAAAAAAATTAGACCATGACAGATTTCTGTCTTTACTATTATCCATCAACATCCTCTGCCCACTACTTATGTTAAGTCTTAAACTTAAATTAAAATGGGGTCAGTCATTTCCCCTTGTAAAACTTTTCTAGTGTTCTCCAGAGGTGAAAAATGCAAGGCAATAACACAACTTTCAGGGGATGGGACAGCACGACAGTATTTCAGCCCATTTACCAAGCACCCATCTGTAGCCTAGGAGGTGGCGGGCAAATGGAGAGACGCCAGCATCCCTCCTACAGGGTCTTTATGACAGGAATGCCTTCTTGGTAAGGCAGGATGGTGATCAATAGTGACTTTTCATTCGAGGGTCACCTCTGGTTGCTTTTGACACATGGAACATTTGCCATACCCTGCATGGGTGCCACGAGGGAGACACGGGGGAGTGTCTGTTAATTTTTGGTAAAGGACTTTCTCTACTTTCCCAGGAGCATGGCCTCAGTAGGCTTCTTCTTCAGTCCCCAAGGACGGTCCCTTGGGATGCCTTTTTAACCACTGGCAATAACTCAGACGGCGCACTTTAGGAAAGGATCGGTCTGTCACACTGCTGGCCGCAGCGGGATCTGTCCGCTGGATCTCTTCTGCAGGAAACCGGGCAGAATGTGTTTGACCGAATGTGTCTGCAGTAAACTTCCTCCCGACGTATGGGATGGTAATGAATCAGCCTCCTCCACACTAACCCAGGGTCCTGGAGGAAACACGGGCCCCGCCCCCAGCAAAGGGGACGCTGACTCTCTCTCTCTCTCGCTGTTCCACTTCCCCATAGATGTGGGGGTTTCTCCCTCACTCATTTCCTGGGCTAGTGGCTACAACTGGAGCCAGCCGGTTTGCCTGTCTCAGGGAGGGGACTTGAAGGACTGTTCCCAAGCAGCTGCCGAAACTGCCTTTGTTTCAGGGGAAATTCCTTGTCTTGGGCCCGACGTGGACTGCCTACCCCCTAACCCCCCCTTGTTGGCAGGAAAACATGGCGTCTGCTCCTCTGTTGGGGACGATGAGCTCTAAAACAGGGAACCCTTCCTCTGCCTCTGGCGGCACTTGGCCTCTTCTGCCTTCCTCTCCTCTCCCCTCCTCCAGTTTCTGAACCACTTGGCGTGTGGCCTGCGTCACTGGCTTTGGTACCATCCTTGGTGCCCTTGCTGTCAAGGGACACCTAAGACCACCCACTCCGGATTTCCCCACCAGTGTCTCAGGTAAAAATTAATAGTGGGGAGGATCCAGGTGGAACATAATTCAATATTTAACCCAAGTTACGTTTGTTGGCTTAATTTCTGTCTTTAAAGTTATCAGCCATAAATGCGAAACTTTTATTCTGTTGAGGTTTGTGGAGGGTCAAATAAGCTTACATTATCTCTGTTTCAACGTATTAGCAAAAAGACAAATAAAACAACGGTTAGTTGTTCATCTCGTCCAAGTTTTCATGGGTAATTCTTAAGATAGCTTTCAAAGTCTTTGGGAGCCTGAAGGTTTAAAGTTTTGCTTGGATGATAAATGGGACTGAATTCATTGGAGATTGAGGTCTTTTCCAAACAGGATATGGTGCTAAAGGGCAGGTTCCTCCATGTAGGTTTGCGCTTTTGACTTCTTACTGTAAAGAAACTAAGAATATTTGTGTCTGTTAGTAAACATGCTTTGTGTGTCTGCTGGTTCATAAAACGTCATCAAAAGAATTCTGGTGCAACAGTTTGCAATTGGTTACTACTTAGCACTGGAGACCAAGGCCTTTCTAAGAATGAAAAATGCTGCTGAATGTAATTAAGATTGATGGGAATAAGAGAAACAACTGTATGTGTAAGAAAGATAGAAGGAAGGAGTGGGAATGCATTTTCGTTGAAGGCTACAGAAGGAAATTTTGTCCTAAAACAGACTGGTTGTTTGGAGGAATGGCTTGGGACAAAATCTGAATGCAAACGAGACTTGTAGAAGGTTTGTGATGGGAAAACTTTGGAAAGGATTTTCATGTGTTGTCAGGACGGACCAAGATTGAGATGAGTGGAATGTGAGGTACACTGGTACAAGACACAAAAGTCTGCTTTCTCTGAGTTAAAAAGACAAGTTTTCTTGAATTGTTGGTCTGCTCTTGATAAGAAAATGTTCACAGTTGTTTTCTCTTTGTCTACCCAGAAAGCCCAGTTTCTGTGTTTTGCCTTTATCAGATCCTTGATGATCCATAATCCTATTTAGGTCCAGGCTTTAAAGCGTTTGAAGGTTTTAACAAACTTCCTCAAGATTTAAATTGTAAATGAGTTTCATTGACTAAATAGGCTTGTTTGTTTGCTCTGTTACTTTCTGGTATAAGGTCATCATATGGAAAAGAAAGGCAGAAGAAAAACTATTAAATTTCCTTACCATGTTACACGATCCCTAGCCCCCTCCCAACTTAAACATGTTACAGGATTTTCTTCTCCATCGGTTCTTCGTCATGCTGCTCCGAAGAACAAAGAGGTAGACCAGATAGAACGGGGGGAAGCAAAGAAAGGGGTTTGTTGTTGTTATTGTTATTGTTTTGGGTTTTATTTATTTGACAGAGAGCACAAGCAGGCAGAGTGTCAGGGAGCGCTGAGCAGACAGCCAGACAAGGGCCTCAGTTCAAGGACCCTGGGAGCATGACCTTAGTGAAAGGCAGACGCTGAATCAACTGAGTCACCCAGGCACCAAGCGAGTATGTTTATTAAGTGTTAGCACAAAACTCCCGAGGAGGGAGAGCAATCAAGAAGGTTGCCACTAGAGTTTCTAAGTCTTGGGATTTTTATGGCTTGTTGACAGACTGATTCCTTCCAGGGTGGTATAAAATGCTTTTGCAAGTGGGTGGGGGGGGGGAGGCTTGTCCCTGCCTGCCTGCCTTTCAACTATCTTTCATCAAAAATATATAATGGGGGGCACCTGGGTGGCTCAGTCGTTCAGCGTCTGCCTTTGACTCAGGTCATGATCCCAAGTTCCTGGGATCAAGTCCCACTTCGGGCTCCTGGCTCTGTGGGAAGCCTGTCTCCTTCTCCGACTCCCCCACTCTAACCCCACTTGCGTTCCCTCTCTCTCTGTGTCTCTGTCAAATACATTTTTAAAAATAATTTTTTTAAGTCTCTCTTTTTTTAAAAAGATTTTGTTTATTTATTTGACAGACAGAGATCACAAGTAGGCAAGAGGCAGGCAGAGAGAGAGGAGGCTCCCTGCCGAGCAGAGAGCCCTATGGGAGGCTCATCCCAGGACCCTGAGATTATGACCTGAAAACTGAAGGCAGAGGCTTTAACCCACTGAGCCACCCAGGGGCCCCAATAAATAAAATCTTAAAACACACACACACACACACACACACACACACACACACATATTTATATATATAATTTATATATATATATATATATATATATATATAAATTTATATTATATATATAAATGGACCACTCTAATATATATATTATATATATAAATTTATATTTATATTATATATATAAATGGACCACTCTTCATGACCTAGGACAGATCCTTCTGCCCATGGGTCCTGTCCCCATGCTTTATTAATAAAGCCACCTTTTTGTACCAAAGACATCACAGTAATTCTTTCTTGGCTGTTGGCTTCGAACCCTAATGTTCTTTCCTACACCAATCATCACTTGATATTCTGATTATTATTTTTATTAACATATAATGTATTATTCAACATATAATGTATTATTACATACATACAATGTATACAATGCATTTCATAGCACTCACCACACAGCACATACCCTCCCCAATGTCCATAACCCAGCCACACTATCCCTACTCCCCAACCCCTCCAGCAACCTTCTGATTATCGAAGTGTTATCTGTCACAGAAATAACTAAATTTCCTTGTCAATTGCATCATAATGAACTCTCATATCAGATCATTAACAATGTCCATTTCTGAGTTTTTTTCATTGTTCTTATTGTCTTGCAATATGAGTTTCATCTTCAAGGAGGTTCAAAGGACTTTTAGGACAAATACAGGTGTTCAATATCCTTAAGATCATAACACTGAAATGGTAAGAATTTCCCAGAACTAGCTAAAAAATGGTGCATTCAAATTAAACAAGACTAAGAAACAGGGGACTAACTGAAGTAGAAAGATAATTATAGTTTTGTGAGTTTTGTTTGAAACATTTCTGCTTCTCTACTGTTCGCTCTTCCAGATTAAGGGAACTTTCTCTTATGATTATCTGTAACTTACAGAAATGGGATAAAGTATTGATTTGTGAACAAACTGAAGCATTCAACTTTTTTCTCTACCTGAACCCTCTGAAATTCAAAAGGTCTCAGTAATTATTCTTTCTTCCATGGCATTCATAGTCATTTGCATAAGCTCAATAAGCATCTGTTCTCCTTGTAACAGGACAGCATTGGAAAAATTGGTTATTTTACCAAGTCTTTGACTGGGATGTCATATTTGAGAAACAGGCATGGCCTCAGATACAGCCAAACAGCTTTAAGGAACTAAGGTTGACTTTGCGAACCATGGAGCCATAAAGCCCCTTGGAAATGTTGGCCTGATACCTTGCTTACTGAATTCCCAGCAGCCTCCCCAGGTGAGTAAAGCAGGAACCACAGGATACTTTGGGGACCTCAAGAAGAGGAATTTGCCCACATCTACAGGAATTACAGGCATGTCTGATGGCAAGTAGTTGGGTTGGCTTCTGGCCTGGAAAGGCTACCAAAAACTCAATCTAGATTCCTTATAAAAAGTTCCAGCAAAGCAGATTCTAAAAGATGATCATTCCTGCTGAGCATATATAAATAATTAAGCCAAGTCTGTTAAAACTGGACTTGTTTAGTAAAACTAAATAGTCTTGATTTGGCTATCTCTGGAAATAAGACTTATTTTAGAGAAAAATTATGTTTCAATAACACATCTTTGTGGATGTTAAATTCTAGTTCTGATTGTCTTTATTTTATTTTTTCATGATTTTATTTATTTATTTGAGAGAGAGAGAGAGAGAGCATAAGAGGGGAGAAGTTTAGAGGGAGAAGCAGACCCCCTCGGAGCTGGGATTCTGATGTGGGACTCCATTCCCGGACTCCCGGATCATGACCTGAGCTGAAGGCAGTTGTTTAACCAACTGAGCCGCCCAGGCGCCCTTCTGATTGTCTTTAAATGTTTGTTGTTCATCTAAGCTAGACAACTTCAGAGGAATTGCCACAATAGCTCATAAAGGCAGTCTTTGTGCTTTTTGTTCTGTGGGGATAGTAACAGGACCCCATGGGCATAGGATTGTTTAAAAAACTAGGAAATGGGATTGACTCCCCCAACAACTGTGTAAGTCAGCTTTTATCTTGACCGATTCTGTGTGGCTGGGATGACAAGATCATTCTCTAAAAGCCAGACCATACCCCACTCCACAGGGCTCCCTGTGGACTTGTGGGGATAATGGATGACCCCACTTTTCTGATGACTGGAGTTGATGTACGTGGGGAAGCCATTATCTCTTGAGACAAATCTCCCATTTGTCAGCGATTCCTTATAATTATTATTATAATATTAGGACATTGTTAATATGGTTAATATTATAATATTAGGATATTGTTAAGGCTGGACCTCAGGCAAAAAGGCTTCCTGATGGTTTCATCCCACATACTCATATTTATCCTAGAAGCCACCCCTATGGAGGTACAATTACAAACACAGGATTTAGCCAAGCGCACAGCAGCCCTGCTGGTTCAAGGAGCCTCCAAGCTCACTACGGGACAGTCAGGTTCAGAGTGTCTGACCAAAAGCCAACAACAGATGAGGGGAAGCTGACTTATTAAGTACTGGACTATGCTTACAGTTATGACTGAAATAGACTTGACACCTGTCAAACTTTAAACCCAGCTACCCTATACCGAGACCCGACCATCACACTTCTGTAGAGTGTGACCACTCAGTCTTTTTTGATCCTGTTTATTCTAGTCAACCAGATTTAAAAGAATTCCCTATTGAGAGACGCCTGGGTGGCTCAGTCGGTTAAGCATCTGCCTTCAACTCAGGTGATAATCCCATGGTCGTGGGATCGAGCCCCTCATTGGGCTCCTTGCTCAGCAGGAAGCCTGCTTCTCCCTCTCTCTGCTTGTGCTCTCTCTGTCTGTGTCAAATAAATAAATAAAATCTTAAAAAAAAAAAAGAACCCCCTATTGAAAACACAGATGACAGTTGGTTTACTGATGACTACAGTTTCATGGAAAAAGGAATAAGAAAAACTGGGTATGCTACAGTGTGCGTTTGTGTTTGGCAATTGCCAAAGCCTTAAAAACTAGTATTTGTACTGACCCCAAATATGCTTTCCTAGTCTCACATGCCCACAGAACAATCTGAGAGAAAAGAGGATTATTACCAAGCCATAACTCCCCCATCAAATATGGGCCTGAAATTAAGGAGAGAGCTATAATTCACCTCAAAGGACATCGAAGAATATGACCTTAGATCGAAAGGAAACAATTTGGTAGACCAGGCAGCCAAGCAGGCAGCACAAAATAAACTAGTATTAAAACTTTTACCAGTCTTAACTCTAATAAAATCCATCAATCCAGTAAACTCAGACCAAGAAATGCACAAGACTGGCTTGTTAATGATGAGGGAAAAAACTTTATATCCAAAAATAACCAATGAAAGGTAATATAGGGTTTACACCAGGTTACTGATCAGGGTAACAAGGCCATCGAGGCGACAGAAAAACAAAAAACACTTTGGTAAGAGAAATCATCCCTAGATTTGGATTCCCTTGGTCCCTACAAAGTGACAACAGACTGTCATTACAGGAATTCAAAAGATGGTCCTCCAAAACTGAAGCACCCTGGACATCTTTTTTTTTTTTTTTTTAAGATTTTATTTATTTACTTGACAGAGATCACAAGCAGGCAGAGAGGCAGGCAGATAGATGGGGAAGCAGGGTCCCCGCCGAGCAGAGAGCCTGATGCAGGGCTCAATCCCAGGACCCTAGGATCATGACCTGAGCTGAAGGCAGAGGCTTCAACCCACTGAGCCACCCAGGCACCCCCCTGGACATCTTTAATGTAGTTAAAGGGGACCCAGAATTAAATTACTGTCTCCTCAGGGGCGCCTGGGCGGCTCAGTGGGATAAAGCCTCTGCCTTCGGCTCAGGTCATGATCTCAGGGTCCTGGGATCGAGCCCCGCATAGGGCTCTCTGCTCAATGGGGAGCCTGCCTCCCCCTCTCTCTGCCTGCCTCTCTGCCTACGTGTGATCTCTGTCTGTCAAATAAATAAAATCTTTTTAAAAAATGACTGTCTCTTCAATGACCCAGTGGCTGTGTGGCTCTAACTTGTGTCCCTGGTTTCCCCCAGGCTGGAGAGGCCATTGTACTCTGGGTTTTGCCTGGATGCATGGATGCATTATTAAAACCAGAACCAAACCAGCCAACCTGCAAAATTAAAACTGTAGAGTTATTCTTAGAAAATGCATCGTAGGGGCGCTTGGGTGGCTCAGTGGGTTGAGCCTACACCTTTGGCTCAGGTCATGATCTCGGGGTTCTGGGATCGAGCCCCGCATCAGGTTCTCTGCTTTCCCCCTCTCTCTCTGCCTGCCTCTCTGCCTCCTTGTGATCTTTCTTTCTTTCTGTCAAATAAGTAAGTAAAATATTTTTTAAGAAAATGCATTGTAAACCCGAGCGTTCCTGTTTCAGGCTGTTAAACTCAATGGCCTAGCAGGAGCAGGATCCCGTGATTCCCAGGGGCCGGGCCCGGGTTTAGAGCTGTGAAAGAATGTAACCCTCAGTCGCCCTCCCAGCACCTGGCGATCGCCAGCACAGACTTCCCAGTCCTCCCGTATCCCATGACTGCCTCCCTGCGGGGCGAAGTAAGCAGGGCCGAGTGCAGTCCCACTAGGCGGCACCGAGGAAGCTGCCGTCCCTTCGTGGTCCTTTCCCATGCTTCGGTGCCTCTATCCTTGCTTTCCTGATAAAACATAAAACAAAACCTATGTGCAGAATTCAGCGGCTGCTGCTCTCCCTTGCACAGGCAGGCCCCGCATGGCTGCTCAGATCCGTGTCTGAAAACTTGATTTCAGTGCATGACAGCCAAAACCACGGTGGATATGTTCCATGTCTCATTGGCATGGCCAGCCCCCGAACATCCCTTCTTGTTCCCTCTCTGGGACTGGAAGATGTTGTTTGGCACATGGAAGGTCTTAATAATTACGTGGTCAACGTCCTAAGCGATACTCTACAACAGAGAAGGGCATTAGATGCTGGAACAGCTGCACACGGGAGAGCTTACGCTAGCGCAGAAACAGAAGGCTGTACACACATGCCAGATGACCACAAAATATTTCTGGTTAAACTCCTGGACTGGGAGATTTTCTTCAGCTACCAAAGGACTCTTGTTTGGGCTTCTTTTTCTTTTTGTTACACTGGTCATGTTTTGCTGTTTTCTCCCTTGTCTCTCTACCTGGTACCGAGCCTGCCTCACTGCCCCGACTTCAAGCCAACAGACGATCCTGTCCGCTCCGGAAGATCCACACGTGCAGTCTCCCTTGGATTCATCTGCCTCCGCCTTTCGCAACTCCTCTGTCTATACAAGCCCCAAATGACAATGTTCACCCACAGGCAGGGGCACCTCCATCCCCCTATTCAGCAGGAAGACATTACAGAAGATAAAACCTTCCACCCCCAACAACCTTAAAGATTTAAGGGTCAAAACTGTTCAAGGGCGAATGACGTGGGAAACAAAGCCAGAAGGGAAATTATTACGTTTCCTTACTACTTACAGCTCCTTGACAAGTCCCTGAAACAGGCAGAGTGACATTCCTCAAGGGACTCAGCCGTCTCGATGTTGACACTTTGCTAAGGGCGACAGGCAGTCTTAGCTCAATCTCCAGGATTCTCCTGTGAGTCCATTTTAACATACAAAAATTCCTTTGGAAGCTTCCTTTACTTCTGTTCCCTAAATACATGTTGGCAATCATCCCCCAAGCATATGGCCCACCGATATACATCTGAAGGGTCTCATGACTAAGGTTTTAATAGACAGTAATAAATGACCCTTTCCCAGCAACAGCTAGCTCCCTCAAGGTCCTAGAAACCTTGCCTCCAAAATTTCTTAGTGACTCATGCTATCCCCAGCCCCCTCCCAAGCGGAAACTATGGAATCGGCCCCTCCTCGTGGCCCCAGTGCAGCTCTTTCTGCCCGAGGGTCCTGTCCCCGAGCTTCAACAGAACCACCGTGTCGCACCAAAGACATCTCAACATACTTTCTTGGCTGTTGGCTTCAAACCCTAACATCTCTCCTACATCAAAGAAAATCTTTATTATCCCATTATGCTTTTTTACATGACTCTTTAGAATATGTTATGGATTTAATTGTGTTCACCCCCAAAATTTGAAGCTCTGTTCCCCAGGCCCTTGGGATGTGCGTGTATTTGGAGAGAGGGCCTTGAATGCGGGGATTACATTAAAACAGGCCATTAGGGTGGGCCCTAATCCAATGTGACTTGTGTACTTATAAAAAGAGGAGATAAGGACAGACCCACACAGAAAGATGACCATGTAATAGCCATCTCCAAGCCAAGGACAGGTCTCAGAAGAAACTAGCCCTATGGATACCTTGATCTCGGACTTCCAGACCCCAGGACTGTGAAGAGATCAATTTCTGCCCTTATGCCACTATGACTGTTATTTTGCTACTGAAGGAGCCCTGATAAGCTGAGACAGAGTACGTTTAGCATGTCATTATACACAGGCATACCTTATTGTATTTTCCTTTGCTTTATTGCACTATACGGATACTATGTTTTTACAAATGCAAGTTTTGTGGCAACCCTGTGTCCAGCACTTATGCTGGTGCCATTTTTTTAATTTTTTTTTTAAAGATTTTATTTATTTATTTGACAGAGATCACAAATAGGCAGAGAGGCAGGCAGGGAGAGAGAGAGGAGGAAGCAGGCTCCCCGCAGAGCAGAGAGCCCGACGCGGGGCTCGATCGCAGGACCCTGGGATCATGACCTGAGCCGAAGGCAGAGGCTTTCACCCACTGAGCCCCCCAGGCGCCCCTGGTGCCATTTTTCTAACAGCATTTGGTCCCTTCGTGTCTCCGTGTCACACTTTGGCGATTCTCACTATTTCAAACCTTCCCACTACTCAACGTTTGAACTGTGCGATCTCATGATACAAATGGAACGGATGAGGAGCTGCTTCTTACGGATGAGCAAAGAAGGTTCTTGAGATGGAAACTGCTCCCGGGAAGATGCTACAAAGGCTGAAGAGACAACAGAGGACTTAGAACATTACGTAAACTTGGTGGCTAAAGCAGCACCAGGGTTTGAGAGGACTGACTCCAATTCTGGAGGGTCTACTGTGGGTAAAAGGCTACCGAACTGCATTGTATGCTACACAGAATCATTCGAGAGAGGAAGAGTCCATCGATGTGGCAAACGTCATTGTATTATTATATTAAACTGCCACACCCACACCTATCTTCAGCAGTCGCCACTCTGATCAGTCAGCAGCCAACCACACCAAGAAAAGACCCTCTGGGGATGTTGGCAAGGGGTGGGGGTCCTCAGTCAGTTAAGGGGCTGCCTTCAGCTCAGGTCATGAGCCCAGGGCTCTGGAATTGAGTGCCACATCAGGTTCCTTGCTCAGCGGGGAGCCTGATTCTCTCTCTGCCTCAGCCTACTGCTCTGCCTCCTTGTGCTTTCTCTCTCTCTCCTGCCAGATAAATAAATAAATAAATAAATAAATAAATACACGAACTTAAAAAAAAAAAAAAAAGAAGAAAGCCCCTCTGGCTGCCAAAAGATAATGACTTGCTGAATGCTCAGATTATGGTTAACATTTTTAGTAGTAAGGTATTTTGAATTAACATATATATATATATTTTAGACATAATGCTATTGCACACTTAACAGTACAGTCTAGTGTAACTGCTATATGTACTGGGAAACCAAAAAATTAACTCACTTTATTGCAATATTTGCTTTATTGGGGTGGTCTGGAACTGAACCTGCAATATGTTTGAGGTATGCCTGAACAGTTAATGCCTAAATACTTCTGCTAATTAATGATATTAATTTTTTTAAATAAAGCCTATGCCCAGTGTAGGGCTTAAATTCACAACCCCAAGATCAAGAGGCACATGCTCTACCAACTGAGCCATCCATGTACCCCAGATATAAAAACTATTTTGAAAGGGTTTCCACTGGGAAGATCTGCAAAATTTTGAGTATCAAAACCAACAATGAAAGCAAAAGCCTATTGAGTAATGCAAGAAACCAGGAGCCAAACACCAATGGGAATCCATAAATAAATAAAGGTGAAAAGGGAAAATTTGTTTTCTGTATACACACTAGAAAGCAAATTAAAGAATGGAAAAAAATAATGGTATTAGAAAAATCCCTTCACACACGTCATACTCATAATGGATTCAGATAAGTGCCATCAACAAATATTGAAAAGTTTGAAAAGAGGCATCCGACAGGCTCAGTCGATGGAGCGTGGGACTCTTGATCTCAGAATGTCACACTGAAGCTCCATGTTGGGTGTAGAGACAACTTAAAAATAAAATCTTAAAAAAAAAAGTTTGAGGTGCGCCTGGGTGGCTCAGTGGGTTATAGCCTCTGCCTTAAGCTCAGGTCATGATCTCAGGGTCCTGGGATTGAGCCCCACATCGGGCTCTGGGCTGGGTGGGGAGCCTGATTCTCCTTGCTGCCTCTCTGCCTACTTGTGATCTCCGTCTGTCAAATAAATAAATAAGTAAAATCTCAAATTATTAAAATCTTTAAAAATAAGAAAAAAAAAAAAAAGGCATGAGATTATGGTCGGGGAATCGTATCTTCCTTTTTAAACAAACTTAAGGCCGGAACAGCCAGGAAACCATGCCTCGTGGCTGCCGCCGAGCAACTTTGTTTCTATAGATTAGACTCCTCTGTATCTTCACGGAAACGGACTCTCACCCTGGCCGGCTGTCTCTGGTGTTTCCGTGGCGTCATGTACTTCTGGGATGCCCTCACAGCACATCACGTGTCCCTGCTTCGTTCCTTTTTGTGGGTGACAATCCTTGGTCTGTGTCCGCGCTACACTCTGTTCGTCCGTCCACGCCGATGGGCCTGGAGCGGTAACCCACGTCGGCGGGTGTTGAACAGCTTCTCACCTCGCGTTCATGCACACGTGTCTGCTTCCATTTAGGTAGGACGGGGATACTTGGGTCACATTTAATTTTCCAGGACAGCTTCTGTAGGGCTGGGGATACTCCTCAGAGTTGTCTAAGGCCTGGAACTGAGATGCATTTGATAACGCACATGTCCCTAGATAATCGTTCATCGTGAAAGGCCAGGAACCTAAAGACAAAGGAGTTTCTATTTTAACTGATGACCTTTGATTTCTATGTGAATATACTTCTACGCTCCCACCCTTTCATCATTATCTTACAACATGGTGAGTGTTTAATGCTTGATCATATTAGGGTAAGTCCCTTCACTTCATTATTCAAAAAGAATGGCTATTTTCTCACATTTGTTCTTATTTATAGAATTATATAATGGGATTTATGAAATTCCAGGGGGAAAATTGGTTATAATGGTGGAATTCTATTAAAATGATTCAGCTCTCTGGTAATTATACACATCATGGCAACATTGATTAATTGTTTCTTAGAATATGCACCAGATTTGCATTTGTTTTGGTCTTTTTCGATGTCGGTGAATATAAAACCACACAATGTTCCCATTAGGTTCTCTCCCTTCATAAGATTTACTTCGATACCTGAATAACTTATTTTAACTTTTATACGTGTCACCCTTTAAATACTATCTTTTTGATAGTGATTAGAAATGGAAGGACATCCTGAGCACATCCTCGAAACCTGTTAATTATCTTTTCTCTTTGATGACTATGAAAGCTTGAGGTTCTATGTACACATTGGCTTTGGCTATGAAACAGGACAAGGTCCTTTCCTTCACTGCAATTTTACACCCACATGTCCTGGTTTTGGCTGGGAGATCTACGATCCTGCTGAAGGGGACTGGAGTGATGGGTATTCATGATGTACATACAATTCAACTGAGCAAGTGACTCTAAGCACATTTACGTATGCATTCTTGCATAAACTGCATTTTGGAGATGCCCTTCAAGAGGACTGGAGAGTTGTCATGCGTTCCTAAATTGGTAAGTGTATTTGTCATAGTATGAACACTGAATACTATCAGACACTTTTCTTCTGCCTACTGAGATAATTTTAGATAGATTATTTGAAGTGTGGCATTGGGAAGCACCTGGGTGGCTCAGTCAGTGATTGAGTGGACACTCAATCAAGTGTCCGACAACTCTTGATTTCAGCTCAGGTCACAATCTCAGGTCTGTGAGACTGAGCCCGGTGTTGGGTTCCAAGCTCCTTCTGGAGTCTTTTAGAGATTCTCTCTTTTTCTCTCTCATCCTGCCCCTCCCCCACATAATAAATAACTTTTAAACATACATTAAAATTACAAAAATAATATAAAATGGAGCATGGAGGTAAGTTAGATTCATTCATCCCATAACATGCTCCTGTAAATTCGACACACAGGGAAATCGACGAAATGTACATCTGACAGAAATATAACAAAAGAAACATCCATGACATCACAACACAACAAGAACGAGGCAACGACACCCCCATCCTACATGGGCTGATGTCCTGTCAGAAGACACGCCCTGCCCCCTGCAGATTCCAGTAACTCAGCGGCAATCCCGTCCTTTCCCTTTGGTTCCTTATTTTCAACACCTGTGTGCACACTGGTTCTGTTCTCTACTGCATGTAAAAGGAGTCAAAAGGTTCATATCACTTTCACCAACTGAGCCACCCAGGCGCCCCTCCTATCATTTCGTATCAAAACTCCTTTGTTCAAATACGCTTAGTCTTCCCTACCTTACCCTCCACTCAATTGTATTCAGCTGCCCTTCTAAGACCCAACTCTTTTCCTGGGTTGATTCAGCTGCTTGCAGCTGGGATGCCTGGGTGGCTCAATGGGTTAAGCCTCTGCCTTTGGCTCAGGTCATGGTCTCAGGGTCCTGGGATGGTGCCCCAAATCGGGCTCTCTGCTCAGCGGGGAGCCTGCTTCCCCCCCATCTCTCTGCCTACTTGTGATCTCTGTCAAAGAAATAAAATCTTTTCAAAAAAAATGCTCGCAGCTATCTTAACGACTCCACATTTTTTTGCTTGTAACAGCAATGTTGGTATTAAGTTAGTTCTCAAATTAGTTTTGAATTGGAGTGAAATCAATTAGCGTTGTGAAGAGCTTATCCTCTCCTTTGATGTGCATATCTCATTGCTATCTCAGCGGGCTCCAAGGTGCTCTCCTGCCACTCCACTGAAACCTTCTCAAAGTGTGAAGACCTCCATCGCAGCTGATGCCTCTCCATCGTGGCAGTTTTTCTCCAAGAAAATAATGGGGTCTCCCTTGACTCACTCTCTCTCTCTCTCAGCCCCACCTCCACGCAAGGATATTCTGACGGCTCTAACTTCAAATTGTACCTGGGGTCCAACCTCCACATCAACGCCACTCCTAACAACTCAGTCTGATCCACCGCCATGGCTAACATCACCATCCTAGTCCCTGTTGTCACGGTAACAGAGGGATCCCGTGAGGCTGCCTCCTCAGCTCATCTTGAGGGTCCAGGCCACCCACCACCAAAGTCAGTCTTCTTGGCCTCTGCTGTTCCTCCTCCCCCTCTCACTGTGCTCCCATTGTCCTTTGGATAACCAAGGCACCTTCCCTCCTTGAGGACCGCATTTATCTCCCGGGGCTGCCATAACCAAGTGCCACATACTGGGTGGCAGAAATGACAGATGTTTGTTGTTTCGCAACTGAGGAAGCTGCAAGCCAGAGATCAAGTTGTCTGCAAGGTTGGTTCCTGCTGGAGGCTCTGTCGCAGCTTCTAGTGGTTGCCGACAATCCTTTGCACTCTCAGGCAGGTGGACGCATCATGCCCCTCCCTGCTTCTGTCTCACGTGGTCTGACCCTGTCTTCAGTGCAGATTTCTGTGTCTAAATTTCCCACTTTTATAAGGATACCCATCACTGGCTCTAGACCTACCCTAATCCCATATGGTCTCATCTGCATTACCTGTGTGTTCACTTTATTTCTAGGTAAGGGTGTATTTTGAGGTTCCACTGGACACGAAATGTGGGGGGTACAATACTGAACCCAGAGCATGTGTATGCCTGTACTTCATATGTCTCATCAATTTAGGTGTCACGCGGCCGTGTTCACTGAAATCGTTCCTGTTTTGCTCTCCTCATCCTTCCAACGTTATCTGCACGTGTGTCTGACATACACACGCATATTTTGGACTATATACACATGTGTATTTCTGAAATAGATATATTATCTCCAAGTACATTTCCCTTTCATCTCTTCACTGGACTCCATATTTTCAGGCTACCTTGAAAGATCAACGATAATGACAGTTCTGCTGAATTGTGCTATTTCATGGTCGGGAAGGCCCGCAGGCACATTTCCGAGAATTCCCATCTTGATGATTCTAGGTTGACCATTCACCGGTGGCCTAACTTGCATGAGTATTTAAAGTACAGCGACGAAGCCCTAGACTCTGGCTGGCGTCGCCATCCACATGGCCTGATCCACGGGAGCTGGCTGGGTAAGAGTGTAGTCCACTGTTCTGATGAACAGCCTGTCAATCAGGCTTGTACCCGAACCAGACGCCAACCTTTTCCCTTCTGTCTTCTTTGCTGTCCTGCCTTCCACGTCCATCTCCAAAATCTCCCCATCGAGGATGGGATTCTAGAGTCTATCATCAGCAATCCACAGCACTGGGTTCCCAACTCCCGCCCCACTTTGGCCACCAACCAGGCCACCAATTTAGGTTGTCATGCTTGTGGATTTCTTCTGGGAACTCAACTGCCTCAATGTTAATACTCTGCCAAGAACAAAAGGCAAGCTTGGCTTAACGTTAGTCCAACCTCCCAGATCCCATAGGTCTGCTTTAATATACAAAAATTCCTCAGGAAACTTCCTTTATCTCTACTCTCCCCTACCCTAAGATACATGTGAACAATTAGCCTCCAAGCGAATGGCTCACTGATACACACCTGAAGCGTCTCTTAACTAAGGTTTTACTAGACGGTAATAAATGACTTTTTCCTTACCACAGTTAGCCCCTCAATGACCTGGGAAACTTGGTAACAAATTCCTTAGACAGATGTGCTATCCCTAAGTCCCTCCCAACTTGAAAGTCTATCATCAGGCAGTACTCACAACCCTAGAGCAGCTCTTTCTGCCCACAGCTCCTATCACCATGCTTTATAAACAACTCTCTGCACTGAAGACATCTCAAGAACTCTCTCGACCACTAGCTTCCAGATCCTAACAGTTCATATCTTTCTGGCACTGAAATATGGGGCTTGATTCTTCTCACCTGGACTCCAAGCCTCAGTGCAAACTTGGCTTGCAAATTCCTTCCCTTCCTTTACTTCCATTTCAGCGACGTTTCAAGGAGTTGGTCCATTGCTCAGGCTGCAATCCTGTAGCCCACGGTTACTGTTGGGGCGGGGAAAGCCTGCCTCTTGGCTAGAAGTTAGTGCCAGGGCTGGAATGGTTTGATGCCCTCTCTTTATTCCTGTCCTTAAACAAAGTTGTCTGTCTTGGGCACCAGGCGGCCAAGTAAGTCACCATGACAGTTGCCGATCTTAAGACTCCCGTGTGAGGTTTCCTCCTCGTTGGTCTACTGTGATCCCTTCACATACTTCGTCTAGCTGCTTTTGGCCATGAGACCTTTGCTCAGAACTGGACAAAACCAGTAACTGATTGAATTCAAACCCAACCAGAAGGTTTCCTAGAGAAGTTTGCTGTAAAAACTAAGTGTGTTGAAAGGTCGCTTAGAACATCATGGATATATGTCTTCTGTTTTTTGCAACATCCCCTACTGCTTCTGTGAGGGTAATACCAGTATCCGAGCAACACATGATTGCTTGAACAGCTGGCAATAGGAATGGGTCCCCCAACAATTTTGTAACTCAAGGAACACCATGAGCTATTGTGCGTGAATGAGATGGTAAAATCACTCCTGAAGCTAGGGGGTGCCTCCCTCCATGCAGCTGAATGCGGACTGATGGACATAATGGGTGGCCTCAATACGCTTATGATGGGACTGGCTGATGCACTTGGGGATGCCCTATGTCTGGGACAAGTCTTCTACCACTTCCCAGTAACTCCTCATTATTAGGATATTGTTAAGGCTAGACCTCAAACAAAGAGGGCTTTGATGGTTTTAACCCTTAGCCACAATTTGCCCCAGGAACTGCCTCTAGTGATAGAAAATGGCAAGTAGAGCCTTTAGCCAAGCCGACAGCAGCCACGTTAAGCAAACCCGGGTACACACTAGATGGAATACACCGAACAGGGATTAATAGCTATGGCTTACCCCACAATGGGACAGTGAAGCCAAAAGGCAATTCTACACTGGGGAAAAAAGGAAACAGTGACAACACATGAACCAACTGCACACAGCCGTTACAGAGGCTACTATCAGAAGTTTGCTCAAGTCAGTGTTCTTTAGGCCTCGGATGGGTTCGCTACTGACTGGACAAGGAGGCCCAGAATTACACGGCTGGCTCCTAACAGAGCCCAATGGCTGTGTGGCTCTAACCTTAGCCATGGCTTCCCCCAGGCCGGATAGACCATTGCACTCTGGGTTTTGCCTGGATGGACAGACCCAGTATTAAAACCATGATCAACCCAGCCAACCTTTCACGTTGAAAACAATGGTGGACACATTCTGTGTTCCACTGGTATGACCACCTAGCATCCACCTTTACTCCTCTTTAGGATGAAGGGTTTTGTTTGCACAAGGAAGCTCTTCATAAGCAGTCAAAGCCCTAAATGACACTCAAATAGCATTTCCCTAATTCCAGAACTGGGCAGCAGTGATCAAAACAATCAACCAGGAGAAGTGAACGACCTCCTGGCCTCTTCTACACGTTCCGTCTCTGGTGGCGCCATGGGGTCTGTTCCTACTGGATCTGCTACCTTGTTCTTTACGGGCAACACGTTCAGCTGAGATTGGCAGAACCCACAGTATGCCTCATAAAGATAAAACTGTATTTTTCAAAATCTCTTGGGAGAATGAGACAATAGTCTATAAAGATGCACTTCAGGCATCAAGCCCATGATAGAAGATTAAAAGCGTTAGTGTCTCATGATCTCCCAGCACTACTCCATGTAACACTGTCTTCCTGGTGAGAAAACCCAATGGTTGGCAAGGGACATCTATCCAGGACCTCTCAGCAATTAAGTAACATGTTCCTGCCTCCACACTGTTGTTTCTAACCCCACGGACCACGGACATCCATTGCCACTAGAGGGAATTTTCCATCGTAACTCACCTATGCACTGGATTTGGGATTCCAGCTGGTAAGTGTAGCAAGTTTTTGCTTCCACTTGGATAATACCCACAGACAGTCATGCCGCAGGGAACTGCAGAGTCTTCTGTACTTTCCATGGACCCCTAAGGAAGCTCTGGATGGCGGACAATCTTCTGCATCTCTACTTTGACACACTATGGAGACAATTTCATTCTGTGCCTTTCAATGGAAGGCATCATCTACTTGTTGAAACTTTTAGTTTTAAAGGCACATAAAGTCTTAAAAAATTAAAGTTTGCTCAAACTCAACATAAACACGTAGGGTATCTGATCTTGGAACCAGACCACACTGGGATCCAGACAAAACCCCTCATCCTTAATGCAGACACATCATGTTTTGCGTCCCGGTGGCATTACGGGTCACTCTTCTAAGGAAAAAAGACTTTTCATAGTTTACTGGTGGGTATTTTAAAAAGCATGAAGGTAGTAAACATTATCTTGGGTGTGCTTCTGCGAATCCTTTCTCTTTGTAAGATGTTATTTGATGACTACTTATTTTACATGATCTCTACACACAATGTGGGGCTCTAAACCACAATGGCAAGACTCAGAGTTCCACGATCCACCGACCTAGTCGTCCAAGCACCCTGCAAATTCTTTTGAAGGTCTGAGACAGCAATACTATCCCGTTTGATGTCCAAACCAACAGGGTGCATTACACTCTTTCTTTTTGCCAAGGGTAAAAGCACAAACACTAGTCCAATTGGTATGCGACTGGGGTACTTCAGGACTGTGGAATATTATGGAGACCATGAAATGTTGTTACATCCAATGTCAATAAAACGAAGAGGCTCCCATGCCTAAAATGTATGTTATGCTGTATTTTGGCAGGAGTTCTGGCTGCTATTACTGGCACTGTGCACACCAGACTGGCTCTGAGGTTAAGAAGAAAGCACTTCACAGATATTCCCACCGCCATCACTAGTCGCCGGGAAAACAAAAAAACAAGCAATCCTGAGCATTGGTCAAAAAGCACATTCCTCCAAGTCATATTGGAACAAAATAAACCAAAGACACCAAAAATAACTCTCAGAAGAGATAAAAACAACACAAAAAATTTAACAATAATTTTTATTTCTCCTCAATAAAAGGAGAAAATTTAGGTGAAAATATGTTTCAATAATGAAGACTGAAAATACAGAGGTGATTCGGAGTCAGGAAATTCCACTATTAGCAATAGAAAACAGAAAAGAACTTTCAACAATCAAAAAGTCTCATGTGATGATCACAGATTGGGAAAGTTTTGGAATATGAACTTCAAGTTTTTTTTTTCTTTTTTCTAAAATTATATAAAGTTGTACACATACACACCCCTCCCACAAACACATTCTTATCAACCTGAGTCTAAAAGACATTGTAATGGGAGGAAAGAAAATGTGTTTTACATAACCAGGTGATTACTTCACGTCTGACACAACAAAATGTATGTTGTACAGATGTAGAGGAGAAAGGTCACTCACCACCATGAGTGTTCGTATCAGCAACAGGAACTAGAAATTAAGACACTTCACATCTCTATCATGGAAGAGGCACTTGCAAAAAAAACAAAGCCATGTTTGCAACAATGAAATGATTTCTGTCCTGCCACAACTGTCACGAACAAAATACATGACGTTCTATACGGGAAGTGTTCCCCAAACTGTGTCCATTCGGGTTTGTCTCCAGTATATTGGCTCTCATTTAAAAAACGATTTTAGGGAGATTAAATGCTTTCCCGCAGTGTCTGTGGTCCCAGATTGAGGAAATACTGGAAGGTTTTTCCATGGTTCTTAACTTCACAGGGTTTCACATCACTGTGCTCTCACAAGCATCCCCGAAGATTAGAGGGACACCTGAAGGCTTTCCCACAGCGTGGACATTCACACAATTCCCGTCTAGTGAGTGTCATCACAGATACTTGCAGTTCTGTGTGATACTAGAATGTCTTACCAGAGACCGTAGATTCACAAAAGGTCACCGTCCACTGTGATTCCTCACATGTTCCTGAAGGGAGTAGTGACCGGTGAAGTTCTCTCCCCAGTGTGTGTCTTCATATGCCCTCGAGGGATGAGGGAAACTTGTATGCTTTCCCACACTCCTTGCATTCATAGGATTTAACTGTGTTGTGCGTTTTCAAATGATCTTGAAAACACTGAGGCTGACTGAAAGCTTTCCCACTCTCTGTGTTTACGAGGTCTCTCCCCTGTGTCCACGTGTGTGCTTCTAGGCACAATGGACTCCTGAAGGCTTTGCCACAGTGGTGACACTTGTAGGTTTCCAGGAGAGGTGAAGACTTTCCCACACTGCTGACATTTTCAAGGTCGTTCTCCACTGTGTGTCCTCATATGAGCTCGCAGGTTTCCAGGAGTCGAGAAGGTTTTCCCACACTGCTCACACTTGCAAGGGCTTTCACCAGTGTGTGTCCTCATATGTGCTCGAAGGTTTGCAGGAGACTTAAAGGCTTTCCCACACAGCTCACATTTGAAGGGTCTTTCCCCAGTGTGTATCCTCGTATGTACCTGTAGGTCTCTGTGGCGCCTGAAGGCTGAGCCACACTCCTTACATTCATAGGGTTTCAGGATATTGTGTGTGGCCATGTGATGTTCAAAAGGTCGATGCTTTCTGAAATTTTCACCACACTCCTTACATTCCAAGTGCCCACCCTCAGTGTGCCTTCTCGCAGTATGTACTACAAGTGTGTAGTGACGAATGAAGGTTCTTTCACAGTGCTGACACTTATAGGGTCTCTCTCCAGTGTGCTTCCGCATGTGTTCTCGCAGGCCTGAGTTATACTTGAAGGCCACCCCACACTGTTGACATTCATACCGTCTCTCGCCTGTGTGTGTTGGCATATGTTCCCGCAGATTTCCCATATATCTGAAGGCCTTCCCACACTGCTGACATTCATAGGGTCTTTCCCCAGTGTGCGTCCTCATATGGATTCGCAGGTCTGCGTTATCCCGGAAGGATCTGCCACACCGGTTACATTCATAGGGTTTCACGGTACTGTGGGTGGCCATGTGACGATTAAAATGTCCACACTTCTGGAAAGTTTTCCCACACTCTACACATTCATAGGGTCTCTCCCCAGTGTGAGTAATCATGTGACGTGTAAGGTAAGACTGATATGTGAAGACTTTCCCACACACGTCACACGCGTACACTCTCTGTCCACAGTGATCCTTCACATGACCCCGAAAAGCCGACCTGCAAGTGAAAGTTTTTCCACATTTCTTGCAGTCTAAAGATTTTTTACTACCGCGACTCTTCAAGTCTCTCTTCGAAGCTCCCCCAGTGTCCTGAGGTTCATAAGGTTTCTCTCCAAGGCCTGGGTCCACGTGAGGGCTGGGGCTCGAGACACAGCTGCAGGCCGGCCCACGTTCCTCACGGGGTCTAGGTTTGTGTCCAGGGTAGGATCTTTGTGGATTCTCAGGGAAAGAACCATCTGTGAAGGCTTCTCTACACTTGGCGTAGCGACAGGACTTGTTTCCAGTAGGACGATCCTCACGCACGGTAAGACTTGTCATCTGCCTTCTGGTTTCTCTACGTCGATTATCTTCACTGCTTTCACAGACCCGCTCCACCAAATGACCTCTGCTCAAAATGGGAAGGCAAACTGTTATGGAATAATCATTTTAAGTGATCTCTTTATTAATTATCTACTGATCCATATTAATGACTACTTGACTACATAATGGCCGTCTTCAGTGAATGGCTGTGTTTGTGGCACTGTCTCCATGGTAACAGTGAAACAAGCTTAATGTACTGGCTGAAGACTGAAATACTGTCAGAACACTCTAGGTTTCTCAGATGTTGGTTTTCTCACCATTATTTCCAACTGAATTAGTTTTCAGATGTTCAGTATCTAGAATGCATTCATTAAAACTATTTCATGTGAAAGTTTGGATCATACAATTACTGAGGTGTGCTCTCAGCGATGCTATGATCTCAAGTTACTCTCACTGTCTGCCCTGAGCCCCTCCTTCTCCTGTATGAGTGTGACTTACCTCAAACACCTTTCCTCGGTTTGGGTCTGATCTCCACCATTAGGAAATTTCCAGTTTGCTCCAAAAACAGAACACGAATCATTTCTTGCAAATAAGATGGTCTTGCCTTCACTGGGGAGCTCATTCTGCAGAACATTCCGCTGCGGCCTTGATGCACTCCTTTTATCCTGACTTGTATCAACTGCAAAAATTAGGAGCAAAATTCAATTTTGGGGGAATGACCTGATGTTTGAAGGTAAGAAAACAGGCCATAAGTTGATTTCTAGTCATACACTGATCCCGAAATGGAAACAAGGTTCATCAGGAAAAACAGACATGTAACCAAAGAAAAATCCTCAGGACCCTAGTGATTTGAGACTTTGGCAATAAGAGGAAAAGTCTATGTAGGTCAGCCTGTTTACTCAGAAATACTTCAAAATCCATGGTGACTAATGTGGAGGGAAGTATTATCAGAAAAGTAGAAAGGAACGGGGCAAGATACGTACGTTCACACCCTACTTCTACAAAGGAACACAGAAAGGCTTGCCCCGTGGGCAAGGATGGATGAAATGTCTGACAGGAGGCCAGGGGAATGACAGAATCATCCTTTTCAGCACAAGGACGGAGTCCCGTTTCTAACGGACATGCACAAATGCCGTTCCCTTCTCTGACTGAGGCTGCTGGACCGTTCTGAAGGCACCGAGGCCATCGGGGGAGCCTGCCTGACTGCCCCAGCGCCACTGGGAGGTCGGACGGTGGGTGTGGCCGCCGAGAGCTCCCCATGAACAGCCCAGCAGGGGGGAGGATTTGAAGGGCCACAAGCAGTCTGGAAGATGGGCTCTTTATTCTTCGAGTTCGTTGCTGATGGTTAAGTGTGGACTTTTTCTTCTTCTACTTGCTGGAAGCAGAGTGACCACTCATTTTTTTTTTTTTTTTGTCAGAGAGAGAGGGAGAGAGAGTGAG
Source organism: Mustela nivalis (assembly GCF_964662115.1). Taxonomy (NCBI): domain Eukaryota; kingdom Metazoa; phylum Chordata; class Mammalia; order Carnivora; family Mustelidae; genus Mustela; species Mustela nivalis. The sequence goes on along the minus strand of NC_139020.1, from coordinate 214,438,255 downwards.
CACAGGCGGACAGAATGGCAGACAGAGGCAGAGGGAGAAGCAGACTCCCCGCCAAGCAAGGAGCTCGATGTGGAACTCGATCCCAGGACGCTGGGATCATGACCTGAGCCGAAGGCAGCGGCCCAACCCACTGAGCCACCCAGGCGTCCCGTGACCACTCATTTTATGGTCCGGTCCCAACACGGTGTTTCAACAATCATCTGCATTACAAAATTCTTGCCACATTAAGTGTAATTAAAATCTGTCACTATGGAAAACTAATACAATATTATGACTGTATTCCCTCTGCTGTACTTTCCATTCCCACATTTAGTTTTGTGTGTGTGTGTGTGTGTGTTCCAATATTCACTGTTTCTACCCCACACCCAGTGCCCCACGCAACAGTGCCCTCCTCCATTCATTCGCACCTTCGGTAAGTGCCGCTCTGGACCACTCAATCCCCTTCATCTATTTCTCCTCTCCCTCTGTACCCTCCAGTGGCACAAACACCAATTTCTTCTTGATAGTTTTAAGTCTGTTTCTACTTCCTGTTATTTGTTCATTCACTTTGTTATTTAGATTCCACACACAAGTAAAATATGGTGTTTGTCTCTCTGACTTATTTGCTTGGAAGAAAACCCGCTAGTTCCATCCACATATTCACAAACGGGAAGATGTCATCCTTCTTCCATGGCCGGGCAATCGTCCCTTATATGCATTTTCCACATGTTCATTATCCAGTTCTCCCACTGACGGATGTGCGGGTCCCTTCCGTATCTTGAGTACTGCAAGTAACGCTACGATGAACGTTAGTGCTTTTGGTATGGGTAAATGCCCAGAAGCAGAATTGGATGATACGGTCCTTCTGTGGTGTTCTGTAGAAACTCGGTACTGCTTTCCATGTGGGCTGCACCAATTTACCTTCCCACCAGCAAAGGTGAGTTTCCTTTTCTCCACATTCTCACCAGCACTTGTTGTCCTGTTATCCTTGTCCTTATACAGCCAACCTGGCTGCCATAAGGTGGTATCTCACTGCGGATTCGATTTTGACTTCCCTGATTATTTTCTTTTAAAGATTTTATTTATTTGACAGAGAGAGAGAGAGAGATCACAAGCAGAGAGGCAGGCAAGGAGAAAGGGGGAAGCAGGTTCCCCACCGACCAGAGAGCCTGATGTGGGACTCGATCCCAGGACCCTGAGACCATAACCTGAGCTGAAGGCAAAAGTTTAACCCACTGATCCCCCCAGGCACCCAGTTCACATCTCTCTTACCAGCTTGTGCTGCTCGGGACAAAGATGTTCCATCATCCACTCATTGTTCTTTGGCTCCAAGTATTTTGTGATTCCTCCCTGACCCTCTCTGTTGACCCACTGGTATAAGTAGCATGCTGTTTGGCCTCAACATGTATTTGCTTATTTTTATTTTTTTAGGTAAAGATTTTTGTTAAAAGATTTTATTTATTTATTTGACAGAGAGAGATCACAAGTAGACAGAAAGGCAGGCAGAGTGAGAGTGAGGAAGCAGGCTCACCGCTGAACAGTGAGCCCCACATGGGACTTGATCCCAGGACCCCGGGATCATGACCTGAGCCGAAGGCAGAGGCTTCAACCCACTGAGCCAACCAGGCACCCCTGATAAACATTTTTTAAATTTATCTGTCAGAGTGAGTAGAGAGGGGGCACAAGCAGGGGAAACCACAGGCAGAGGGAGAAGCAGGCTCCCCACTGAGCATGGGACCGTGACCCACGTGAGAGGCAGACCTTTCACCAACTGAGCCAGCCAGGCATCCCAAGCTGCTTCCTGTTCTTATTATTGACTTGTAATTTCATGCTGCCATTCTTCAAAAACATGCCTCATAAGATCACAGTCTTCATAAATTTACTGAGACTCGTTTTGTGGTCTAACACACAAACTATCCTGGAGAATGTTCTGTGTGTCCTTGAAAAGAACATGAATTCTGCCATTTGGAATGGAAAGTTCACTATGTCCACCTGGTGCGATGTCACTGAAATCCACTCTTTACTGATTTTCAGTCTGGGCGTTCTATGCCAGCACGTTAGTGGAGTGTTAAATCCTCCTACAATTATTTACTATCGTCACTTTCTGCCTCTATTTCTCCTAATATTTGCTTTATATATTTAAGCATTCCCATTGGTTCCCATTATATTCAACTGTCCAACTGCTCGTGTCTAATCTGTCTATCATCATGTCATGGCAGTCTCTGTCTTGTCACAGTCTTCGTTGTGACCTCTACTGTATCTCATGTAAGTACTCTAGCTCTACCTTTTACCCCCCTTCTATTTGCGTGGAGAATCTATTTTAGTCGACTTGACTTTCAGTTCATATTGTGTCTCACTTTTAGGCAGACGACACAGGGTTCATTTTTTTTTTATCATTCAGTCAATGTATGTCTTTTGATTGGAGCATCTAGTCTGTCTACATTGAAAGTAATTACTGAGAAGCATGTACTTCTTCCTAGTTTGTTAAATGTTTTTTGTTTGGTTTTGTTTTATTTAAGATTTACTTATTTGAGAGAGAATGGGAGAGAGAGCACCAGAGAGCAGCAGCTGGGTGAGGGACAGAGGGAAAAGGAGTTGACTACACTCTGAGCAGAGAGCCGACCTGAGCCAGAAGCTCTGAGTCACTTCCTACTGGCCCTGGGACTTCTCCTGAATAATCAGCTCACAGCCTTACGGCGTTTCCCTTGTAGTTGAGAGTTTCTCCAGCTGGTTTCAGATAATCTCTTCATATTTCCTTTTTTCTCCATTTTATTGTAAATGTGGGTGTGCACCTCCTTTTGTTCTTCGCATTTGGCCCTGCTGAACCTCCCAGACCTGAGTATTTGTTCCATGCCCAGATCGGAGAACTCCTCACCCACAGTTTCTTCAAAGAAGTTTCCGTTCTTTCTTCTGTTCTCCTCCGTAGACCCCCATGATGCAAATGTTCTCATCACTGCTGTGCTCAACAGGTCCCTGAACTTAATACGTCAGTTACTCATTTCTCACCATTACTGTAATTCTGCTCTTTGGCTTGGTTGCTTCCTACGTTCCCTCACCTTCCAGATCACGGGGAGCTGCTGGGCGTCCTCCAATGTGCTATGGACCCCCCTAGGGTATTCCTCACGTCAGTTAGGGGGTTTCTTAGCTGTGATTGGTTCTTGTTTATATTTTCTATCTCCTTGTTGTAGTTCTCACCGTGTCTAGCCACTCTTCTCTCAAGCCTGGGCGGTATCTACATGACCACTACCTTGAATTCTTCTATCTGGTAGAAGACTTAGCTCTCTATGATTTAGGTCATTTTCAGTGCTTTTATCCTCTTATTTTCTTTGCAACAAATTCCTCTGTCTTCTCCCTGTGCTGGCACGTATTAAGTCAGTCAGCTACATCTCCCAGTCCTCAAAGCAATGACCTTTCCAGAAGACATGCCTTGGTGCCCTCCACCACAGCATACCCCGGCCACCAGGACCAGGTGCTCCAGGAGTGATCTGCTGTGGGCCCTGTGTGGCCGCCTGTCACGGCTGAGACCCAGCTGCTACATGCACACTGTGTGGGGCTCGCACCCCTGCATGGCTGGCTGAGAAGTCCTGCTGTAGCCTTGCTGGGGCACTGATGAATGGGGGTCACCCTCAATATGTCTGTGTGCAACAATGCGTGGTGACTGCTGTGGGCGCAGAGGTGGGCAGCAGTAGGCAGCTGAGAGGCCAAGGGACCAAAGGCCTGAATGTGGACAATATATGCTCCCTGGTCGCTGTGGTTAGCTCCTTCGATCACGGGACAGGAATCATGCTGGAGAGGCGGCCATCACACTTGGGGTTGCCTGACAGGGGTGGCAGGACAGGAGTCCCAATGCAGAAGACATCAGTCCCAAGGGTGGCTGGACAGGAGCTACTTTGGATGGGTTCCTCCAAGACAGGTGGGTTAGACGGGTTAGGTGAATGGGAACCAGTGCTGAGTTGGGGAACCAGTATAAGCAATGCACATGTGACGGGTCAGAACTGGCTCCCAGATGCAGCTGGCTATCCCGGGGGACGGGCTGCAAGACAAAGGACACCCGTCAACATGTCAGTCCCTAGACGGCTCTCTGGGCCTCCAGTGTGTGCCCTAAAATTAGGCAATGAATCTTCACACATAACGCAGGGACGTTTCAACATGCAGATCTGTGCTCCGTCCTGAGCCAACTGTAACAGTGTGCTCTCTGTCAGTTGTCTATAGTCCTCCATCCTTCCTGCATGGCCCAGCCAAAGGACTAAAAAGAGAAAGAGGCAGGAAAGGTGTAAAGGGGCAAAGGCAGTCCATAGGGCTCCCCTTTGATCTCTGGACGTTCTCAAGGAACAGTCCCATCGCCCCACTGATGGTTTAGCTCCCAAACTTAAGACCCACTGATTTTCGAAGGCAGGTGTTCCAGGCCCTGGTCTTTGCACTGTGGTCCCCAGGGCCAAGAAGCCTGGTGTAGGGACTCATTTCCTTGCTTCTATCTACCTGGGAGTGCCCATCCAGTTTTCCACATAGCCGCACTGGGGCTGGGTTTCCAACCACATCTCTGCCCCACCTACCCTCTCCCATGAGGATTTCTCACAGGGACTAGCTGCAAAAGATCTGTTCTGGCAGCCTTCAGATCATTTTGAGACTGAGTCAGAACACAAGCAGTTCTTGCCTCAGTATGTCCAGCAGAGCTAGTGAGCTCGGGATTCCCCTACTCTGGCATCTTCCCTCTCATTAAGTGAGGGTTTAACTGGAGTGACGTCACCGAGCCTGACAGATAGCGACCCCCATGTAACTTTCATAGGAGTGAAAAGTACACTCCCCGCCCTAACGGGACCCTGGAGACCACATTCGCGTTTAGAAAAGCAGGGAGTCTCAGACTTGGATCAAGATTAAAGAAGAGTCGATTTAACACATGAAACTCTGTTTTCACCAAAAGGTATGTGACCCTCCGTAGTTTCCAAGAAGGCTTGGACCACGTCTGTCTCTCCTCCGGCATATTCCCATTCCTCGGCCCAAGGAAGATCAGACACTTCTAAGAAACACTCGTTCCCTACAACTCTAGAGACAGGGCGGAGCCACGCTTACCCAGGGAGGCCAGGTTCCTGCAGGTCTCCAGCATCACATCTCTGTAGAGCTGCCTCTGACCATGATCCAGCAAAGCCCACTCTTCCCGGGAGAAGTTCACAGCCACATCCTCAAAGACCACTGCATCCTGGAACATCCACATGTTTTGTTGTAGCAACGCTCCCTCCTCACCCGTGTGTGAGGGAGGATGTGGGGGCGACACATGGGGAACCGCATCCCACCCTAGGACCCAAGTCACACCCATGCGGGAAGTGACAACACGCAAATACATCCATGGCACTGCTGTCAGTGATGGGAAGGGCTGGGACCCCGAAGCAGAGAGCAAGGACGACAGCTCATACAGACGAACATACACCCCAATATAGGCTATTTGTACTGAAAATGAGCAGATCTGAGCACAGTTGTATGCGAAAGAATGAAAAGTGAAATACTCGTTCAGACCACACTGAAACTGGACGGCACATCTTTGACTTGCTCAAGGACGATTACTGCCTTTTCAGCCCCAAGAACTGGAACCAGATGTCAGGATGCTGTGAACACACAGATTCCAGTGCTGCTCTCACTGGAAGGCAACAAGGTCAAGGAGCCTAGCACAGTCCCCTCTATCCCGGCAGAGGCAGACACCACCCTGTCCCTGGGTTAGGTGGACAGTGAGCAGGGACACAGGGCCCGGGGGCCTGGCACACGCAGTGCATAAGAGGAGCTCCAGTTCCTGAAGAGTCACGGAAATCAGCAGGGCCTCGACCATATACCCCCGTGCCCAGAATGCAAGACTGAAAGACTGATGGCCACAGAGCCCAGGGTAACTTTAACAGAGGGCAGGAACATAATGTAGGGGCCGCTTTCCAGCAATAAGCTCGAGCAACGGAAAAATAAGCATCAAAGCAAACGGCCCACAGCAACCACAGCTGAATGCTAACCGGCTCATGAAGTCACTACCTGCAAATGGCCAGAGGCCCTAAGCAACCAGCAGACTTCCTCCAACCAGGCACAGTTACCAAAACAGGGAAAAGTCCATAGGATCACACACTCCCTTACGGTCACCCCATTTCTCACTCCTTGGTACCAACTCAAGGCAGACACTGTCCTCCGCTGTCCTGTGTGCTGCTCCCCTGTGGTTTCTTCAATAAACTTATATCTTCTTGGTCTATCTTGGGTGAATTCTTTCCCTGTCGGGGTCACGCCCCCAAGATGGCACAAGTCGCGCCCCTAAGATGTCACCGGAGCAGTACGGACAGCCTAAAAAACATCCGCCCTGGCCACACGTGACCTCGTGCTCGTCACATGAGGACCATATGCCACCACTGCCTACGAGCCCCAGATACCTCCTGTTCACGTGAACACCCCTGTGATTGGCTGTTATGCCCTATATAAGGCAAGGGAACTTCCCCGCAAGGGGAGGAGAAAGATCCACCAGGGAATAAACAAGAGCTTGTGCATCGACCTGTGTGTGTGTTGCGTCATCTCTGCAGGCAGGGAGAGCGCGACATTCCCCCACCCATGCCACCAGCTCCACGGGATCAGGCCGCCCCATGTTTGGCGTCCGTCATGGGCACCACATTGCTCTGACACTGTATCCCCAGATTCTTTAAGAATTTTGTGGGAGTTTCCCTCGGTGACGATCTCCAGATGGGACTGTTCCATGAGAACATCCAGAGGCCCAAGGAGCGCCCTATGGACTGCCTTTGCCCAAACAGGTGAGAGATTTCCCCTCTTACCCCTTTCCTCCTTGTTCTTTTTAGTCCTTTGGCTGGTCTAACCCTAGTACTCCACAGACAACAGAACGTCTTGGGCTGTGCGTGCGCGTGTGGGCAAAGGACCCCTTTCCTATTCTCTCCCACTACATCACCTGAGCCCTCCACTCCCAACACGTGGCGCAGCTGGCAACAGCAGCTCCTGCAAAGTGACCCCGCATGGGGAATGTACTCTCCCAGACCCTCTCCTGAGGCCTGCTGACTCTCAGCAGCCTCGCTTCTTAGAGACCAACCCCTTACTTTCTTTGTGCCCTTATATTCAGCCGCCATCTTGATCTATAGCCAAACACGTTCCTATGTGTCCCAACGGTGAGTCCTCTCCTTGTATGACCCGGTTTGGCCACCTGGTGTGTGGCTCTGGCTACTGCCGGAAACAAAGCAGCGGGGCTTACTACCCCCATCTGCTGCAACCCCTCCTTGGTGGGACAGGCCTCTGGGCATCAGCAGCAGGTCTTTCCCGTTATAGGCAATAAAACGGCTGGTTCAGGGAGCACAACTGCAGTCATAAGCCTTATGAACAGAATAAAAACCAAAACCCCATGATCACTCCGACGGACCCAGGAAGCCATCTGACCAAACCCACGACCCTGTCTTAACAAGAGAACTCAACCAACCAGGAACAAAGGGGACGGCCTCACCCTGGTAAGGGGCAGCGGGGAAGAGCCCACACCTAACACCTGAGCAGCCGCGGCTCCGAGGAGGATCTGCCAGCGGCCGACAGGTTCAGGAGATGCCGGACGGTTGTCATCAGGGGCGCGGACGTGGCCCTGCAAGCAGACACCCCTCAGACCCACTAGAATAGCTCCGAGGTCATGCAGGCGCCAGCCGGGGAGGAGGCGAGGCAGGGGCAGCTGTCACGCATCTCTGCTGCTGGGAATGCCAAACGGTGCGGCCACCTGGGAAGAGTCCACGTGGTGAACGTCGAGTCACCGCGCACGACAGCGGCCAACACCAGCTCGCGCTCGCCCGCGCTCAGCAGCCGACCCCACAGCCAGCAAGGAAACCCGCGCAGCAGCCCGTCCGCTCCCCGGAAACGAGTAAAGGAGACACGACTAAGATGGAGTCACGAGTCCGCAGAGAAAGCACCCGAACCCTCCCTCAGGGCCAGGTGCGGAGTAACGCGGGGAGATGCGCGCCGCAAGGCCGTCCTGCACCGGAGCAAGGAAGATTGTTTCTCCGCATGGCAACAGTCCAGCCAATGAGAGACACTCACGGCTCAGCCAATGAGAGACACTCACGGCTCAGCCAATGAGAGACACTCACGGCTCAGCCAATGAGAGATAACTCACGGCTCAGCCAATGAGAGACACTCACGGCTCAGCCAATGAGAAGTCACAACACATGGACTCTCCAGCTTGCTCCAATGGATGCTCTGTGTGGCGGCCCCGCCCTGTGCCCCGGCTCCTCCAAGAAGGAACCGCTCGCTTTCTTTCCCAGGCTTGCCTGTGCTGGGGGCTTCCTTGTCCCCTATTACGATTCTCTGATATTCCCGGATAAACCCATTTTTCTTCAAGATTTAAAAAAATTTTTTTAAAGATTTTATTTATGTATTTATTTGACAGAGATCACAAGTAGGCAGAGAGGCAGGTAGAGAGAGAGAGAGAGAGGAGGAAGCAGGCTCCCCGCCAAGCAGAGAGCCTGATGGGGGACTTGATCCCAGGACCCTGAGACAATGACTTGAGTCAAAGGCCAAGGCTTAACCCACTGAGCCACCCAGGCGCCCTGAGATTTTTAAAAAATTTTTATTTAATTTGTTTTTCATTTAATATGTTTTTATTACTAATTATTTATTAATATTGTTAATATTTATTAATACATTTATTTGTTATTATTTCTTATGCATGGATCTATGAGCGCAGAGGGAATCTCAAGCAGACCGTGTACTAAGCACAGAACAAGGCTCAATTTCAAGACGTCAAGATCATGACCTGAGTCAAAATCAAGAGTCGGGCACTTAAGAAACTGAACCGCCTACTTCCCCCCAACCCATAACTCAATTTTTCCTGTAAAAAGAGACAGTTTTATTGTTAATGTCAGTGTGACTTGCTGATCACAAATGGACCCAAGAAGACACTGACCACTGAGCACACAAGTGTGGGTCCCACAGAGCCCACGGTGCTGCTTTCTTTCAGACCCCGGGCTGGAGGCTGAAGGGTCAGTTTTGTCCTGGGATCATAGGTCAGCGCCCTGTCTGCGCCAGGCAGGGCCTGCTGGGGACCTGTGTCGGGGGCTTGCTCATTCTCAGAAGACTCATTCGGCTTTGGTTCAGCTCCTTTTCAGTACTGGGCTCTTCCTCTTGGATCAGTGCCGGATGGAAACAGGCTGGTCTTCCGTCTGATTTCTTCTGTAACAAGCCTACTCCTATGTAGAAGCCATGTTTAGAAATTCCGTATTCTAGGGACGTCTGGGTGGCTCAGTTGGTTAAGCAGCTGCCTTCGGCTCAGGTCATGATCCCAGCGTCCTGGGATCGAGTCCCACATCCGGCTCCTTGCTCCGCAGGGAGCCTGCTTCTCCCTCTGACTCTGCCTTCCACTCTGTCTGTCTGTGCTAGCTCTCGCTCGCTCTCTCTCTGACAAATAAATAAATAAAATCTTTAAAAAAAAAAGAGAAATTTCGTAGTCTAGAGAAAACCACCAGGAAATAGATTCCAGTCATCAAAGCACCATGACAGGGCAACTAAGGGGACTCTTAGTTTGTTTTCAATACTGCCATTCCCCCAGGGGCGCTGGGGTGGCTCAGTGGATTAAGCCGCTGCCTTCGGCTCAGGTCATGATCTTAGGGTCCTGGTTTCCAGCCCCGAATTGGGCTCTCTGCTCAGCAAGGAGCCTGCATCCCCCCCTCTCTCTGCCTGCCTCTCTGCCTCCTTGTGATCTCTGTCCGTCAAATAAATAAATAAAATCTTTAAAACAAACAAACCAACAAGTAAAAACAACCAAAAAAAACCCCACAGTCCCTCCACACATGCATTTCTTTGTTTCTTTCTTTTCTTTTTTTTTAAATATTTGTCTCTATTTCTGAAGTGCTTTCAGATTTCTGATAGGATTTTTGGTGGAATTATTTTTTCTTTCTTTCTTTCTTTCTTTCTTTCTTTCTTTCTTTTTCTTCTTTTTTTTTAAGGTTTTATTTATTTATTTGACAGACAGATCACAAGTAGGCAGAGAGACACGCAGAGAGAGAGGAGGAAGCAGGTTCTCCGCTGTGCAGAGAGCCCAATGTGGGGCTCGATCCCTGGACCCTGATCATGACCTGAGCTGAAGGCAGAGGCTTAACCTACTGAGCCACCCAGATGCCCCCACACATGCATTTTTAACAAGATGAGCCAATTGAACCAAATGTAATTCAGAACTAAAATGGCCTTAGGGTGTTTGGATGGCCCATTGGTTAAGGGTCCTACTCTAGGTTTTGGTTCAGGTCAGGACTTCATGCGTCTTGAGATGCAGCATATTCCGCCCCCCCCCCCCCCCCCCCAGTACGTGGCCGGATTGTGGATTCTAACCTCTGTCCTACCTTAATCCATTGCTCTCTCAAATAATAAATAAATTAAAAAAAAAAAAAAAGAAAGAAAGAAAGGAAAGAGGAAGAAGAGGAAGGAAGAAAAAAAGGAAGGGAGGGAGAGAAAGAGTAAGAGGGAGCTGCAAGGGCTTTTATGCGGAACTTCCGATCTCAATCTCCCCAAGTGGTCTCACTGGTCACTAAATCTGCAGGTCATGATTCCAAAACACAGAATCTGATACGCATGGTACCGGGCCCTTGAGCCTCCCGGATCTTCAGGGAGCCGAGGGACCGTCCTTACCCAAGACCGCTTGGAATGACCTGAGGCCAACGCCGAAGGAAGACAAACGGCCTCGGACGCGTCTTCTCGGCGGCGTCGGGGGCACAGACCCGCGCAGCCCCCCTGCCCCGCGGCCCGCCCCAACCACCGGCTGCAAACGCCGCCGACCTTCGCTGCGCTGACCCGGTCCCGGCTCCCGCTGACCGCGGCGCACCGACCCCGCGTCGCCGGAGACGAGGCTTCTCAAGCTCGAACCCCCGACGCCTCCTGTCCCCTGCGTTGCGGGACAGTGTCCCGAGGACGGAGACCCCCGCGAGCCTGCCGAAGCATGGGACGCGGCTTTTCGACTGGCCCAGCGGGTCCCCAGACTCACACCAAGTCTCCTGTGGGTGCGGGCGCGTGGCGCGGGCCAGGCCACGCGAGGGGCGACCCCGACCGGGGAGAGGGACAGACGCCTCACGTCGGCAACGACACCGCCACACGCGCCGGAAACCCCTTCCGAGCAGCCACAGCCGCGGCCCTGGCGCTGCGGGACCCGCGGCCGGTCGCCCCCGGGAGCGGGGCCTCTGCGGGCCGAGCACAGGGGACCGCGGCGAGTGCGCGGGACTCGGGTCTCCCTCCCGCGCGGCCCCCAGCCAGGCGGGGCGGACGGCTGAGCCGGGTCGCCCGGGGACTCAGCGCACGGGGAGGCGACGGGACCCCGCGGCCCGCGCGGGCGGCGGCTCTGGCGTCCAGCTCGCTCCGGCCCGCGAGGAGGACGGACAGCGGAGGCGCCGCCGAAGGCCCGAGACCGCCAGCGGCCCGCGGGTCCGCACGTCGCCGCCGAGGGCCGAAACCGCTGAGAAAGGCTGAGGCCGCCTGGACGCCCGAGCCCCGGAGCCTCCTCCCAGCCGTCCCATCCCCCACTCCCACGGGGGCCTCGGCCGCGGGGCTGTCCCCCAAGTCCCTCCTGACGCGCCTGGAGGAAGCGCTCTGCGGATGGGGACCGGCCCCTCAGTCCTCCCGGACCCCGAGCCCTGTCTGTCAAATAAATAAATAAAATGCGAGGAAAACAAACAAACAAATAAATAAATAATAAAAACTAAAGAAATACTTCATTAAAAAAAAGAAGAAAGAAGATGAAGATAAAATAACTGAACGTTGCAAACGGCACAGATCGTGCTGGGCACGTGACGACTCGTCCCCCGAAGGCCCTGAGCAGCTCCTTCGGCTCAACCTGGGGCGTCATCTGCACTTACCCCGGGCTCTGTCCCCTCACCGCGTGCAAGAGCACAAGTGTTCCCACCGGGGGTCCGCACGCCCGCCAGGGAGCTCATGACCTTGGATACCACCGAGACCTCGAGGTGTTCCTGCCTCCAGTGGGATCCACTGAAAATGGCGCCGGTGTCCCACACTCCCGATGCTGAGCTTGAACTGTCTGCTCTGCCATCAGGACGGGTCCCGCCTCCAGGGGCACCTGGGGGGCTCAGACCCTGACGCGTCCCAACTCCTGATGGCAGCTCAGGTCAGGTCTGCGCGTCGGGCTCTGTGCTGAGCGTGGCATGGGACCAGCCTCTCCCTCCCTCCTCCTGCCGCTCCCCACACCCCACACGCGCAGGCACCCGCTCGCGCTCCCCCTCCATGAAACACACAAACGAAAACCAACAGAAAATGAGCCGCTGCTCTAGGAAACCACAGGCAAACATCTGTTTTCCCCCAGTGACGTGTGAGAACACGGGCGAGAGACACCCAACGGCCGGCTCGGGGAAGGACAAGTAATGCTGAAATCGAGTGTCCCTTAGTCCAGGCTGGTTTGGACGTAAAATCCATCTGCCCCAGCAGGGACTCCCCAGTCCCCGAGTCACCGCTGGACGTTGTGGACCCACTGGCCTGGAACAACACGGTTGCTGCTCCGTAACCAATCTTAGTGCCCCAAGCCACGAAGAACGCACCTGCCAGGTCCCACCCGCGTGCCTGGTCCCCGGACGCCTGTCTGCGTGGACGGAGGTCACAGGGCTCCCTCCGCCGGGACAGGAGTAGGTTTTAGCTACAGCTTACACGTTTCCTCACTGCACCCAGCCTTCTGGTGTAGACAGGCCAGCGCGTGTCCTGGGCCTGCAGTTCTGAGGAAACACTGTCCCTCCCTGGGGGACAGCTCTGTCATCGGGATCGGGGTGCCCACGGGACCAGCCAGGGGCCTCACCAGCTCTGCTGAGTTTGGCCGGGTCCACGCAGTCACTGTGCAACACCCCCAGTCCCGGGGCTCCGTGGAACGCACTCGTGTCACTACGGAGAGGACATGAACACACTGCGGCGAGATCCCCCCACACCCCGAGTCCGCAAGGCCAGCGGTCGGTCGTTCCGAACCTCACGCCCTGCCCCGGAGCCCCTGCACTCCCAGCACCGAGACCTCACAGGACGGTCAGGCCGCTCGGCCTCCCTCCTTACACCCTTGGTTGGAAGGGCTGACGGCTTCTCCTGCCAGACCCTCCGTGCTCTGGGAGACCGACTCCGCAGCACCTGCCCAGGGGCAAGACTGCAGGGAGATCCAAGCACCCGGAGATTTTGTCCCCTGAGAAGACACCTCCAGGTGCTCTCCCATCTCAGGGCAGGGCCCCCTTCAGGATCTACTGTCCAGGGCGGATGCTCCAGGGGCCCCGAGATCCCTCAACCGCAGAGCTTTGCAAAATGGCGCCTGGCGATTTGCCAGAAGGTGTGTCTAGAGTGACTGATCGTAAACAGGAAGCACTACCTATTGGCTGCTGAACTATTGCTAGGCTGTGGGAACTTGGTAACAAGCTTAGGATTGGTGGATGCACATCGCTGTCTATGCTGATTGGCTTAGCTCCCCTATATAAGCGATGGCCATATGCAATAAAGGGCTTTTTTTAAACCCAACCAGACGGAGGGTCGTTATTATCGCGGCTGGATGGCGATAAAGGGTGGCCCGTACAGGGAGCCCCCTTTCTCCGTTTCTAAGAGTGCACTGAGGTAAGTGATGAATTTATTTAGAAGAAAATTCTGGCCAGAGAAGTTTTAGGAAAGTTCACTGATTATAGTGATGATTGCAACGTAAGCTCACTGGTGTTAGTGACGATCTTGAGAAAGCTCACTGTTTTAGTGACGATAGCAGACTAGTCTTTTCTTTGCTTCTTGACTATTTATTTCTGAAATACTATGGGTTCAGAGGTCTCAAGAATACGTATGGAAGGGCCTTTGCGGGAGTTGCTAAAAGCAAATGGAACTCCTTTGAAAATGAAAACTGCCCGAGCGTTCTTGCGCACCGTAGAAGGAGTCAGCCCTTGGTTCCTAGATGAAGGATTATTAAACATTCCACAATGGGAACATTTAGGGGAGGATCTTAGGAAGGTTGATGAAGAGAAACCCCTTCCATCTGGCACACTCGCTATATGGGCTCTCATACGATCCTGTTTGCTTAGCCCCAAACTCCCTGAGATTATAAAAGAAAGCCTACAAGCAGGGGAACAGGTCTTGGAGGAAGTAAAAGAGGAACGATCGAAGGCCTCAACTATAGGGGCCTCTTCAAAGAGGAAGAAGAGCTTTTGGGGGATGAATTAGCAAAAAAATTAAGCAACTTATCTTGTGAGCCGTTGCAGCCTTCAGCTCCCCCACCTTATAATCCTGAAATCAATTGTAGCTGCCCAGGAGCCTGCTCGCACGATAGACATGACGTCACTGATTGGAATTCAATAGGACAACAGTTAGGCTTAGCCCTACCAGTCTTTCTTTCTTTTCTTTTCTTTTTTTTTTAAGATTTTATTTATTTGTCAGAGAGAGAGTGAGCGTGAGCACAGGCAGACAGAGTGGCAGGCAGAAGCAGAGGGAGAAGCAGGCTCCCTGCGGAGCAAGGAGCCCGATGTGGGACTCGATCCCAGGACGCTGGGATCATGACCTGAGCCGAAGGCAGCTGCTCAACCAACTGAGCCACCCAGGCGTCCCCCTACCAGTCTTTCAAGATCAGCAAGGGAATCGCATGTACCAGCCATTAGATATTAAACAAGTAAAACAGCTAAAAGAGGCAGTCATGTCTTATGGCCCTCAGGCTGCTTATACCATTACCTTACTCGAGACTTGAGACTCTCGCAGAACAAAACCTAACACCTTTAGACTGGAGTAATCTAGCGCGAGCTTGCTTGTCTGGAGGGCAATATCTTATGTGGAAAATAGCAAATCAGGATAACTGTACGGAAACTGCTCGCCGTAATGTGGGAGCTGGGAATGGAGCTTGGAATTTAGAAATGCTGACTGGTACGGGACAGTTTTCGGGAAATCAAAATCAGATCTATTTTCCACCTGCAGCGTATTTGCAAATTGCTACTGCTGCCGCTAGGGCGTGGAAAACCATACAAGGCACAGGTGATTAACAGGGTCAATTGTCAAAAGTTATCCAGGGAAATAATGAACCATATGCAGATTTTGTAGATAGACTTATCCAAATGGCATCTAGAATTTTTGGGGATGTTGATCAGGCTATGCCTCTGGTCAAGCAATTAGCCTATGAGCAAGCCAATAAATGGTGCAAAGAAGCAATACGACCCTGGAAGAACAAAGACCTAGCCTCCTATTTAAAGGCCTGTAGAGACATAAACGAATCAGTTATCCAAACTAATGTCATGGCAGAGGCTTACGCTAATTTTACTGGTACAAAGGTTACCAAATCCCCTGGTCTCTGCTTCCAATGTAATAAACCAGGTCATAAAAAACGGGACTGTCCTCAGGTCAATAAAAAACCTGGCCTATGTCCTTGATGCAAAAAGGGAAATCACTGGGCTAGCGACTGTAGATCCACCCAAGATATCCAAGGGAATCCCCTGCCAGAAAACGGAAAACAGGGCCCACAGTCCCGGGGCCCACAAATATACGGGGCCATACAGACAATCCCCTCAGAGCTACTATCCCCTTTCCAGCTCCGTAGAGCAACAAAAGGAAGCGCAGGACTGGATCTCTGTGCCTCCGCCAGAGCAATATTAACTCCTGATATGGGAGTTCAGCGAATCCCTACTACTGTCTGTGGACCACGACCCGAGGGAACTGTAGGATTACTACTGGGTAGAAGTTCTAGCGCACTGAAAGGATTACAAATTACACCCGGAGTCATTGATCCTGACTTTACAGGTGAGATTAAAATTCTTGCCTCATCCCCACGGGGTATTGTTTCTATTTCCCCTGGAGACCGCATAGCGCAATTGCTAATTCTGCCCAGCCAACATTCACATTTCCCGGCCAGCAATAAAGAGAGAGGTAATCAAGGCCTAGGATCTACTGGGACTCCATGTGCCTTCCTTATGCTAAATCTAAGAGAAAGACCAATGACCACTTTACATATTAATGGTAAAGCATTCACAGGGCTCTTAGACACAGGTGCAGATAAGAGTATCATCAAAATGGAAGATTGGCCAAAAGCATGGCCAATACAAAAGGCTGACCAAGCTTTGCGTGGCTTAGGTATTGCCTCTAATCCTGATAGGAGTGCTACTTTACTAAATTGGAGAGATGATGAAGGACACCAAGGTTTAGTTCAACCATATATATTAGATCACTTGCCTGTAAACTTATGGGGTAGAGATGTCATGGAAGGCATGGATCTAAAATTAACATCGGACATACCATTTAGCAGCCCGCAAGCTAATACAATTATGCTTGCTCAGGGACACATCTGGGGAAAAGGTTTAGGGAATAATCAACAAGGAATCACCAACCCGATTGAACTCCCAAAAAAGGAGAACTGGATGGGTCTGGGTTTTCATTAGGGGCCACTGACTATATCAAATTAACTTGGATATCCAGTAAACCTGTCTGGGTCCCTCAGTGGCCCCTCTCTCGAGAAAAATTACAAGCGTCCCAGCAACTAGTCTTGGAGCAATTAGCTGCAGGACATATAAGACCATCCACGTCTCCTTTTAATACACCCATATTTATCATCAAAAAGAAATCTGGAAAATGGAGACTACTACATGACCTTAGAGCGATAAATGCTACCATACAACCCATGGGACCTATACAGTTAGGCTTACCATTACTGACCACCCTACCAAAAAATTGGCCAACCATCATTATAGACATAAAGGACTGCTTCTTCTCTATTCCCCTACATCCTGAAGGTACCTTTAGATTTGCCTTCACAGTCCCATCTATCAATCATGCCCACCCAGATCAAAGATATGAATGGACTGTGTTACCACAGGGCATGACCAACAGTCCTACTATATGCCAAATCTTTGTATGGACGACCATCAAACCGCTTCAGGAACAAAACCCCGATCTAATAATATATCATTATATGGATGATGTTTTACTTGCCCATCCTGATGGCGATTGACTCAAGGCTCTTTATGAGGAATTAACTATTCTCTTGGAATATAGAGGGTTACATATCGCCACGGAAAAGGTTCAATTAGGTACTACACAAGAATTTCTGGGTTCAAAATTGACACCCACAATTATCCAACCATTAAAAATTACCTTGAGACTAGATTATCTCCAAACCTTGAATGACTTTCAGAAATTATTAGGGGACCTAAATTGGATCAGGAGTTTTCTCAGGATCCCCACTTCTCAATTATCACCCTTATTTGATATCCTAAAGGGAGATCCTCATCCAAATTCACCTAGAACCTTAACTCTTGCTGCTAGACAACCCATCGGAATCATTGAAAAAGCTATGGAGGCTGCTCAACTCGATCGATTCCACCTTGACAAACCTTTGAGCTTTATTATTCTAGTGGACCATAACTCCCCCACTGGGGTCATCTGGCAAGAAGGACCATTGCTATGGGTCCATTGTGCTCACTCCCCAGCTAAGGTTTTGAGTAGCTACCCAGAGGCCATAGCTGAACTAATTCTGAAAGCCATCAGAATAGCCACCACTTCCTTTGGGACGTCACCCGCGTTGATCATCACACCCTACACCCCTGCCCAACTTCAATTCTTTTTTTTTTTTTTTAAGATTTTATTTATTTATTTGACAGAGAGAAATCACAAGTAGATGGAGAGGCAGGCAGAGAGAGAGGGAAGCAGGCTCTCTGCTGCAGAGAGCCCGATGCGGGACTCGATCCCAGGACTCTGAGATCATGACCTGAGCCGAAGGCAGCGGCTTAACCCACTGAGCCACCCAGGTGCCCCCCCAACTTCAATTCTTGAGTAACTCCTCCTCTAATTGGGCCATTATCATGACTAGTACTACTGCTAAATTTGACAATCATTATCCCTCCCACCCTTTATTACAATTCTGGAAAGAACATCCCAAAATTTTCCCAAGGATAACCAGCCAAAAACCTATTGATAATGCCCCTGTGGTGTTTTCTGATGGTTCCAATAATGGAACTGGCACCTTTATGGCAGATGGGAAAATTAATACATTTTTGTTTCCCACTACCTCTGCTCAACGTGTGGAATTATTAGCAGTCACTGAGGTCTTCAAGGCATTCTCTTTTTGCCCTTTCAATTTATTTTCTGATAGTAAATATGTAGTATATGCACTATCTCTGTTAGAAACAGCAGGAACTATATCTACTAGTCTTCTGTACATACCTACTTAAGAGCATTACAAGTTCTTATTTGGAACAGAAAGCATCCTTTTTTAATAGGGCATTTAAGAGCACATTCTAACTTACCTGGGCCCCTCTCGTTGGGAAATGCCCTGGTCGATTCTGCTACTAAAGATCCACATATATTTAACTCTATAGAAGCAGCAAAAACCTTTCATGAGAAATTCCATGTGAACGCTTCTACCTTAAAATTAAAATTCAAACTTACTAAAGCTGTAGCTCGCGATATAGTTAAATCCTGTGAACGCTGTGTCTCCTTACTCCCTCAACCTTCTTTGGGAGTCAATCCAAAGCGGTTACTCCCTAATCACATATGGCAAATGGACGTAACACATATGCCCGAATTCGGACTCTTAAAATACATTCATGTTTCCATTGACACTTTCTCTGGATTTATTACGGCCTCCTTGCATTCTGGAGAAAAAACTAAAGATGTTATCGCACATTGTTTGCATTCGTTCTCTGTTCTAGGGATACTAAAACAATTAAAAACAGACAATGGCCCTGGATGTACCTCTACTACATTTAAACAATTTTGTGCTACATTTGGAATCACTCATGTCACTGGTATCCCCTACAATCCCCAGGGTCAAAGCATAGTGGAACGTGCCCACCTAACTATTAAAAATACCTTATTTAAACAAAAAGGGGGAATAGGAGATAAATTCCGATCCCCAAGAGACAAACTATCCACTATCCTCTACATTTTAAATTTCTTGAATGTGGATAAAAACCAGCATACTGCCGCCGAAAGACATTGGTGCACACTAGGCAATTCTCAACCTAAGGTTCTTTGGAGGGACCTTCTGTCGGGTCAATGGAAGGGCCCAGACCAAGTGCTAATCTGGAGCCGAGGCTCTGTTTGTGTCTTTCCAGAGAACGCTCCATCCCCTATTTGGGTCCCTGAACGGCTAGTCAAGCCAGTCTTGCACTCGGCACCAAAAGAGGCAGAAGCCCAAAAGGACGACAGCCATGGTGACGATAATCCGGTTGATGATGATCTACGGACTCCTGACCATGACATCAGGACAGACCCTTTGGGCCATTGTTAAAGCCTGGCCCTATCCACTCCCTTTAATGTCTTCCTTTTCCTCTGCTACTTACCCCGCACTCTTAACTACTAATTTATTATGTAACTCCTCTTAAAAGCACAACTTTTCCCAAAAGTTTGAAACGAGTGTAGAAGTGCAAACTTGTTCTAAAAATATCACGTTTTTGCCTACTCCTGTTTGTATTCGCCCCCCTTTTATGTTTCTTGTCAGTAACAGTACAACCATTTCTAATAAGTTGAACTGTACGTTGAACACTTGCTTCCTTACACAATGTTGGAATGCTACAGGCTTTTCATTTGCTATGGTAATGCGTATTCCAGTGTTTTTGCCTATGCCCGTCTCTTTCCCAGAGGGAGATCTTCCAGTTTTGCTGAGACATAAAAGAGACTTTGGTATCACCGCTGCCGTGGTGACAGCTGTTGCCGCCTCCGCCGCTGCTACTGCACTTGCCGTTGCTATTCCTGCAGCCAAGGAGATTAATCAACTGTCTACGAATACTGCAGAAGATCTACAAACCCAGAGTGAAATTAATGATCATCTCGCTGCGGGTATTCTTTTTGCTAATCAGCGGATTGACTTGCTACAAGAACAAATGGACATTGTAATACAACTACTGACTGTAGGATGCCTTCGCTCAGATACTGGACTCTGCATTACTCCAGTTGCATATGATAACCTCACTCGAGCAGCTAATTATTCCGGGGAACTATCCAAGATGCTTACAGGCAACTGGAGTGCCAGATTCGAGAATCTGACAATACAGCTTCGTGCTAATATTGTTAACGTCAATGCCAGTAAGGTAGAAGTAGCTTCAGCATCTCAATTTGTTGCCTTTATGAAAAATGTTGTAGGATGGGGGAAGCAATGGTTTGGGTTCATATCCATGGGTGGATTGCTGATATTCGCTGTGGTGTGTTGCTTATGGTGCATTTGCCCCACGATGAGGATTCGTAAAAGAGACACCATTGCCATCAAACAAGCTCTGTTATCCATCGAGTCCGGACAGTCGCCCCAGGTATGGCCCAGTATGCTGGATCGGTAGTCAAAGACGGGTAAGATCGTAGGCGGAATATACCAACCTAAGACAGGACATGATCCTATAAGCATCATGATCCAATGATGGGTAAGGATATTCTTGGCCTTGCGACAACCTAAGACAGGCACGACCCCTGCTGAGTCTTTCCTTCTACCATAAAACAAAAAGGGGGAACTGGCCAAGGCGGATGCTCCAGGGGCCCAGAGATCCGTCAACCGCAGAGCTTTGCAAAATGGCGCCTGGCGATTTGCCAGAAGGTGTGTCTAGAGTGACTGATCGTAAACAGGAAGCACTACCTATTGGCTGCTGAACTATTGCTAGGCTGTGGGAACTTGGTAACAAGCTTAAGATTGGTGGATGCATATCGCTGTCTATGCTGATTGGCTTAGCTCCCCTATATAAGCGATGGCCATATGAAATAAAGGGCTTTTTTGAAACCCAACCGGACGGAGGGTCGTTATTATCGCTGCTGGACGGCGATAATCTACCCTGACCCTCAAGCAGCCACATTGCAGGGAAGGGGTCCTGGATGCGAGGGACACATCGGGACTCACTGCACCCCTGCCCAGACCTGCATACCATGTGCGAAGATGACAGTAATGGGGCCAACAGGGGCGCCCTGGGGTTGGGCCCTCATCTGCACCGGGGACCCAGGAGGAAGCTCAGCACCCTGTACCTCCACACAACTTTCCCTCAGATCCACGACTCTCCCTGGGATCCAAAGAGGAGACAGGCCTCCACCTCCCAGCGCCACCCAGCCGATGAGCCCACCCCCCACACTGGGCTTCCCACTCCCAGTTTCCTCCCAGATCTCTGTTTCCACAGCCACCCCTCCCCCTCTCCTCTGCACAGAGCCCTCTGCCTGTGGTTTTGTGACCTTACATGCTCCCAAGTGCAGTTCCCGCAACTGGAGAGTAAATCCAGTTTGGGGGTAAAGTAACCGACAGCTTCATTTTTAATGAGTGATCAGAACTGTTGGCACTGACAGAGGACGGACACACGGCCTGTCGGAAAACAGCGGAACATATGCATAGGCCCTGGATTTGAGGAAGGGGTATCAGGTGGGGTGGGGCTGGGGCAGCCACGGGGAGGCGTGGACACGGGGCATTGAAGACTGCTTATGTGCAGGGGAACGAGGGATGGTTTCCCTTGACACATACACGAACCAGAGCCCAGTCCTGCGCATTCCACGTCCCCGAAACAAGGGGACCACAGTGGGGGAAGCGCCCGCAGGGGTGCGTGTGACCCCAGCGACGGAAGGGGTTTCTCACAGCACAGAAGGGTGGTCTGCGCGGGGGGGGGGGGGTGGTGGTGGTACGGGGACGTGCAAGTGTACTGAACACACGAGGAGCCCATTCATGCAGACACAGAGAGACACGCGAACCCCTGAGCATGACAGAACACAGGCAACGCACGGAAATGAGACTGCACGGACGTCCACAGAGCTTGAAGGAAGCAGAAGAAACCCACAGATGCACAGATCAAAGGTGACACTGCCCTAGAAGGGGAACCCCACGATGACAGTGTCCACCCCAGCAGGGATCAAAGCGACCGCCGTGTGATTCCCCAGCAGATCCCAGGTCCGCCCTGAGCTGGACAGAGCCTAGCCAGAGAGCTCCCGGGGCCGGGTGACAGGCATCTGTCCCGACGGGTGACACATGCACCACACTGGCATTTGCTCATCAATTTTAATGTCCCGCCACTGACAGCACCAGCCCCTCCTCCCCCCGCACCCGCATGTCAGTGTTTACTCCGGTTTACGCTTAGACTGACTGCAGCTGCGGTGCCCACATTGACCCGGGATGAATGTGGGGACCACCTGACCCCCAAGGCCCCAACTCGCCCACAATCGAGAATGGACACACGGCAAGGACAGAAGTCGTGTCACCCACGCTGGCCTCACTGGGCAGCAAGAGCCTCCCCAGAACACACTCGGGAGGAGCAGCAAGGGTGAGTGGCTCAGAGCAGGGGCTGCTGCCCCCATGAGGCACTGGAAACCCACCTCAGCCCACCTCTACAGAGGAGGACAAGGCGTCCCAAGGGAAAGATCCATCCACCCTGCCTCCCGGATCAGACGCTTTGGAAGCCCTTCCCTGAGACCTTGCCTCTGCCAATCCATAGTTCTCTCAGGGGGACATCTCAACCTGGTGTCAATTCTGACTCACCAAGGAGTGACACCAGTTTGGATAAGTTACAGGTCCATGGTGAGTCCCTCTGTGAGCTCAGAGGGTTGGTGGTGACCAGAAAGAGGTCATTTTTAGGCCCCCAGCTACTTTTGTTAGGGCTGATTTAATGTTAAAACCGGTTTAATTGTAGGGCCTGCTTAGCCAGAGCAACTCCATATTGCCTAGGTAGCCATGTTATTGTTTATACCCACAGATTTCATTCCAGGAATAAATGCCCCAGTACTTCCTAGTATTGGTTCTGGGTATCGATTCCCAGACTAAACACCCTAATAATACGAGCCACGTACCTTGAGGTCTGTGGTTCTGCTCTATAAAACCAGCCTGTGAGATCGGGATGGGGTCGCTCTCTTCGGAAGCGGCCCTGGCTGGTCAATCTGACTTCTAATGCTTGGCATAGAACAAAGCTTTGTGTAACTTTCACTTTGTTTCGTTCCTTTGATAACGGACCCCAACATCTGGGGGCTCGTCCGAGATCAAACGACGAGTACTGAGCCAGCATCAGAATATCTGGGAAAAGCCTCCAGAGGTAAGATCTCAAGACCCCATTCTTCAGGATCCTGTCTGTCTGGTTGTGGAGCTCCAGGGGTGTAGCCCACCAGGGAGAAGCTGGACGCACCATTGCTTCCCAGGGCTGGAGTGGATGCGGGGATGCCACATCCCACCACTGGTAGATCGCCAGGGGATTCGAGTCCCCCTAGGCAGCCAGGTGACCTGCTAGGG
Organism: Mustela nivalis; assembly: GCF_964662115.1. NCBI lineage: Eukaryota > Metazoa > Chordata > Mammalia > Carnivora > Mustelidae > Mustela > Mustela nivalis. Next base: position 214,415,139 of record NC_139020.1, on the reverse strand, counting down.
GGTTCGAGTCCCTCTAGGTGTTCAGGGGACCAAGAAAATCCCCATCAGCTGCAGGTTGTAGGTTTTGAGTTAGGATTACATCTTGCACACCCTTAGACTTGATACTGGTCAGGCTGCTGGGTCTGTCTTGTCTTTTGTTGTCTGTTCTGTTATTTGTTCTGTTTAAAGAAATGGGACTCCCTTTGTTTCCAGCAAAGTCCCTGTCTTCTCTGGCCAGACATGGACTGCCTAAACCCTCCCCCCCTTGCTGGCAGGAAAGCATGGCATCTGCTCCTCTGTTGAAGCTGATGAGCTCTAAAACTGGAAACCCTTCCTCTGCCTTCTGGCGGCACTTTGTTCTTCTGTCTCCCCCTTCTGTTTCTGCACCAACTTGGGTGCGGCCTGCATGACTGGCCTCTAGACCATCCTCGGTGCTTCCTGCACCACGGCTCCTTCCCTCTTCACTATCAAGAAGCAAGAAGAGCAGCCCCTGGACTTAATACCTCCCACTCCAGATCTTCCCACCTGTGTCTCAGGTAAACATTCAAAGTGGAGTGGGTCCACGGGGAATGTAAATCAGTATTTAAACTAAGTTAAGTTTGTTGGTTTAATTAAGATACCCATGTCTTTAAAGTTAACAGCAGTAGGGTGCCTGGGTGGCTCAGTGGGTTAAGCCGCTGCCTTCGGCTTAGGTCATGATCTCAGGGTCCTGGGATCGAGCCCCGCATCGGGCTCTCTGCTCAGCAGGGAGCCTGCTTCCTCCTCTCTCTCTCTCTCTCTGCCTGCCTCTCTGCCTACTTGTGATCTCTCTCTGTCAAATAAATAAATAAAATCTTAAAAAAAAAAGTTAACAGTAGTAAACGTGAAACTTCAAAGTTTACTGAAAGTCAAGTAAGCTCATGTTATTTGTTAAAATCTGTTAGCAAAGAAATAACTGAACTGATGGTTAATTGTCTGTCTCAAAGTTTTAATGAGTAATTGTTAAAATAGCCTTCAAAGTCTTTGGTAACCTGAAAGTTTAAAGCTTTGGTTGGATGACAAATGAAATTAAAGTATGGATATCTACAATCTTAATCAAATGGGATAAAATACTAAATCATTAATTACTGGAACTAGGTTTGTGCTTTTGACTTCTTACTGCAAAAAAACTAAGAATATTGGGGCGCCTAGGTGGCTCAGTGGGTTAAGCTGCTGCCTTCGGCTCAGGTCATGATCTCGGGGTCCTGGTATCGAGCCCCACATCGGGCTCTCTGCTCAGCAGAGAGCCTGCTTCCCTCTCTCTCTCTCTGCCTGCCTCTCCATCTACTTGTGATTTCTCTGTCAAATAAATAAATAAAATATTTTTTTAAAAAAACTAAGAATATTTAAATCTGTTGGTAAACATGTTTTGTGCTTATCTGATTCATAAATTTGCCATATAAAAAATTCTGTTATAACAGTTCACAATTGGTTAATACTTAGCTATCACTAGAGACTGAAGTGTTTCTAAGGGTACAACATTCTGCTAACTGTAAGACTGATGGAAATAAAGGAAGCAACTCTGTATGTAAAAAAGTAGTAGATACATAAAAAAGATAAGAAATGGGAAGATATTTTGTTAAAGATAAAAGGTAATTTTGTCCTAAATGAGATGGTTGTTTGAAAGAAGATGGCTTTGGACAAAACCTAAATGCAAAAAAAGTTACACAAGGTTTGTGAAGAAAATCTTCAGAAAAGAAATTTTAGGTATGGTCAGGACGGACTAAGATTAAAATGAATTTTAAAATGTAGCACATCAGAGTGGCAGATACACATGAAATGACTCCATGTATTCTAGACTACCAAAAGAGAAATGCCGTAAGATTTTTATTAAAAGTTTTAATGTTGTCTGAAAAGCCAGAGGGAAGACGGTTGACTGATGACTGATAGTAAGTTTAGAAAAACTGTACACACACACAAAAAGAGGACCTAAGATAGTAGTAGTTTTGTCTTAAAGTGAAAATGTCTGGTTGCACCAGAACATGAAAAGAGATAATAAAAATGAAACTTGAGGGTATACAGTAAGTTTTAGAAGGCTTGGGGAAAGTTACTTTTATTTGCCATGGTTTACAGGTTTGAAAGAAAGCAATGAAATATGTTGAAAATTTGACCATATTAGATCGGTTTTGATGGTTTTATTCACAAGAAGGAAAAAAAGACTAATAAATATTTTCCTGTAAAATGTTTCTGCTCAAATAAGGCATAATATTTTAAAAAGGAAGACTAAAGCCCTGTGTCATGGCAAATCTACATTGGTAATCCACTCAAGTAAAAGTTGACTATTATGTGAATAAAAAGACACTGGTATAAAAAGTCTGCTTTCTCTCTCTTCAAAAAACCAAAGTTTTCTTAGAGTAACTGATCTGCTGTTAAGAAGAGAATGTAAATGGTTTGCTCTTTGCCTGTGCAGAGAAACCAGTTTCTATGTTTTGTTTTATCAGATCTTAAACATCTGTAATCCTATTTAAGCATTGCTTTAAAAAACTTAGATTTTAGGGGCACCTGGGTGGCTCAGTGGTTTAAAGCCTCTTCTTTCGGCTCAGGCCATGATCCCAGAGTCTTGGGATCGAGCCCCACATCGGGCTCTCTGCTCGGCAGGGAGCCTGCTTCCCCCTCTCTCTCTGCCTGCCTCTCTCCCTACTTGTGATCTCTCTCTCTGTCAAATAAATAAATAAAATCTTTTAAAAAAAAACTTAGATTTTAGCAATTGTCAATAAGGTTTAAATTATAAATGAGATCTCTTTGACTCCTAAGGCTTTTCCTTGGTATGTTAAATTACTCATGAAGTACTACTAAACCAATGATAAACCTTGGGTTACATTTAGGTAAATGCTATAACTATTATAGAAATGCTATGCATTTCCTAAAGTTTTAACCTTTTAATAAGGTCATCGCTTGATATTGTAATTATTGAAATATTGTGTGCCACAGAAGTCACCTGATTTTCTTGCCGGTTACACTGTAAACTCTAGATCTCCTCAGCTCTTTAACCATATCTATTCTGAGTTTTTGTCACTTATAATTGTTTTAAATCTCTTGTAAAAGAAGTTTTACCTTAAAAGAGATTCATATAAAGGACTTCCAGGACAAATACAGGTATTTTTTTGTTTAAAAAAATCCTAAAACTGAAATGGATAAAAAATTCCAGAACTAAGTAAAAGCTGCATTCAGACTAAACCAGAATTAGTAATGGGAGTAAATGAACCAAAAGATGATAATGTTGTATCTGTTATTTTAAACATTGCTGGTTCTCTAATGTTTGCTCTTCCAGACTAAGAAAACTTTTTTCTTAAGTTATCTGTGACTTACAGAAATGTAAAAATATTTACTTGTAAACAAATCAAAGTATTTGACTTTTCTCTCTCTCGGAACCCTCTGAAGCTCCAAAGGTCTCAGCAAGTATTCTTTCTTCCATGGCAATCGGTCATTTGCATAAGTTCAATAAGAATCTGTTCTCCCTGTAAGAGGACACCACTGAAAACAGTGGGTATTTTACCAAGGCTTTGACTGGAATGTCAGATATACCCAGACAGCTTAAAGGAACTAAGGTTGACTTTATAAAACCTGGAGTCAATAAAGCCCCTTGAAACTGCTGGCCTGATACCTTGATTACAAATTTCCCAGCAGCCTCACCAGGTGAGTAAAGTATGTCACTTCCTGGCAGGTGCAGGAACCTCGGGATGCTTTGGGTTTTTTCGGAAGAGGAATTTGCCCAAACTGACAGGTATTACAGGCATGTCTGATGGCAAGTATGTGCCTTCACTTCTGGCCTGGAAAGGCTACTAAAAAGTTCAACCTAGAGATTCCTTATAAAAAGTCCCAGCAAAGCAGATTCTAAAAGATCTGTATAATCACTCACCGTTCTTGCTGAGCTCATGTAAATAATTAGGCCAAGTTTGTTAAACTGGACTTGTTTTTCAAATAAATTAGTCCTGATTTGGCTATCTCTGGAAATGAGGGTTATTTTAGAAAGAAAAATTATATTTCAGTAACACACCTCTGTGGATATTAAGTTCTAGATTTTATTGTCTTTAAATGTTTGTTTACCTAAGCCCAACAACTTGAGGGAAACTTCAGAGAAGTTGCACAATAGCTCGTTTAGACGACCTTGCCTAATATTCTGTAGGAATAATAACAGAACCCATTGGACACAAACATATGTTAGTTTTTATGCATACCTTTTCAGGCTGGGTAGAGGCTTTTTTTCCACCAAACATGAGATGGCAGGAATAGTAGCCAAAAAGCTGCTAAAAAAAATAATTCCTAGGTTTGGGCTGCCTCCCACAATTGGGTCAGACGATGGCCCTGCATTTGTGAGTTCAGACTCACAGGCACTGGCCAAGGCCGTGGGCACTGATTGGAAACTACACTGTGTCTACCGGCCCCAGAGCTCCGGACAAGTAAAAAAAAATAAAACGGACTTCTAGAAAAACCTTGACAAAGTTAATTGTGCAGAGTGGTGGTGGATGGGTGGCTCTCCTTCCCTTCACCCTCCTCGGGGCACGATGCGCCCCCTATTTAAACAAGGTGACCCCATTTGAAATAATGTTCGGGAGACACCCCCCCCCTCCACTCTGCTCACAGCTACAAGAGGCTGCCCTAGTGGAAATGACTGATCAGTCCGTACTCCAGTCACTGCAGGCGCTACAGTCTGTCTTAAAAAGAGCCACGCAGGGATCCGGACTGCCCACACCGAGATGGAGATGGAGATAACACCCCATCCTTACGAACCCAAAGACTTGGTTTGGATGCACCGCCACCAAGTGCAAGACTTGGAACCTCGCTGGAAGGGACCATTCCCTGTCATCCTGACCACCCCCACGGCAGTAAAAGTAGAAGACATCAGGGCCTGGATTCACACATGTCACGTCAAACGAGCCAAAAGCAAGGAAGGACACCCCCCAGAAATGGGAACCACTGCCGGTGGACCCCACCGAGTGTGGACTAAAACTAAGACTCAAAAGGGTTTCATAACTTGGTCACTTTTAACCCTGTTCCTACTCAGCAGCAGCCAGGGGACACATCATCGGCCTAAAACAGCCCAATGGACCGGAACAGTCCGGACTGTCTTCACTAACTTCCTTAAGGCCCCCAGCAGAGCCTGCTTTGCTTGCAGTTCAGGAGGAGTGGAGGAATTGACTAACCTCCAAAGAAAAGGGGGGAAAGGTTATGGTTGATTTAATGTTAAAACCTGTTTAACTAGTAGGGCCTGCTTGGCCAGAGCGACTCCATATTGCCTGGGTAGCCATGGTGCTGTTTATACCCACAGATTTCATTCCAGAATAAACGCGCCAGTACTTCCTGGTATGGGTTCCAGGTCTGATTCCGGGGGTCAGCGCCCTAACACTAGAAGCCACGGACTTCGAGGTCTGCGGTTCTGCTTTATAAAACCAGCCTGTGGGATCGGGCTGGGGTCGCACTCTCCGGAGACGGCCCTGACCGGTCAGTCTGACGTCTAATGCTTGACAGAGAGCAAAGTTTTGCATAACTTTCACTTCATCTCAGTCTGGTTCCTTAGAGAGCGGAGCCCAACACTTTCTCCCCTCCAAGCAGGGCCGCCTCCAACCACCCTCCCGGCACCTCCCAGTCTGTTGGAATCACAAAGAAATGGAAAACAAACAAACAAACCAGAACAGCAACCCAAAAAAAAAAAAGAAAAAAAAAAAAAACAACAACAACAACAACAACAAAACCCTCCTTCCTTAACGAGCACAAAGGGCACACAGAGACCAAGTGTCCCCCAGGCCTGGAAAGAGCCAAAGGCTATCAGAGACAATGAATCTCTCCTGGCGGCTCAGAAAGTACTCAAAGGCCCGCGGTCCGTCCCCAGGTCCCAGCCCCAGGCCCCCTGCAGGGCGCACCGGCTCTCCCATGAGGCCCTTCGCCCCCTCCCCGCTCCCAACAGCGACCTCGGCGGCGCGATCCTGTCCGCGGCTCCGCCCCCGGCCCCCAGGGAAGCCGTGGCTCCGGCACCCGGGACGCAGGAACACGTACCAACTGCTCTGGGCCACCTCCCGCCGCCTCCGCGGGGAGTGGGTGTCCGGAGCCGACAGGCGGTCCGAGCCGGGTCCCCAGCCGGAAGCCAGGGGCCGGGACGGCGAAGCCAAAACCACACTCGCACCGCCTGTGCTGCCGGCGGGACACAGGGGCACCGGGTGTCACCGCCTCTGCAGAAGGATTTCAGCAAAACGTCCCCAAATCACGCAATGAACTGCAGCGCGTCTGTCACGGTCTCGGCAAAGAGGCGGCTTAGACACACGCCCACGGGTGTCAGCCCCGAACACGGACCGAGCGCGGCCGGATGCGCGGCCGCGGCCCGACGGGCACCGCTCGGCGCGCCCCGTGCCTGTTCCGACGGACCCGCAGGAGCCCCGGGCCCCTACATGCAGCCAAAGTCCCCCTAACGGTACCCCGCGCAGCAGCCCGCTCCGGTCCCGCGGCCTCTCGGCGGCTGCACACCCTTCGTCGGGCCCTGTCGTCCCGAAGTGACCGGACCGAGAAGCGCAGGCTCCGCAGCAAGCGAAACCCACCGCGGCCGTCCGGGGCGGCCCAGCGCCGCGCGCGCTCGTCCCGGCCCGAGGGAGAGACCCCCACCCCCACCCCGGGGGAGCGCACCAGGCGGGACCCACGCTGCGGGCCCCGCGCTCACCATCTCGGGATCCGGCTCCGGAGCCTCCCGGCGTCCTGCGCCGCAGACCCACGCAGGCGCCGCTGGGCGCCGGTGAGCTCCGCCCGCTGCGCCCCTGAGCCACACCGACCAGGACCTCCCTCAGGTCTGATTGGGCGGATTACAGCCGCGCTCCGATTGGGCGATACTTCCGGTTCTACGACCTGATTGCACGAGGATTCGGAGTTACCGCCCCCAACTCTGATTGGACATTCCTCCGGGACCGGAGCTCGTCACGCCGTGATAGGACAGCCTGCGGCCCTTTACCTTCTGATTGGGCGGCACTCCCGACACCGCCCCTGGGATCCAAGACCGCGCCGCGCTCCCAGGCCCCGCCTCCCGCATCCTGACTGACAGGCCGGCGCTCCACACGTGTCTCACCTGCCTGCCGGAAGTCGGCTCCCCACCCGGCTGACTCCCGCCCGCCGACCCGCCCGCGCCCTCCCGCCCCCGGAATCCGACTTAATCTCCCCGCGGAGCCTCCCGCGTGCGGCGCCCGATCTGGACGCGGCGGAACGGAGCTGTCCGTGGTCCCCGCCTGGGCGAGGGCACGGAGCCCCTGTCCCGCGTGCTGGAGCGCAGCCCGGGAGCCGGTGCCATCACGGGGCGCGGAGGTGGGGGTCAGGCCTCCGGGGTCTCCGCCCGGCGCCGGTTCCCCGCGGCTGGATTCCAGCCACCCGGGCGGGGAAGGGGCATCTCGACGTGGTTTGGGCTCGCGTCGCGGTCCTTCGTGACGCCGAGCATCATCGCTGCGTTAGCGGAAGCTGTGATGTCGGTGGGGTCGGCGCGCCTTCAGCCAGGCCTTGTCGGGTCCTGCTCTCCGACCCAAGCGCTGTTTGTGGATTCCGGTGGACACAGTCTCACCGTCTGTGATTTACAACATGTTCCCCCCCTTCTCTGGGTGTCTTATCCCTCCCAGGTAATGTCCTTGGATGGACAACGGATTCATTCTACTGTCACTCGTGACAGGCAGACGTCAGGCCACCTCCTATCCGGTGGTTGGGCGACCTCCTTACCAACTCCTGTCCTTGCTGCGCGCTCAGAGACTGGGTAGGTGGCCTTGCTGCCAGTGGGGAGAAGGAACTGGGTTCAGTTACGATGCCAGAGGGGCAAGGCCCTGGGAGGGCGGGCCTCAGGTCTCTCACCAAGAGGGTTCTTGTCTTTGTGCAAGAAGTTCAAGGACAAGGGCCCCTGGGTGGCTCAGTTGTTAAGCCTCTGCCTTCAGCTCAGGTCATGATCCCGGGGTCCTGGGATTGAGCCCCCGCATGGGGCCCCTTGCTCCGCAGGGAGCCTGCTTCTCCCTCTCCAAGTCCCCATGTTGTGTTCCCTCTCTAACTCTCTGTCAAATAAATAAATAAATAAAATCTTTAAAAAATAATCCAAGGGCAAGCCATTTAGAGAAAGGGACAAGGATTTACTAAGCATACAGGTGAGAAAGGAGGTGGTCTCTCCTCGCAGGGGGGAAGGGGATTCCCTTAGCCTCTAACCAAAGGCTTTAGAAGTCGTGGTTTTGGGTTTTTTGTTGTTGTTGTTGTTTGTTTTTAGATACATTTATTTACTGAGGGAAAGGGCAGAAGGAGAGAGAGAGAGACTCTCAAGTGCACTCAATCAAGTGATGGCAGAGGCCTCCGTGGGGCTCCATTCCAAGACCCTGAGATCATGACCTGAGGCACCCAGGTCCCCTGTTTTCTGTTTTGTTTCAATGAGCTAACCCTACAGGGAGGAGCTTCCCCTTTCACTTTGGGTTCATCATTTACATGGAGGTGAGTTTTTCCTTTGTCTTAGAGTTGGGGCCATACCTACAGGGAACGACTTGGAGCATGTGTAGCCTTTCTGGCTTTCACTGCTGTAGGGAGTGGGGTCCAGTCGTTCTCCTTGAGTCCGATCTTGTGACTCTTTTCATGACCTGATGACTTTTATATTAAGGGTTAGCCTAAAACCAAAATGGCTTTACGTTGGTCAACTTGTCTTCTGGGTGTCCCTCCCTCAACTCTTGCTCAGGTACAGCGGGCCTTCCAAGACCGCCCCCCACCCCCACCAAGCCATGGCTGCAGTTTCCCCGGGGCTCTGTCCAGGGCTCCTCTGGGAAGCAGGTGTGCTCACGTTAGAGAAGAGGTTGTTGTGTAGTTGGGGTCTACTCCCTGAGAATGGCGGGCACCGTGACCTAGGAAAACAGAGTTAGGGACGTGGCAGACCCCTGAGAGTTTGGCCTGTAAGCACGGCTAGGGTGGCAGAGGGGACTTGAGCTGGATTCCTTTCCCAGCGCCTTCACCACATGTGGTGACATCACCGGTGAGGTGTTTCTTCTTAAACAAAGATGTTGGGGGAATCATCATAAAGACATGACCTTAAAAAAAAAAAAGACATGACCTCCTGGGGTGCCTGGGGGCTCAGTGGTTAAGCTTCTGCTTTCGGCTCATGTCATGATCTTGGGGTCCTGGGACCTTGGGGCTCCCTGCTCAGTGGGGAGTACGCTTCTCCCTCTCCCTTCGCCCCTCCCCGCTGCTTTGGCACTCTCTCTCTCTCTCCCTCTCTCTCTCTCAAATAAATGAGTAAAATCTTAAAAAGAAAATGTAAAAAGAAGAGACATGACCTCCAGATGTCCCAAGACCTTGACGCAGGCGCGCAGAGCCTCCTCCCCCTTCCTCGGTCCTTGCAGTGTGCGCTGTGCTTGCCTTCTGGGCTCCCAGAGGCTGTCCAGAGGGCACAGCCTTGAGAGGGGGACGCGGCATGGAGACTGAGCACAGTTAAGGCTTCTCTATAAAGATCTGGAGGGCGGGTGAGGGGACCCACTCAGCTTGCTGCAGCCCCACAGACGCCTTTCTCGTAAGTTCCCTTTACTTTGGCAAACAGCCCTCTACCAAGCTGGGGGGACCCGCCTTTCTTGGGGTCTCTCTCTGCCCCTCGACTACGGGGGCTGGTTTCAGATTACAGTTAGGAAGCTCCCAACCAGGCTCCAGAACAACAACGCAGTGAACTGGAGGCCTCCCTCCCTCCGGGGCTGATCCCTGACCGGCCTCCGCCCTGCAGGACACCAGGCCCTCCTGTCTCTGCCCCGCTGGCCCAGGTGCCCCTCCGCTCTGGACAAAGGGTCACTCCATGGGGAACCGGATTCTGAAATTCCTGTGCCCATGGAGTAAGGCTTCCTAAACCCAGGTGGACCACTACCCCTCTCCCAAACCTGTTTTCAGCTCTTTTCGGGTATAAGATTCGGAGTGTAAGTGCGGGGCCGTGGGATGCAAACCTGCTTCTGTAGTGCGCTGAGGGTGCTGTGACGGATGTCCCACTCAGAAATGTAGTAGATACTTCGTTTAGTTTCATAAAAGTGGGTAACATCCTTCAGACTGGGCCCCCGCATCTGTGAATGGACGCAGGCTGGTGTCAGTGTCCGGGCAGTGAGACAGAAGCAGAACCACGTTCTCACGCAGCCCAGAAGCCTGCCCCTTGTATAGCCCACGTCGTTCCGATAAGGATCAAACACGAGCTCGTTGCTACATTTTTTTTATAATATTTTATTCATTTATTTGACAGACACAGATCACAAGCAGGCAGACAGGCAGGCAGAGAGAGAGAGAGGAGGAAGCAGGCTCCCTGCCGAGCAGAAAGCCTGATGCGGGGCTCGATCCCAGGACCCTGAGACCATGACCCGAGCCGAAGGCAGAGGCTTCAACCCACTGAGCCACCCAGGAGCCCCTCGTTGCTACATTTTTAAAGGGTCTCCTGATGACCTGTGCGTCTCCAACTGACCCCTAAGCACCACAGTTAACATCCAACTGAGTGATAAGCAGCAGCGAAATCTTACGAAAGCAGTTTTAGGAGTAGAAATTCCCAGAAGGCATTCAGGATCTGAGAGTCCCTGCACATCCCCTGCCCCTCCACCAAGCTGATAACCAGCAGCTTCCTGCAGCTGAGGCAGCGCTTTCTGCCCACGGATCCTGCCCCTGTGCTAATATGGAAGCTCCTTTAGCACCAAACATTCCTTAAGAATTCTTTCTCTTTTTTAAAAGATTTTATTTGTTTATTTGACAGACAGAGAGAGAGAGATCATAAGCAAGCAGAGCAGCAGGTGGAGGTTGGGGGGTGGGAGGAAGCAGGCTCCCCGCCAAGCAGAGAGCCCAATGCGGGGCTCGATCCCAGGACCCTGAGACCATGACCCGAGCTGAAGGCAGAGGCTTAACCCACTGAGCCACCCAGGTGCCTCTCAAGAATTCTTTCTTGACCGTCGGCTCACGGCCCCACATCATTCTGGCACCCGACGTGGGGCTTGTCCTCTCACTGGACTTGGAGCCCTGGTGCAAACTTGGTGAGCTGCTCCCTCTTTTCTTTTACTTTCGTTCCGGGGGCTCTTCAGAGAGTAGGGTCTTACGGAAACATGCAGTCCTCTACGGGGAGGAGAAAGCCCACCTTCTGGCTGGGAGTTAGGACCCTGCCTGGGAATGAGAAGACCCAGACACTTGATGTCTTCTCTGTATGCCTCCTGTCCTCACACAGAGCTGTCTGTCTTGAGCACAGGACGGCCACCTAGGCCACCAGGGCACCTCCCATCTTAAGACTCCCGTGGCAGGTGGTTTCCTCATTGGGCTCCTGTGATCCCCTCCACGTGTCGGGTCTAGCGGCTTCTGGCCATGGGACCTCCACTGAGGGGCAGCCGAAACCAGCACCGGACTGAACTAAAACCCCAGTGGGGGCGGCCTCCTAGGGAAGACGGCTGTCGGGAGGACCCGCGTCGGAGCGCTGCGTAGACGCGATGGTCTCCTTCCTACTCTTCGCCAGTGCCCGCTGCTGGCTACTCAAATGCCAACCCTGGGTAATTTCCCGTTGTAGAACTTTTCTGGGTTTTCCCATAGGTTCAAAATGGCAGGTTCACCGGCCCCATGCTGCGGAGCAGAATGCGCCGGAGAAGCAGAGACGCGTCCGGCCCGTTGGTGAGCAGGGAGCGCGGGCCGTGTCTCGCACGGGACGCCGCCGGGAACTCGGGGGTCTTCCCGATAACGGCCCTTCTCTCAGTCCCCACACGGCGCCCTTGGGACGCCTTTTAACCCGCGGGAAACGCTCGGATGGCAAGGGCTGGTCGGCGCCCACCGCAGGGCCGCAGGCGCAGACGCGGGTCTGTCGGAGCGGAGGGGCTTGAGACTCTGCGCTCGGGGCTTTTGGGCGCCTCACCCCTCCGGCCCCTCCCGCGGGGACGCCCCCGGGTACAGCCCGCAGGACCGGCTCCACACCAGGCTGTGCCTCCGACCCCTTCCCTCGCCTTGGAGAAGCCTAGAGCACCCCTTCCTGGGCTCACGTTGCCCAAATTCAGGTTTCCCCACTGGGGCCGCAGGTAAGAGCGGACCATGGGGAGCTCACTGGTCGACGCCCAGGTCAGTCTCTTAGTTTCATTAAGGCGCACATGTCTGTGGAGTCCTCGGCATTAGAAAACTCAGGCTACCAAGGTTGACTGACACTCCCCTAAGCGCGCATCACTGCTGGGATGAGTCAGCGGAAAGATGACTCGACATCACGCGCAATTTCGTCCGTCCCAGAAAGTTCTCATGGGTGACTGTTAAGGTAGACTTCAAAGTCTTTGGTAACCTGAAGGCTTGAAGTTTTGCCACATTAGATGTCAAATTGGGTTAAATTGACGGGATATCGGCCTTTTCCAAATAAAATACAATACTAAAGCCCTGATTATTCGAATGTAGGTTTGTATTTGGCTTGAATGTACTCAGGTCTGTAAGTAAATACGCTTTGTGCTTGACTGAAAGATTGTACTATGGAAAACGTATGTTTTCATGAGACTGACGCACTGCCTACTGCGCTGAGAAGGCACTAAAATGTATGTTTCTAGAAATGAGTGAGTGTGTTTATAAATTTGCCATCTAAAGAATTCTGGTGTGACTCGCTGCTCACAACTGGTTAGTTTTCACCAGAACTAAGGTTTCCAAGAGATAAAATTCTAAAACATGTCATTAAGCCTGATGGAAATGATGAGGAAAACAATGCTGTACGTAGGAAAGCGGATGTGTAGGAAAGGTATAGGCAATCGGAATCCACTTTATTGAGGGAAAAAGGAAGTAACTTGGTCCTAAAATGAGCTGGTTGTTTGGAGAGAAAATACATAGGACAAAATCCAATTGAAAAAGAAAGTTGTGGGGCGCCTGGGTGGCTCAGTGGTTTGGGCTGCTGCCTTCGGCTCGGATCATGATCTCAGGGTCCTGGGATCAAACCCCGCATCGGGCTCTCTGCTCCGCAGGAAGCCTGCTTCCCTCTTTCTCTCTCTCTGCTTTGCCTGCCTCTCTGCCTGCTTGTGATCTCTGTCTGTCAAATAAATAAATTAATTAATTTATTTAAAAAATCATTAAAAACTAAAACCTGCCTTTTACCTAAAGTCCTGGACTTTATTTTTTTAAAGGTTTTCTTTACTCATTTAACAGAGAGGGAGAGCACAAGCAGGGAGAGCAGCAGGCAGAGTGGGAGGGAGAAAGCAGGCTCCCTGCTGAGCCAGGAGCCAGATGTGGGACTCGATCCCAGGACCCCGGGATCACGACCTGAGCCGAAGGCAGCTGCTTAAGGAACTAAGTCACCCAGGCGTCCCTAAAGTCCTGGACTTTAGAGTTGGAAAGCCTGAGGTCAGCTTCAGACAGACTGCCCCATCAGATCCTGTGTAGACAGTCTCCATGCTTTCTACTCTGTAGGGATAAAAACAGGACCCCAGGGGCACAGGGTTCCTTCAACAGCTGGAACATGGGCAGGACTCCCCAAAAAGTGCTAACTCAGCTGTCACCTTGACCAGTTTTGTGCGGCTGGCATGACCAAATCACAAGCAGAGGGCTTCTTAATGGTTTTATCCCGTAGCCATGTTTGTCCTGGGAGGTGCCTCGATTGGTGTAAAACCACGAGCCAAGCAAACTATAGCTACCCTTAACCAAACCCCCCACACGGTCACCCACAAATTTGGAAAGTGGCCCCCCAAGAGCTAACGACCTTGGATATCCCGACTGCAAGTCAAAGAGAAAGTCATTAGGCTCCGAGGAGGACGAATGTTGTGTGCATTTCCCAATGGTACTGCTACGGCCTCCGACGTTCTAGCAGACGCGCGCAACATCATGCGGCGCTACAGCACCAGCATTCATGTTGGACTTGTGGCTTAGTTCCCCCTTTAACGGTTCTCTACTACAAGGCACAGACCGCATTATTTGTGCCAATACATGGCCCATAGGATACGTTACGTCAATGTCGGCACATACAGAAATAGTATTTCTATTACTAAAAAAGAATGTTTCTTGGTGGCCCATGGTAAATGTTACATGTGACTCTTGTGTCGTAAGAAGCCTTTCTCTTATTCTCAAGCCATCAGAATCTTAACTTAGTATGCCAAGCCACCGATGGACTCATAACAATGGACGAGATCGTGTTCCACTGCTATGACCATCTCACATCTTTCTTCATCAGCGGGTTTAGAGAAGATTGCATATGGCACATGGAGGCCCTTGATACATACACAAATGAAGACTTTAAAGTCTCTCAAAATAGCATTACATTATTAAACATTAACATTACCCAAGTGCATAAAGCAATTCTGCAAAATAGAATGACATTAGGTGTCTTAACAGCAACGCAAGGAGGAGCATGTGGCATTGTTGAAGCTATGTGTTGGGGCCTGGGTGGCTCAGTGGTTAAGCATCTGCCTTTGGCTCAGGTCATGATCCCAGGGTCCTGGGACGGAGCCCTGCTTCTGCTCCCTGCTCAGCAGGGAGACTGCTTCTCCCTCTTCCACTCCCTCTCTTGCTGGCTCTCTCTCTCTGTCAAATAAATATAATCATTTAAAAAAAAATAAGTAAAGCTGTACGTTTCATCTACATTCCAGATTATAACAAAATTATAACAAAAATGTAACTTACAGATACGAATAATCAAATTGCTGCTCTTACAGACCCTACAGTGTCTCTTACTAACTGGTTACATTGCTGGTCAGGAGGCAGACGACACCCACTCTAAAGGGTCTTCTTACCGCCCCTCCTGTTTTTATTACAAGGTTAATCCTATATATATGTTGTCTCTTCCCCTTTGTTCTCACCAAGGGTCAGATACCTCAGGCAGCCCCCAACTCCTTTGCCAGCCAGCAGACCTTCTACTGGAAAGGAGCTCGCGCCCATGTTTACTCTGCACTCTACAGCAGTGGTTTTCCCTAGTAGTAGGGACAGACAGTGACCAATTTTGACTCAGAGGTAGAAGATGTCGTTTTTAGGTTCGATGGGGTGAGATCTGGAGCTGACGGCCAAGGAAAGAATTCTTGAGATGCCTTTGGTGCAAAATGGTGGTTGATGAAAGCTCGGGGACAGGACCCGTGGGTAGACAGAGCTGCTTCCTGGGGCTCTGAGGGGTGACTGATTCTACACTTGGGAGCTGGGGGCAAGGAAAAAGGGAGGTTTTCAAAAGAATCTCTGTAAGCTGGGGTGCCTGGGGGGCTCAGTGGGTTAAAGCCTCTGCCTTCGGCTCAGGTCATGATCTCAGGGTCCTGGGATTGAGCCCCGAGTCGGGCTCTCTGCTCAGCAGGGTGCCTGCTTCCTCCCCTCTCTCTCTCTGCCTACTTGTGATCTCTCTCTCTGTGTCAAATAAATAAAAAAAATTAAAAAAATAATTTCTGTAAGCTAAAGAGGACCTATGAGATATTGGGGGCCTTGCCATGATCAAGTTAAGATGGTTTTTCCCTCTAGTAAAGCATTAACAGTAAGATGGTTGGGAATTTCCTTCTAGAAGTTAGGTTATTGGTAAGAATGCTTTTCCCTTGTAAATCACTGAGACATTTGTTAACTGAGGCAGACACCTGTGGTGCAGGACGGTGATCTCTGTTAGTTAACCATTTGGTTTTCCTTCCGTTAGTTTCAGGGCAGCCGGCGTGCCTGAAGGAAGTCACAGAGATCTTCCCTGCAAAGGGAAGATGGTTTGTGGGATGTTGGCTTGTGCCTTGTTCTCAGCTCACCTCTGTTCCCTCATCAAAGGGACATCTCTATACCCCGTTGGCCTGAAGAAGTTATAAATGATGAACCCTTAACCCTTCAACACCCTTAAAGATTTAAGGACTAAAAATTGGTCAGGGGGGAAATGATGAGGGATAGAAGCAAAAACGGGTTTGCCTTCACCCAGGAGGCTGACCGAGAGCCTGCATCATTCTGATAAGGATCAGAGACGCAGTGGTTGCCCCATTCTCGTGTGATCTGGTAAGTAACTGCCTGCACATCTCACCTAGAGTTAATACTGAATTGAGAATCTCGCAAAGTAGGTTTGAGTAGAAATTCAAAGAGGACATACACGATCTAACATTCCCTGAACACCCCACCCCCCGCATCCTTGAGCACTAAGCATGTAACTGATATGATTTGGGGTCTGGGAGTGAAAGGGGAAGAAAGAGTTCTTGAGATGTTTCTGGTGCAGAAAGGTGTTTTTATTAAAGCACAGAGATAGGACCCGTGGGCAGGAAGAGCTGCACTGAGATTTTCAGGAGTGACTGATTATGCACTTTATCTTTTTATTTTAAAAGATTTTATTTACTTATTTGAGAGAAAGAGCACGACAGAGAGAGGATGAGCAGGGGGAGCGACAGAGGGAGAAGCAGGATCCACACTGAGCAGGGAGCCCAATGTGGGACTTGATTCCAGGACCCTGAGATCAGGACCTGAGCCAAAGACAGACACTTAACCCACTGAGCCCCGCAGGCGCCCTGATTATGTACTTTTTAGTTAGTGGGGTTTAGGGATAGTGTAGGTCTCTACAAAATTTGGAAGAAAGTCTTCCAGGATGTTGGGAGGCTAGCTGACATTAAGGTAAGGTTATTTACTATGATCTAGTAAAACAGAGTTACCAGGCCCTTCAGATGTTCATCAGTGGGCTGTATGTTTGGAGGATGACTGCTAACATATATGTTTTGAGGGGCATAGGGGGGTCATACAGAGTAGAGATAAAGTAAGTTTCCAAAGGGCTTTTCATATGTTAGGACTTACAGGATCCTGGAATCTGACTAATGTCAAGCTAAGATTGCTTTTTGCCTTTAGCAAAGCATCAACACTGGGGCGCCTGGGGGGCTCAGTGGGTTAAGACTCTGCCTTCGGCTCAGGTCGTGATCTCGGGGTCCTGGGTTCAAGCCCCGCATCGGGCTCTCTGCTCAGCAGGGAGTCTGCTTCTCCCTCTGCCCCTCCGCTCATGCTCTCACTTTCTCAAATAAATACTTTTTTAAAAAGCATTAATGTGAAGGCAGTTGTGAGTTCCTTGAGGAATGTCATACTCCACCCGCCTCAGGTATTTCTGGATGGCTGCAGGGTGCACATGATGAAGTGCTAGAACACAGGTGAGATTCGGTGGGGTGAGGTCCGGAGCCAATGATCAAGAAAGAATTCTTGAGACATCATTGGTACAAAATGGTGATTCATTAAAGCACAGGGACAGGACCCATGGGCAGGAAGAGCTGCAGCCCTGGGGATGTGAGGCGTGCTCTATTAGATACTTGTAAGTTGGGGAGGGGATTAGGGATGATTTAAGTCTCTAAGGAATTTTGGCAGCAAGGTTTCTAGGACCTTGAGGGGCTAGCGGTTGTCTGGGCAAAAGGTTATTCATTACCAGTAACAAAACCTTCTCCTGAGACTCTTTAGATGTCTATCTGTGGGCCATATGCTTGGGAATGATTGTCAACACTATCTTGGAGGTTTAGAGATAAAGTTTCCTAAAGGAATTGTTAATGTAGACTTACTGGATCCTGGCTGGGGATAAGGGGTTGGTCAGGCTAGGATTGTCCTTTGCCCTTAGCAAAGCCTTAAGGTGGTGGTCATTCTGCCTGTTTTAAGGGCTTGTCAGTAGGTAAGGAAATTTAATAATTATTCTTCTGCCTCTGTGTCCACATCATTCCCCCTGAACAATTTTTTTAAAAGATTTTATTTATTTATTTGACAGCGAGAGATCACAAGTAGGCATAGACGCAGACAGAGAGAGAGGAAGGAAAGCAGGCTCCCTGATGCACAGAGAATCCAATGCAGACCTGGATCCCAGGATTCTGGGATCATGACCTGAGCCAAAAGCAGAGGCCTTAACCCCCTGAGCCACCCAAGCGCCCCTCCCCCTGAACAATTTTGACCTTTAAATCTTTAAGGTAGTTGAAGGTGGAAGGTCTCATCTTCTGTAACTTCTTCCTGCTGAATAGGGACATAGAGTTGTCCCTACCTACTCGGGTCAACATCAATCAGTCGAGGAATGTGTACGGGAGTTACAAAAGATGTGTGGTAAGGATCATCTGTCGTCGTGAAGTCATTGCAGCAACGGAGTATCGGCAGCAAGTACAGAAACAATGAACAAGGCAACACATTAAGATTAATAAGGCTATAAGGATGAGAAGTCCAAAAGTGGGATTTTTAATTGTTGGCCATAGTCCTCCTTTAAACCAGGAACTTAACCAACCACTGAGAGAGAGAGAATGATCCTGTAGAGCCTCAATCTGGGTATTTATATCTTTTATTAGTCTTGTGACATTTTTGTGATATTCTGGGATGTTCACACAACATTCTGCTTTGATAATTGCACATGTGCCACCCTGTGCTGCTGTCCGGACATCTAAGGCCATCTTATTTTGTAGGATTGCCTTGTGTATCTGTGTGACTTTGATATTAAGTAAGGAGATGCTATTTAGTGAATCAGAGTGCCTTTGCAGTATATTTATTAAAGGCTTCTACATGCCAAATGACATCTTCTAGTTCCACAGATAGAGCAAAAATGGATGTTAAGTGATTACCCCATTTAAAAACAGATCATGTCCATCTTTGCTTTAAATTGGGGAGATTAGCTGGAGTAGTGATGGTTTTAGTAATGCGTCCATGAATCCAGACAAATCCTAAGGTACAGTGACCTATCCATCCTGAGAGGTAGCCAGGGCCACAGGTTAAATCCACATATCCAGTGGGTTCCGTTTGGAGCTGACCATCTAATGCCAGGTCACCTTACCCAATCAGTAGCAAACTAGTCAGTAGCCTGGAGTACTATTATTTGAGAACACATTTCTAATGATAGCCATCCTAGATGTCGTGTGTTATTTGCCCAAGTATCATATGTATGATCTCTGTTCCCAGCATAAGACTGCCTTTTGACTGAGCTGTCCTACAGTGGGTGTGAGCCACAAATACGTATCCCAGATTTGATATATGCCATCCTCAGTATAGCGATAAGGAGGGTTTTGTAGCTTAGGCCCTAGTTGCTGGGTATTAATTTGTGAGCCTGTAAGGTCAATTGGGATTTTCATAGTTTGAGAGTATGAAAAAGTTTGGTTATGTCCTGGTGAACTCCATGTTTCACTGATCATGGGCCACGAAGAAACATCTTGATTAGTGATAGATTTATCCTGGTACATAATGTCTCCATATATTATATCTGAAATATAATCCTGCAGAGAAAGCCAATCAGTACTCTATAAAGGGGAAACCCACCAGGGTAACCTGGACATACTTGACATAGGCAAAATTCCACATATCCAACAATCTGCTTGATTTTGTAGATCAGCATAATGCTGTGCCCACTATAGAAAGGAATTGTCAGTTAAGATAGGTGCAAGGAAGATAAAGAAGATATATACAACCTTCATTTTTGTTTGAAGAGAAGTTTGAGATCTTCTGTGGGCTCAGAGGAGTTAAGAAGGCACGTTAATTTGCTCACTGGGTTCCTTTTCCTGCTTCCTTAGCTGTATGGTCTGCTAAATTGTTTCCTTTAGATTCTAAGGTCATATCCTTTCAATGTCCTTTGATGTGAATCACAGCTACCTCCTTGGGCAGGTGTACAGGCTCAAGAAGGGTTATGATCTCAGGCCCATATTGGATTGGGGAGTTATGGCTTGACAGCAATCCTCTTTCCTTCCAAATAGCTCCATGGGCATGTAGTACCAGGAAGGCATATTTGGAGTCAGTATTAATGTGTATTTTTAAGGCTTTGGCAATTGCAAAGTGCTAGTGAGCACTATGGCATACATAGCTTTTCTCATTCTTTTTATGAAAACTATTGTCATCAGTAAACCAACTGTCATTTGTATTTTTCATAGGAGCATCTTAAATCTGGCCAACTAGAGTAAACAAGACCAATAACCTCTGAACAGTTTTGCCCTATAGAGAAAGAAGCACCATGGTCAAGTTGAGGCATACGGGTAACTAGGTTTAAAGTTTGACAAGTTTTAAGTATTATTTCTGGCATATCTGTAAGTGTAGCCCAGTATTTAATAAGTCTGCCTCCCTCATCCATTGGTGGCCTTTGGTTTCTAAGACAAATCTGGACCTGATGTGAAGTCATTACAGTCAGGGACTGTCCCATAGTGAGCTCTGAGGCTCTTTCTATGAAGAGGACTATTCTATGCTTCGCTAAAGTATTTGTGTGCAATTACACCTCAACAGAGGTAGCTTCTAGGATAAATATGACTAAGGGATGAAACCACTAAGAAGCCCTTCGAGTGGTCCAGCCTTAACAGTATCCTGAATACAGGGGATCACTGGCAAGTGGGAGAAAACTTGTCAAGAGATAAGTGGAGTCCCACCCGCATCATCCGATCCAATCATGAAGAAAGTGGGGTCAACCATTATCTCCACAAGCCCATAGTTAATCCTATGGAGTGCGGTATGCTGGCTTTTAGGCAATTTCATTATTCCATCTACACACAAGGTGATAGTTAAGTTATAGAATTGTTGGGGAATCAATCCCATTTTTCCAGTTGTTTAATCATATGCCATGGGGTCTTGTTATTATCCCCACAGAATAAAAAGCAAGAAATGTAAGGGCCTATTTAGCCAGAGCGATTTCATCTTGGTTAAACAGTCATTTTGTTGTTTATGCAGTAGAACTTAAACTGACCCTGTCCCTCTCCCCCCAGGGGAACTTACTTAAAAGCAAGTCCGGGAAACCAGTAGAATGTGGTCAACCAGTCCCTGATAACAGAGCCCAAATACAAGGGTGGGTCAGGTCAGGTGGAGGTAACAGCCAAATGCAGGGATGACTCGGGTCAGGTGGAGACATCCAATCAGTGGGGTGCCCATACTCTCTCCCTAGCTACCAAGGAGTGTGGGTCCCGCCTTTTGGGCTAATTCTGACCAAGGTGATAGGCTAGTTCATATAGCTCCTATGGGGTGAATTGTAACTCAATTGGCCACCCATGTGTGACCTAGCATGACTGTGCAGCTTTCTCTGTGTGTTGCAATCTCTTTGGCCATCTGTGTGTGGCCAGGCTCAATCACATGGCCTTTGCTCTATAAAAGTTAGTCTGTGAGGCTGGGAGGGGTCGCCCTCTCTGTAAGAGGTGGCCCCAAACGGTGGGTTTGATTCTCAATGCTTGGCACAAAATAAAGCTTTGCTTGGCCTTTGCTTTGTGTCAGTCTTGCTTCTTTGATAACGGACCTATCATATGGGGGCTCCTCTGGGATCAAACAACGAGATCTCGGCCAGCATCAGAATTTCTGGGAAAAGGCTCCAGAGGTAAGATCTCAAGATTTTATACTGTGAGATCTGGTCTGTCTGTCTGGGGTTGAGGAGCTCCAGGGTATAGCCCACTGGGGAGAAGCTGGACACAGCATTGTTCCCCAGGGCTGGAGTGGATGCGGGAATGCCCCGTCCTTCTTCTGGTAGGTCGCCAGGGGATTCAAGTCCCCCTAGGCGGTCAGGGGACTGAGAAAATTCCCGCCAAGAAGTGTTTATAGGGGACTGAGAAAACCCCCACTGGCCAGTGGGTCTGCGGTTGGCTTTGTCTTGTCTTTTTGTTGTCTGTTGTGTTGTTTGTTCTGTTTGAAGAAATGGGGCAAGGAGAGAGTAAGGGAATCTGACTTTCATCTCTCTGTTCCTCCTAATAGATGTGGGGCTTCTCCCTTACTCATTTCGTGTGTTAAGGGCTATAACTGGAGCCAACTGTGGTTAGTCTAACTTGAGACAGAGTCTTTAAGGAATATTCCCAAGAAGCTGCCCAAACTCCATTTGTTTCAGGGAAATTCCTTGCCTTCTTTGGTCCAACATGGACTTGCTTGCAGAGTTCGCAGCAGCCTCAATAGGTGAGTAAAGAATGTCACTTCCTGGCAGGTGCAGGAACCTCAGGAAGAGGAATTCACCCAAATCAACAGGTATTGCAGGCATGTCTGATGGCAAGTATGTGGCTTGGCTTCTGGCCTGGAGAGCCTACTAAAAGTTCAATCTAGAGATTCCTTATAAGAAGTTCCAGCAAAGCAGATTCTAAAATATCTGTATAATCACTCACTGTTCTTGCTGAGCTGATGCAGGTAATTAAGCCACGTTTAAATGAATTAGTACTGATTTGGCTATCTCTACAAATGAGGGTTATTTTAGAGAGAAAAAATTATGTTTTAATAACACAGCTTTATGGATGTTAAATTCTAGATTTGGTTGTCCTTAAATGTTTGTTTACCTAAGCTAGTCAACTTGAGATAAACTTCAGAGAAGTTGCACAATAGCTCCTTTAGACGATCTTGCCTTTGCCAGTCAGTCGGCCCCAGATATAGGAGGAAACTTCAGAAAATTGAAGGATTTTAAGGAAAGAATCTGACTGAGTTAGTGGGAATAGCAGAAATAGCCACTGAGGACTATGAGTCATGCTTGCAGGGGACGAGAGCTCTCTTACAGACTCTGCAGGGAAAGGGGTATCGGGTGTCAACAAAGAAAGCACAGCTCTGTCAGAGCCACACAACTTATTTAGGCTTTGATCTCCACGAGAGATTTTCTTGAGACAGTGGGCCACTGTAGGCTGTGGATACCGCGGTTCGTGGAGATGGCCTGACCTCTCTATGAACTAAGGGAGGGCTCGCTAGAGCAGACAGCTGAGGCAGAAGGAGCATTTCAAGAATTGCAAACAGCCTTACTGAGTGCCCCAGCATTCGTCATCCCAGATGTTACCAAGCCCTTCCTCTTGTATGTGGATGAAAAGGCAGGGGTGGCCAAAGGAGTTTTGACTCAGACTATGGGGCCCTGGCAAAGGCCAGTAGCCTATATTAGCAAGGAACTAGATCCAGTAGCAGCTGGGATCCCCCCTTGCCTCCACATAATTGCTGCCACAGCCCTCCTGGTCAAGGATGCAAGTAAATTGATTTTGGGTCAAAATCTCATCTTGACCACCACTCACACTATCGAAGGCCTTCTCCAACTCCACCAGACCGGTGGACGACAAACGCCCGAGTGATGGGGTATCAGGCCCTCCTCCTCAATGAACCGAAAGTGACTTTCTGGCCCCCGGTGGTGCTAAATCCAGTCACATTGCTGCCAGAGAAGCTGGCTGACCACCCACACGACTGCAGGAAGGTACCTAACCCAGGTCACAGGAATAAGGCCGGATCTCGGAGACAGATGTGGAGATGACTCTGTTCACAGAGGGGAGTAGCTACATGGTCAATGGAAAGATGTATGCGGGGGCTGGGGTGGTTTTTCCTGAGCAGGAACTCTGGACAGCGGCCCTGCCACATGGAACTTCGGAGCAAAAAATGGAGCTGACTGCACTCACCAAGACACTGCAGATGGCCAAGGGTAAGACTGCCAACATCTATACAGACAGCAGGTGCGCCTTTGCTACTCTCCATATACTTGGGGCTATTTATAAAGAAAAGGGCCTATTAACAGCAGAAGGAAGCCAATTAGCAGATCGAGCCACGAAGCAAGCAGCCCAAGAAACAGCACAAGAGCTGGTCACATTCCCTCTCCAGTCCTACCAGAAAAACCAGATTATTCAGAGGAAGACTTAAGATATTTACAGAAATGGACTAAATTAGACTATAAAGAGGACTGGGCTAACACTAGAACAAGAAAGTTAATTTTTCCTTGAAGTCTAGGAAAAAATTAGTATGCCAAATACATCAGGGCACTCATTTGCAGACACGTAAGCTTAAGGAGCTTATGGACAAGCAATTCCAGGTTTCTAAATAAGGGCGTATGGCTCAGGATGTGGTTGATAGATGTGTTCAATGTCAGGCGGTCAATGCAGGAGGAACTAGAATGGGAAGAGGGAAAAGAGAAAGAGGTAAGGAACCAGGAATTTATTGGGAAATAGATTTTACAGAGATGAAACTGGGAAAATATGGATGTGGATACCTGTTCAGGCTGAGTAGAGGCTTTTTCCGCCAAACATGAGACATCAGGAGAGGTAGCCAAAAAGCCAGTAGAAGAAATAATTCTTAGGTTTGGGCTGCCTCTCGCGATCGGGTCAGACAATGGCCCTGCATTTGTGAGTTCAGTCTCGCAAGCATTGACCAAGGCTGTGAACACTAGTTGGAGGCTACATTGTGCCTACTGGCCCCAGAGCTCGGGGCAAGTAGAGAGAATGAAATGGACTCTTAAAGAGACCTTAGCAGGGCTAATTCTGGAGACTGGCAATGGATGGGTGGATCTCCTTCCTTTTGCCCTCCTCGGGGCACGATGTACACCCTGCTTAAACAAGGTGGCCCCATTTGAAATATAGTTCGGGAGACACACACCCCCACCCCCACTCTGCCCTCAGCTACCAGAGGTTGCCTAGCAGAAATGACTGATCAGTCTGTACTCCAGTCACTGCAGGCATTGCAGTCTGTCTTGGAAGGAGCCTTCGAGGGATCTGAACTGCCTACACTGGGACGGAGACAGAGGTGGAGCCACATCCTTGCCAACTCGGGAACTTGGTTTGGATGAGCCACCACCAAATGGTAGGCTTGGAGCCTCGCAGGGAGGGACCATTTGCTGTCATCCTGACCACCCCGATGGCGGTGGAAGTTAACGGCGTTGGGGCCTGGATTCGCACAGCTTGCATCAAGCAAGCCGAGGACGAGGACACCCCCCCAGGGATGGATGCCGCTACCAGTGAACCCCCCCAATCGTGGACTAAAGCTAAGACTTGAAAACAATGAGTTCATTGAGTCATTGTTGCTCCTATTGGTAAAGTATAGGTGGGAAATAAAGACAATTACAAAATATAGGAGGGCTTGACATACTATCTCTAGAAAAGGGGGGCTTTGCATAGCCCAAGAAGAGGAATGCTGTTTCTGGGTAAATCACACTGGAGTCATTAAAGACAGTTAGGCAGATTTGGCTGAAAAGTCAAGGATTTGACTAATCTCCAAAGAAAAAGGGGGAATGTAAGGGCCTATTTAGCCAGAGCGATTCCATCCAGTTAAACAGTGATTTTCTGTTTATGCAGTAAAACTTAAAGTGACCCTGCCCCCACCCTCCCACTCAGGGAACTTACATAAAAGCAAGTCTGGGAAACCAGGCCCAGGTAATAAAGCCCAAATACAAGGGTGGGTCAGGTCAGGTGGAGATAACAGCCCAAATGCAGGGATGACTCGGGTCAGGTGGAGACATCCAATCAGTGGGGCGCCCATACTCTCTCCATAGCTACCAAGGAGTGTGGGTCCCGCCTTTTGGGCGCCTTTTGGGCTAATTCTGACCAAGGTGATAGGCTAGTTCAAATAGCTCCTATGGGGTGAATTGTAACTCAATTGGCCACCCATGTGTGACCTAGCATGACTGTGCAACTTTCTCTGTGTGTTGCAATCTCTTTGGCCATCTGTGTGTGGCCAGGCTCAACCACATGGCCTTTGCTCTATAAAAGTTAGTCTGTGAGGCTGGGAGGGGTCGCCCCCTCTGTAAGAAGTGGCCCTGAATGGTTGGTTTGATTCTTGATGCTTAACATGAAATAAAGCTTTGCTTGACCTTTGCTTTGTATCAGTCTTGCTTCTTTGATCATGACCTATCATTGGGGGACCTTTCAGGCAGAAAGGCAGGCAGAGAGAGAGGGGGAAGCAGGGCTCAATCCCAGAACCCTGAGAACATAACCTGAGCCGAAGTCAGAGGCTTAACCCACTGAGCCAAGCGGGAGCCCCTTCTGCATCAAAGACGTCTCAAGAATTCTTCCTCGGCTGTGGGCTTCAAATCCTAATCATGTCCTTCCAACATCATTATGTAAAGTCCCACCACCTTGTTCTTTAGGAACTTCCTGGTATTCCTGGGTACTTGTTCTGCCATGGAAATTTTAGGGAGTTTTTGTAAAGTACCAAAAATCCCTACTGGCATTTTATTTAGCATTTTGCTGAAATTTAATGAAAACTATACATCTATTTGTTTAGAACTGATATCATGGTGATGAAGTTAAAGAATCTAGGTGAGGTCAGGCAGGGCGAGATCCGGAGCCAATGCCTAAGAAAGAATCCTTAAGTCTCTGGTGCAAAAAAGGTGGTTTATTAAAGCACGGGGACAGGACCTGTGGGCAGGAAGAGCTGCTGCCCCGGGGATGTGAGCAGTGGTCTATTATATACTTGTAAGTTGGGGAGGGGATTAGGGATGGCGTAAGTCTCTAAGGAGTTTTGGAAGCAAGGTTTCTAGGACCTTGAGGGGCTAGCGGTTGTCTGGGCAAAAGGTTATTCATTACCAGTAATAAAAGCTTTTCGTAAGACCCTTTAGATGTCTATCCGTGGGCCTTATGCTCAGGAATGATAGTCAACATTATCTTGGAGGTTTAGAGATAGTTTCCAAAGGAATTGTTAAAGTAGACTTACTGGATCCTGCTTGGGGGTAGGGGGTTGGTCAGGCTAGGACTGTCCTTTGCCCTTAGTAAAGCCATAACTCTGCCTATTTTAAGGGCTTCTCAGTAGGTAAGGAAATTTAATAATCTTTCTTCTGCCTCTGTTTCCCATGTCGATGGCAGCACTGAGGTCTCTTTTCTAAGAGCATTATTCATGTTTCTCTCTCTCTCTCTCTTTTTTCAGCTGGCTTTGATGTCAGGCATGATGATGTGGGACACAAAGGCAGAAGAGAAATTATTACGTTTCCTTACTACCTGCAGCCCCTGGACAAGTCCTTGAAACAGGCAGAGTGACATTCCTCTAGGGACTCAACAGCCTTGACGTTGACACTTTGCTTAGGGCAAAAGGCAATCTTAGCCTGATCTTCAGGATCCTGTAAGTCTACCTTAACATATAAAATTTCCTTTGGGAACTTCCTTTATTTCTGCCCCTTGGGAATGTTGGTCTGATACCTTGCTTACAGAACTCCCAGGAGTCTCCCCAAGGGAGTGAAGAATGTCCCCTCCTGGCAGGTGCAGGAACCTCGGGATACAGAGGGGACCTTGAGATGCGGAATTCACACAAATCTACAGGTATTTACAGGCATTTCTGATGGCAAGTACCTGGCCTGCTTTCTGGCATAAAAGGATACTAAAACTTCAACCTAGAGTTCCCCTATAAAAGTTCCAGCAAAGTGGATTTTAAAGACCTATATGGCCAATCACCATTCTTACTGAGAGTAATAATCAGGCCAAACTTGTTAAAACTGGAGTTTTGCAAGGGAGTTAGTCTTGATTTGGCTAATCATCAATCTGGAAATACGGACGATTTTACAGAGTAAAGAAAAACTGTGTTTTAATAAAACACCTTTACAGATGTTAAATTCTAGTTCTGCCTCTGAATGCTTGTTATTTGCCTAAGCTAGACAACTTGACATGAATTTAAGGAAAAAACCCACAACAGTGCATGACCAGACTATCTTCTTGCTATTCTGTGAGGGTAATACCAGTACCCGAGCAATACATGATTGTTTGAACAGCTGGAAATTGGAATGGGCCTCCAACAATCGTGTAATTCAAGGAACACCATGACCTATTCCATGTGGTTGGGATGGCAAAATCACTCCTGAAGCCAGAGTGTGCCCTGATCCACGTGGCTGACTGCGGACTGATGGACATAATGGGTGGCCTCACTATGCGTATGATGGGACTGGTGCCCTCTATCTGGGACAAGTCTTCTCCACTTCCCAGTGACTCCTCATTATTAGGATACTCTTAAAGCAAGACCTCAACCAATGAGGGCTTCTTAGTTGTTTAACCCTTAGCCATGATTTGCCCCAGGAACTGCCTCTAGTGATAGAAAATGGCAAGTAGAGCCTTTAGCCAAGCCGACAGCAGCCACGTTACACAAACCCGGGTACACACTAGATGGAATACACCGATCTGGGATTAATAGCTATGGCTTACCCCACAATGGGACTGCTAAGCCAAAAGGCAACTCTACTGGGGAAAAAAGGAAACAGTGATAACATGTGTACCAGCAGCACACAGCAGGTACAGAGGCTACCATCAGAAGTTTGCTCGCTCACAAGTCTGTGTTCCCTAGGCCACGGATGGGTCCGCTACTGACTGGACAAGGAGGCCCAGAATTACACGGCTGGCTCCTAACAGGGCCCAATGGCTGGGTGGCTATAACCTTAGCCATGGCTTCCCCCAGGCCGGATAGACCATTGCACTCTGGATTTGGCCTGGATGCACGAACCCAGTATTAACACCATTACCAAACCAGACAACCTTCCACGATGAAAACAATGGTGGACACGTGCTGTGTTTCACCGGTGACCACCTAGCGTCCACCTTTACCCCTATTTAGTACAAAGGGTTTTGTTTGCACAAGGAAGCTCTTCATAGCAGTCAAAGCCCTAAATGACACTCAAAATAGCATTTCCCTATTAAAGACTGAAGTATCACAACTGTGCAGAGCACATGTGCGACACAGAATGCAGGGGATGTTTTAGCTGCTGCACAAGGTGGATCTTGTGCTGTGACAAAAACAGAATGCTGTGTACACATGCCGGTGTGTCCCAGTAGTATTTCTGGGATTCCACCTGACCTGAATATTCAACTAGGCCCTTGAACAATCCCTCTCTTTCCTTCCGTGATGGCTGAACTCCGGAGTGTAACATTTTTGGTCACCGATGAAACCACTCCTATTTGGGCTTCTGCCTTTTCTTCATTTTGTTACAGTAAGTATGCTTTCCTCTTTTCTACCATGACTCTCCACCTGGTGCCAAGACCCCTTCAGCGCTGTTGGGTCAAGCCAGCAGATGATCCTCTCCACTAGGGCAGATCCGTACTTGTGGTCTCCCTCCAATGCAGCTGCCTCTGCATTCTTAAAAGCTCTCTCTATATGTAAGTCCCTGGCCAACTGAATGGGGTCCACAGGTGGGGACACCTCTACAACTCCATAGAGCGGGAAGAAGTTACGGAAGACCTTCCATCATCGGCAACTGTAAGATTTAAGGGTCACAACTGCTCAGGGGGAAGTGATGTGGAGAATTAATGCAAAAGAAAAATCCAATTTCCTGGCAACCTACAAACAAGTCCTTGAGACGGCCAGCGTGACATTCCTCTAGGAACTCACTGCCTCGATGTTCATACTTTGCTACAGGCAAAAAGCAACCTTAGCTCAACGTTAGCCCTACTTCCATGATCCTGGTAACCTCCTTTAAGATATAAAAATTCCTCAGGAAACTCCCTTCAACTCTACCCCCGAAGACATGTATTAACAATCACCCTCCAACGTATGGCTAACTGATACATACTTAAAGGTCTCAAGACCAAGCTTTTACTACACAGCAATAAATGCCTTTTACTACTAAAAGCCAGTCTCTCGAGGTCCTTAAAACGTTGGTAACAAACTCCTTAGAGACTGATGCTATCTGTAAGTGTCCTTCAACTTGAAAATATATAACTGGCCACTCCTCCCAACCCCAGGGCAGCTTGCCCCATCCCTGGCTCCTGTCCCCGTGCTTTGATACAACTACCCTCTTTGCACCAAAGATGATTCCAAATTCATTCCTGACCATCAGCTTCCAGACCCCATCTCTCTGGACGTGAGCTGGCCTTCAGACCAACTCCTTTTGAAACTGACCCATTCCTGTTGAAATTCCTGTTGGGAATTTCTTTTTGTTCTAAAGAAAAGGCTTAGAAATGGGATCCCAGACATCAAAATGCTTTGAGGGTATCCCTCTATCCGATTTGTGGCATCCTCTGGTGTTACACTTAACAAAAACTACCTCTCCTCACATGCGCTTCTAACTAAATGGACTAACTTCACAAGAACTTAGAACATCAATGGTATTTATGGGGAACTTTTGATCTCTCCAAATTGACCCTTATCAAAATTCAATTTAACAGCCACGACTACCGTGGTCAAAACCAGATCCAATGCCTGCTTCACTGGCTATTTTGGAGATTTCCAAACGCTATCAGGACCTAATGGTGCTTCTCTGCAAAACACCATTTCTAAATTCACAGAGGCGAGCCACTGAAAGGTATCAAAATAGCTTTTGATCCTCTTTGCCCCTCCCCCATCTTCTTGGTCTCTGGAGCTGCCACCCCCTGGTGTTCAGACCAGGCCTCCAGTGGCCTCCTCCTCTTTTCCCCCTACCCCATTCCCTTCTCCTGTGAAACCATCCCCCAACTTCTTTCTCTGAAGATCCCTTTTCCTCAGATTCTCTACCCAATCCTTCCTCTCCTGAACCTGTTAAAACAGGCCCATTTGGGGTTGCAAGTAACCTCAATTCCCTGCATTCGAGACTGAACAATGAGCCACAGTTAGCATTTCCCAATGTGGCTGAGGATCCCCAGAGGTGTGGTGAACAGTTAATCAAATTTATTTCTAGGAATTACTTCACATAAGCATGGTGAGGGCCAGGCCAAACACTGGGTGACTCTGGCCTGACAGGAACATCTTAAGAAGTATTAAGGGAACAGCATGTTGTCTGCAGGGACACTAGAACACTTGCTGGAAATACCACTGAGCAATTCTACTATCTTCCCTCAAGCCTGCTGAGTAGAACAAAATTCAGACTTGCACACAAAAACCTGATGGGCCTTTCAGGATGACTAAAACTGACTCCAAATTGTCTCTAAAGAAAAGAATTTTTAAAAAATTTATTTGATAGAGAGAGATCACAAGTAGGTAGAAAGAGAGGAGGAAGCAGGCTCCCTGCTGAGCAGAGAGCCCAATGCAGGACTCCATGCCAGGACCCTGAGATCATGACCTGAGCCAAAGGCAGAGGCCCAACCCACTGAGCCACCCAGGCACCCTTTTCTTTTCCCCTCAATTTTCAGTTGTGACGTGTGAAACAGTTATGAAACCAGTACTTTCTGCGATTACAACAAAGAGCCAGGATACTGGAGAAAGCCTGTTACACACGTAAGGGCCGCAGACACCCGTATCCTTCCAGCTGGCCGCGCCAACATTCTCTGCATTCCCAAACCAGGGCTCTAAGGACTATGGGGCTGTTCCCAGGGGTCCCTTTTAAACAACTGGTGGGAGCATCTGCACATTGGGAATGAGTCTCTGCCCTTGACACCAGAACTACCCTCCTGGGGGCCAACTCCCTCACACAAGACCCCGGCCTACAAGGACTGAAACAGCTCCAACAGGGGGCCCTCTTCAAAACATCTCCACAGGTCGCTTCCTGCCTCTCAGCCTCTTCTTTTCTGGGCCTTGGAGAGATACTCACCTTCTTCCCCTCTGTTGCTTCTCCTCTCTTCATGTGTGCACCTGACGTTCCTTAGAAAAATAAATGCCAGAGTCTGGTTCCCTCCAAATGGGCCCATAATTCCAGAACTGGGCAGCAGTGATCAAAACGATCAACCAGGAGAAGTGAACGACCTCCTGGCCTCTTCTGCACGATCCGTCTCTGATGGCGCCATGGGGTCTGTTCCTACTGGATCTGCTACCTTGTTCTTTATGGGCAACACGTTCAGCGGAGATTGGCAGAACCCACAGTATGCCTCATAAAGATAAAACTGTATTTTTCAAAATCTCGTGGGAGAATGAGACAATAGTCTATAAAGATGCACTTCAGGCATCAAGCCCATGATAGAAGATTAAAAGCGTTAGTGTCTCATGATCTCCCAGCACTACTCCATGTAACATGGTCTTCCTGGTGAGAAAACCCAATGGTTGGCAACGGACATCTATCCAGGACCTCTCAGCAATTAAGTAACATGTTCCTGCCTCCACACTGTTGTTTCTAACCCCACGGACCACGGACATCTATTGCCACTAGAGGGAATTTTCCATCGTAACTCACCTATGCACTGGATTTGGGATTCCAGCTGGTAAGTGTAGCGAGTTTTTACTTTCCCTTGGATAATACCCACAGACAGTCATGCCGCAGGGAACTGCAGAGTCTTCTGTACTTTCCATGGACCCCTAAGGCAGCTCTGGATGGCGGATAATCTTCTGCATCTCTACTTTGTCACACTATGGAGACAATTTCATTCTGTGCCTTTCAATGGAAGACATCATCTACTTGTTGAAACTTTTAGTTTTAAAGGCACATAAAGTCTCAAAAAATTAAAGTTTGCTCAAACTCAAGATAAACATGTAGGGTATCTGATCTTGGAACCAGACCACACTGGGATCCAGACAAAACCCCTCATCCTTAATGCGGACACATCATGTTTTGCGTCCCGGTGGCATTACGGGTCACTCTTCTAAGGAAAAAAGACTGTTTTCATAGTTTACTGGTGGGTATTTTAAAAAATATGAACGTAGTAAACATTATCTCGGGTGTGCTTCTGGGAATCCTTTCTCTTTGTAAGATGTTATTTGATGACTACTTATTTTACATGATCTCTACACAGAATCTGGGGCTCTAACCCACAATGGCAAGACTCAGAGTTCCAAGATCCACCGACCTAGTCGTCCAAGCACCCTGCAAATTCTTTTGAAGGTCTGAGACAGCAATACTAACCCGTTTGATGTCCAACCCAACAGGGTGAATTACACTCTCTCCTTTTGCCAAGGGTAAAACCACAAACACTAGTCCAATTGGTATGCGACTCGGGTACTTCAGGACTGTGGAATATTATGGAGACCATGAAATGTTGTTACATCCAATGTCAATAAAACGAAGAGGCTCCCATGCCTAAAATGAATGTTATGCTGTATTTTGGCAGGAGTTCTGGCTGTTATTACTGGCACTGTGCATGCCAGACTTTGGCTCCTGAGGGTAAGAAGAAAGCACTTCATAGATATTCCCACCACCATCGCTAGTTGCGGGGAAAATAAACAAGCAATCCTGAGCAATGGTCAAAAGGCACATTCTTCCAAGTCATATTGGAACAAAATCAACCAAAGACACCAACAATAACTCTCAGAAGACATAAAAACAACATAAAAAATTTAACAACTGCTCAATAAAAGGAGAAAACTTATGTGAAAACATGTGTTTCAATAATGAAGACTGAAAATACAGAGTTGATTCAGAGTCAGGAAATTCCAGTATCAGCAACAGAAAAGAACTTTCAACAATCAAAAAGTCTTATATGATGATCAGAGATTGGGAAATTTTTGGAATATGAACTTCAAGTTTTTTTTCTAAAATTATGTGAAGTTGTATGCACACACCCCTCCCACAGACACGTTCTTATCAACCTGAGTCTAAGACATCGTAATGGAAAAGAAATGTGTTTTACCTAACCAGGTGATTACTTCAAGTCTGAGACAACAAAGTGTATGTCCTATAGATGTAGAGGACAAAGGGCACTTAGGATCATGAGTGTTCATATCAGCAACAGGAACTAGAAATTAAGACACTTCGCATCTCTATCATGGAGGAGGCACTTGCAAAAACAAAGCCATGTTTGTAACAATGAAATGCCACAACTGTGGGGCGCCTGGGTGGCTCAGTGGGTTAAAGCCGCTGCCTTCGGCTCAGGTCATGATCCCAGGATTCTGGGATCGAGCCCCACATCGGGCTCTCTGCTCAGCGGGGAGCCTGCTTCCTCCTCTCTCTCTCTGCCTGCCTTTCTGCCTGCTTGTGATCTCTGTCAAATAAATAAAATCTTTGAAATGCCACAACTGTCATGAATAAAATACATGACGTTCTGTACAGGAAGTATTCCCCAAATTGTGTCCATTCGGGTTTGTCTCCAGTAAATTGGTTCTCATTTAACAAACGATTTTCCCACAGTGTCTGTGCTCCCAGATTGAGGAAATACTGGAAGGTTTTTCCATGGTTCTTAACTTCACAGGGTTTCACATCACTGTGCTCTCACAAGCATCCCCAAAGGTTAGAGGGACACCTGAAGGCTTTCCCACATGGTGGACATTCACATAATTCTCGTCTACTGTCATCACATATACTTGCAGTTCTACGCAATATTGGAAGGTCTTACCAGAGACCGCAGATTCACAAAAGGTCACCCTCCAATGTGATTCCTCACGTGTTCCTGAAGGGAGTCGTGACCAGTGCAGTTCTCTCCCCAGTGTATTTCTTCATATGCCCTCGAAGGGATGAGGGAAACTTGTATGCTTTCCCACACTCCTTGCATTCATAGGATTTAACTGTGTTGTGCGTTTTCAAATGATCTTGAAAACACTGAGGCTGACTGAACGCTTTCCGACACTCTGTACACTTAAAAGGTCTCTCCCCAGTGTGTGTCCGCATGTGTCCTTCCAGGTGCGATGGACTCCTGAAGGCTTTGCCACAGTGGTGACATTCATAAAGTCTCTTCCTAGTGTGTCTTCATATGTACCCGCAAGGATGCAGCACGGGTAAAGGCTTTCCCACACTGCTGGCATTTACAGGGTCTTTCCCCAGTGTGTGTCCTCATATGAGCTCGTAGGTTTCCAGGAGTGGTGAAGGCTTTCCCACACTGCTCACATTTACAGGGTCTTTCCCCAGTGTGTGTCCTCCTATGAGCTCGCAGGTTTCCAGGACTTAGGAAAGCCTTCCCACACTGCTCACATTTACAGGGTCTTTCCCCAGTGTGTGTCCTCATATGTACTTGCAGGTTTCCATGAGTCGAGAAGGTTTTCCCACACTGCTGACACTTGCAAGGCCTTTCACCAGTGTGTGTCCTTGTATGTCCTCGAAGGTATGCGAGAGACTTAAAGGCTTTTCCACACAGCTCACATATGAAGGGTCTTTCCCCAGTGTGTGTCCTCGTATGTACCTGTAGGTCTCTGTGCCACTTGAAGGCTCTTCCACACTCCTTACATTCATAGGGTTTCAGGATACCGTGTGTGGCCATGTGACGTTCGAAAGGTTGATGCTTTCTGAAAGTTTCACCACACTCCTTACATTCCAAGTGTCCACCCTCGGTGTGCCATCTCACAGTATGTACTACAAGAGTGTGGTGACGAATGAAGGATTTTTCACAGTGCTGACACTTATAGGGTCTCTCTCCACTGTGCTTCCACATGTGTTGTCGCAGGCATGAGTTATACCTGAAGGTCTTCCCACACTGCTGACATTCATACGGTCTCTCCCCCGTGTGTGTTGTCGTATGTTCCCGCAGATTTCCAAGATATCTGAAGGTCTTCCCACACTGCTGACATTCATAGGGTCTTTCCCCAGTGTGCATCCTCATATGGACGCGCAGGTTTGTGTAATCCCGGAAGGATCTGCCACACCAGTTACATTCATAGGGTTTCACGGTACTGTGGGTGGCCATGTTATGATTAAAATGTTCACATTTCTGGAAAGTTTTCCCACACTCCTTACATTCGTAGGGTCTATCCCCAGTATGTGTCCTCATATGGACTCCAAGGGCTGTGTGATATCTAAAGAGTCTGCCACACTCCTTACACTCATAGGGTTTCTTGACATTGTGTGTGGCCATGTGATGTTCAAAAGGCAGATGCTTCCTGAAACTTTGCCCACCCTCCTTACATTCCAAGGTTCTGTCCTTTTCATGTCTTCTCATGTGTGCTTCAAGGGAGTCGTCACCAGGGAAGGCTTTCCCACATTGCTGACATTTACAGGGTTTTTCCCGAGTGTGTGTCCTCACGTGTCTTTGCAGACTTGAAACAGACCCAAAAGCTTCTCCACACTTCACACATTCATAGGGTCTCTCCCCACTGTGAGTTCTCATGTGACGTGTAAGGTAGGACTGATACATGAAGACTTTCCCACACACGTCACACGCATGGACTCTCTGTCCACAGTGACCCCTCACGTGACCCCGAAAGGACGACCTGCAAGGGAAACTTTTTCCACATTTCTTGCATTCTAAAGATTGTTTACTACCGCGACTCTTCAAGTCTCTCTTCGAAGCTCCCCCAGTGTCCTGAGGTTCATAAGGTTTCTCTCCAAAGCCTGGGTCCACGTGAGGGCTGGGGCTCGAGACACAGCTGCAGGCTGGCCTACATTCCTCACGGGGACTAGGTTTGTGTCCAGGGTGGGATCTTTGTGGATTCTCAGGGAAAGAACCATCTGTGAAGGCTTCTCTACACTTGGCGCAGTGACAGGACTTGTCTCCAGTAGGACGATCCTCACGAACGGTAAGACTTGTCATGTGCCTTCTGGTTTCTCTACGTCGATTATCTTCACTGCTATCACAGACCCGCTCCACCAAATGACCTCTGTTCAAAATGGGAAGGCACACTGTTATGGAATAATGATTTTAATTGATCTCTTTATTAATGATCTACTGATCCATATTAATGATTACTTGATACATAATGGCCATCTTCAGTGAACGGCTGTGTTTGTGGCACTGTCTTCATGGTAACAAAGTGAAACAAGCTTAACGTACTGGCTGAAGACTGAAATACTGTCAGAACACTCTAGGTTTCTCAGATGTTGGTTTTCTCACCATTATTTCCAACTGAATTAGTTTTCAGATGTTCAGTATCTAGAATGCATTCATCAAAACTTCGTCATGTGAAAGTTTGGATCATACAATTATTGAAGTGTGCTCTCAGCGATCCTTTGATTTCAAGTTAGTCTCACCGTCTGCCTTGAGCCCCTCCTTCTCCTGTATGAGTGTTACTCACCTCAAACGCCTTTCCTCGGTTTGGGTCTGATCTCCACTGTTAGGAAATTTCCAGTTTTCTCCAAAAACAGAACACAAATCATTTCTTGCACATAAGATGGTCTTGCCTTCACTGGGGAGCTCATTCTGCAAAGCATTCTGCTGAGTCCTTGATGCAGTCCTTTTATCCTGATTTGTACCAACTGCAAAAATTAGGATCACAATTTAATTTCTTGGGAATGATCTGTTGTTTGAAGGTAAAAAAATAGACCGTATGTCGATTTCTAGTCATACACTGATCCCGAAATGGAAATGAGGTTCATCAGGAAGAACAGACAAGTAACCAAAGAAAAATCCTCAGAACCCTAGTGATTTGGGACTTCGGCAATAAGAGGAAAAGTGTATGCAGGGCAGCCTGTTTACTCAGAAATACTTCAAAATCGATGGTGACTAATGTGGAGGTAAGTATTATCAGAAAAGTAGAAAGGTAGAAAAGTAGAAAGGAACTGGACAAGATACATACATCCACACCCTACTTCTAAAAGAATAGAAAAAGGCTTGCCATGTGGATGAGGATGGATGAAATGTCCGACAGAGAGAGCAGGTGAATGACAAAATCACCCTTTTCAGAACAAGGACGGAGTCAGGTTTCTAACAAACATGTGCAAATGCTATTCCCTTCCCTAGAACCTGGTCCAACTGAGGTCTGCTGGACTGTTCTGAAGGCACTGAGGCCATTGGGGGAGCCTGCCTGACTGCCCGAGCTGCCACTGGGTGGTCAGATGGTGGGTGTGGCTGCTGCCCAGCTCCCCGAGAAGAGCCCAGCAGGAGGGAGGATTTGAAGGGTCACAAGCAGTCTGGAAGATGGGCTCTTTATTCTTCGAGTTCACTAATGATGTTTAAGTGTGGACTTTTTCTTCTTCTTGTTGGAAGCATAGTGACCGTTCATTTTATTGTCAGGTGCCCACCACGGTGTTTCAACAATCATACATGTTACAAAATGCTCGCCACATTAAGTATAATTAAAATCTGTCAGTATGGAATACTAATACAATATTATGACCATATTCTACTTCCTGAACTTTCCATTCCCACATTTGTTTTGTGTGTGTGTGTGTGTGTGTGTGTGTGTGTGTTCCAACATTCACTGTTTCTACCCCACACCCAGTGCCCCACACAACAGTGCCCTCCTCCATTCATTCGCACCTTCGGTAAGTGCCGCTCTGGACCACTCAATCCCCTTCATCTATTTCTCCTCTCCCTCCGTACCCTCCAGTGGCACAAACACCAATTTCTTCTTGATAGTTTTAAGTCTGTTTCTACTTCCTGTTATTTGTTCATTCACTTTGTTATTTAGATTCCACACATAAGTAAAATATGGTGTTTGTCTCTCTGACTTATTTGCTTGGAAGAAAACCCGCTAGTTCCATCCACATATTCACAAACGGGAAGACGTCATCCTTCTTCCATGGCGGGGCAATCGTCCCTTATATGCGTTTTCCACATGTTCATTATGCAGTTCTCCCACTGACGGATGTGCGGGTCCCTTCCGTATCTTGAGCACTGCAAGTAACGCTACGATGAACGTTAGTGCTTTTGGTATGGGTAAATGCCCAGAAGTAGAATTACGGACGATACGGTCCTTCTCTGGTGTTCTGTAGAAACTCCGTACTGCTTTCCATGTGGGCTGCACCAATTTACCTTCCCACCAGCAAAGGTGAGTTTCCTTTTCTCCACATTCTCACCAGCACTTGTTGTCCTGTTATCCTTGTCATTCTGATACAGCCAACCTGGCTGCCTTGAGGTGGTATCTCACTGCTGATTCAGTTTGGACTTCCCTTTTATTTATTTATTCGACAGAGAGAGAGATCACAAGTAGGCAGAGAGAAAGGGGGAAGCAGGTTCCCCACTGAACAGAGAGCCCAATGCAGGGCTCAATCCCAGGACCCTGAGACCATGACCTGAGCTGAAGGCAGAGGCTTAACCCACTGATCTCCCCAGGCGCCCCATCCACATCTCTCACCCAGCTTGTGCTACTCGGGACAAAGATGTTCCATCATCCACTCATTATTCTTTGGCTCCAAGTATTTTGTGATTCCTCCCTGACCTTCTCTGTTGACCCACTGGTGTTAGTAGCGTGCTGTTTGGCCTCAGCATGTTTGAGCTTATTTTTATTTTTTTGGTAAAGTTTTCTTTTTAAGTTATCTGTCAGAGAGAGTAGAGAGGGGGCACAAGCAGCGGAAGCCACAGGCAGAGGGAGAAGCAGGCTCCCCACTGAGCATGGGACCGTGACCCACGTGAGAGGCAGACCTTTCACCAACTGAGCCAGCCAGGCATCCCAAGCTGCTTCCTGTTCTTATTGTTGACTTGTAATTTCATGCTGCCATTCTTCAAAAACATGCCTCCTAAGATCACAGTCTTCATAAATTTACTGAGACTTGTTTTGTGGTCTAACATACAAACTATCCTAGAGAATGTTCTGTGTGCCTTTGAAAAGAATGCATGTTCTGCCATTTGGAATGGAAAGTTCACTATGTCCCCCTGGTGCAATGTCACTGGAATCCACTCTTTACTGATTTTCAGTCTGGGCGTTCTATGCAGGCACGTTAGTGGAATGTTAAATCTTCCTGCAATTATTTACTACTCTCATTTTATGCCTCTATTTCTCTTAAGATATGCTTTCTATATATAGGTGTTCCAATTGGGTGCAAAGATATATTCTATGCACACATATATACACACAATTAAATATGTATCACAATTAAATCTGTGATATATATATCACAGATATATACTGCTCTTGTCCAATTTGCTTATCATCATGTCATGGCAGTCTCTGTCTTGTCACAGTCTCTGTTATGACCTGCACTGTATCTCATGTAAGTATTCGAGCTCTACTCTTTACCCCCCTTCTATTTGCGTGGAGAATCTATTTTAGTCCACTTGCCTTTCAGTCCATATTGTGTCTCCCTTTGAGGCAGACTACAGATGGGTTTTTATAATCATTCAGTCAATACATGTCTTTTGATTGGAGCATTTAGTTAATCTACATTGAAAGTAATTAATGAGAAGCATGTACTTCTTTCTAGTTTGTTAAATGCCTTTTTTATAAGTTTAAAAAGAGAGAGCATGAGAGCGGAGCTCGGTGAGGCACAGAGGGAAAAGGAGATGACTGCACTCTGAGCAGAGAGCCTGATGTGGGACTGGAGCCCTGGACCTTGAAATCATGACCTAAGCCAAAAGCAGATGCTAACCTGATCAAGCCACCCAGGTGTCCCCACAGCCTACCTGTCTTTCTTTCTTTCTTTCTTTCTTTTTTAAAAGAAATGTGTATGCCCAATGTGGGGCTCAGACTCATGACCCTGAGACCAGAAGAGCAACGCTCACCAGCTAAAAATAAGCCAGCCAGGCTCCCTATATTTCACATCTTGTCCTCTGTGTCTATGGATAAATTTCAAGAAACAAATGATTTCACTACTTGTGTGTTTTAACCATCATAATAGCTTTCTAAGTGACTTGTCTACTAATCTTATGTTTCCAACTACCAGCAAATTCTTATATCCTTTCATAATTTTCATGCTTTTACTTATCGCCTTTTCTTTCCTACTTAAAAAAGTTTTCTTTCCCACTAAAAGCAGCATATCATGATTTCTTGTAGGGCCGATTTAATGGTGGGACGTCTGGGTGGATCAGTTATTTGAGCATGCAACTCTTGATTTTTGGTTCAGGTCATGATCTCAGGGTCTTGAGATCACGCCGCACATCAGGCTCACACTTGGTGTGGAGCCCACTGAGATTCTCTCCCTTCCTCTCCCTCCGCCCGCCACCCTCCTTGTGCGTGTGCGCTCTCTCTCCTCATATAAATAAGTAAAAGATTTTTTTTTTAAAGATGGTTGCCTGGTGATGAAATTCTTTAATTGTTGTTTCTTGGGAAACTTTTTTATCTCTTTCAGTTCTGAGTGATGGACTTCCTGAGTAGAATATCCTCGGTTGTGGGTTTTTTCCCTTCAGCACTCTGAATGTATGATACCACTTCCCACTGCGTGCCATTTCTCTCCTGAATAATCAGCTAACAGCCTTATGGAGTTTTCCTTGTAGTTGAGAGTTTCTCCAGCTGGTTTCAGATAATCTCTTCATATTTCCTTTTTTCTCCATTTTATTGTAAATGTGGGTGTGCACCTCCTTTTGTTCTTCCCATTTGGCCCTGCTGAACCTCCCAGACCTGAGTATCTGTTCCATGCCCAGATCTGAGAACTCCTCACCCACAGTTTCTTCAAAGAAGTTTCCGTTCTTTCTTCTGTTCTCCTCCGTAGACCCCCATGATGCAAATGTTCT
Organism: Mustela nivalis; assembly: GCF_964662115.1. Taxonomy (NCBI): domain Eukaryota; kingdom Metazoa; phylum Chordata; class Mammalia; order Carnivora; family Mustelidae; genus Mustela; species Mustela nivalis. The sequence goes on along the minus strand of NC_139020.1, from coordinate 214,374,616 downwards.
CATCACTGCTGTGCTCAACAGGTCCCTGAACTTAATACGTCAGTTACTCATTTCTCACCATTACTGTAATTCTGCTCTTCGGCTTGGTTGCTTCCTACGTTCCCTCACCTTCCAGATCACGGGGAGCTGCTGGGCGTCCTCCAATGTGCTATGGACCCCCCTAGGGTATTCCTCACGTCAGTTAGGGGGTTTCTTAGCTGTGATTGGTTCTTGTTTATATTTTCTATCTCCTTGTTGTAGTTCACACCGTGTCTAGCCACTCGTCTCTTAAGCCTGGGCGGTATCTACATGACCACTACCTTGAATTCTTCTATCTGGTAGAAGACTTAGCTCTCTATGATTTAGGTCATTTTCACTGCTTTTATCCTGTTATTTTCTTTGCAACAAATCCCTCTGTCTTCTCCCTGTGCTGGCACATATTAAGTCAGTCAGCTACATCTCCCGGTCCTCAAAGCAATGGCCTTTCCAGAAGACATGCTACTGTGCCCTCCACCACAGCATACCCTGGCCACCAGGACCAGGTGCTCCAGGAGTGTTCTGCTGTGGGCCCTATGTGGCTGCCTGTCACGGCTGAGACCCACTGCTACATGCACACTGTGTGGGGCTCGCACCCCTGCATGGCTGGCTGAGAAGTCCTGCTGTAGCCTTGCTGGGGCACTGATGAATGGGGGTCACCCTCAATATGTCTGTGTGCAACAATGCGTGGTGACTGCTGTGGGCGCAGAGATGGGCAGCAGTAGGCAGCTGAGAGGCCAAGGGACCAAAGGCCTGAATGTGGCCAATGCAGGCTCCCTGGTCGCTGTGGTTAGCTCCTTCAATCACAGGACAGGAATCATGCTGGAGAGGCGGCCATCATACCTGCTGTTGCCTGACAGGGGTGGCAGGACAGGAGTCCCACTGGGGAAGACATCAGTCCCAAGGGAGGCTGGACAGGAGCTACTTTGGATGGGTTCCTCCAGGACAGGTGGGTTAGACGGGGTGGGTGAATGGGAACCAGTGCCGAGTGGGGGGAACCAGTATAAGCAATGCACATGTGACCAGTCAGAACTGGCTCCCAGATGCAGCTGGCTATCCCAGGGGACGGGCTGCAAGACAAATGATACCCGTCAACATGTCAGTCCCTAGACGGCTCTCTGGGCCTCCAGTGTGTGCCCTAAAATTAGGCAATGAATCTTCACACATAACGCAGGGACGTTTCAACATGCAGCTGTGTGTTCTATCTTGTGCCAATGGATAAGAGTGTGCTCTCTGTCCACTGTCTACAGCCTCCATCCTTCCTGGAGTTGCGATCCACTGATGTTTTAGCTCCCAAACTTAAGACCCACTGATTTTCAAAGGCAGGTGTCCCAGGCCCTGGTCCTTGCACTGTGGTCCCCAGGGCCAGGGTGCCTCACTTCTCTGTACCTGGGAGGGCCCACCCACTCCTCCACGTAGCCGCACTGGGGCTGGGCTTCCAACCACATCTCTGCCCCACCTACCCTCTCCCATGAGGACTTCTCATGGGGACTAGCTGCAAAAGATCTGTTCTGGCGGCCTTCAGATCATTTTCAGACTGAGAACGTAAGCGATTCTTGCCTCAGTGTGTCCAGCAGAGCTGGTGATCTCAGGATTCACGTACTCTGTCATCTTCCCTACTCATTAAGTGAGGGTTTAACTGGAGTGACGTCACCGAGCCCGACAGGTAGCAACTGCGTGTAACTTTCATAGGAGTGAAAAGTACACAGCAGCGCTCCCGGCCCTAACAGGACCCTGGAGACCACATTCGCGTTAGAAAAGCAGGGAGTCTCAGACTTGGCTCAAGACTAATGAAGAATCAATTTAACACATGAAACTGTTTTCACAGAAAAGGTATATGACCCTCAATAGTTTAATGAAGGCCTGGACCACGTCTGTCTCCTTTGCAGCGTATTCCCAGTCCTCAGACCAAGGAAGATCAGACACTCATTCCCTATAACTCTAGAGACAGGGTGGAACCACACTTACCCAGCGAGGCCAGGTTCCTGCAGGTCTCCAGCATCACGTCCCGGTAGAGCTGCCTCTGACCACGATCCAGCAAAGCCCACTCTTCCCGGGAGAAGTTCACAGCCACATCCGCAAAGACCACCAAGTCCTGGAACATCCACATGTTCTGTTGTGCAGCGCTCCCTCCTCACCCGTGTGTGTGGGAGGATGCGGGAGCGACACTCAGGGAACCGCATCCCACCCTAGGACCCAAGACACACCCATGCAGGAAGTGACAACACGCAAACACACCCACAGCACTGCCCTCAGTGACGGGAAGGGCTGGGACCCCGAAGCAGAGGGCGACGACGACAGCTCACACAGACGAACATACACCCCAGTATAGGCTATTTGTACTGAAAATGAGCAGATCTGAGCACACTTGTATGCGAAAGAATGAAAAGTGAAATACTCGTTCAGACCCCACTGAAACTGGACGGCACATCTTTAACTTGCTCAAGGACGGTTACTGCCTTGTCAGCCCCAAGAACTGGAACGAGATGTCAGGATGCTGTGAACACACAGATTCCAGTGCTGCTCTCACTGGAAGGCAACAAGGTCAAGGAGCCTAGCACAGTCCCCTCTATCCCGGCAGAGGCAGACACCACCCTGTCCCTGGGTTAGGTGGACAGTGAGCAGGGACACAGGGCCCAGGGGCCTGGCACACGCAGTGCATAAGAGGAGCTCCAGTTCCTGAAGAGTCACGAAATCAGCAGGGCCTCGACCATATACTGCGGTGCCCAGAATGCAAGCAGAAGGGCGCCAGAAAGAGGAGCCCCTGAGAGACTGATGGTAACAGAGCCCAGGGTGACTTTAACAGAGGGCGGGAACATAATGTAGGGGCCGCTTTCCAGCAATAAGCTCGGGCAATGGAAAGATAAGCATCAAAGCAAAAGGCCCACAGTGACCACAGCTGAATGCTAACCGGCTCATGAAGTCACTACCTGGAAATGGCCAGAGGTCCTAAGTAACCAGCAGACTTCTTCCAACCAGGCACAGTTACCAAAACAGGAAAGATTCCATAGGATCACATACTGCGTCACAGTCACCCCATTTCTCGCCCCTCGGCACCACCTCACAGCAGACACTGTCCCCCGCTGTCCTGTGTGCTGCTCCCCTGTGGTGTCTTCAATAAACTTCTATGTCCTTGGTTTGTCTAGGGTGCTTTCCCCACCCATGCTACCAGCTCCACGGGATCAGGCTGCCGTAGTTTGACGTCCTTCATGGGCGCCACTTTGCTCTGCATCCCCAGATTCTTTAAGAATTTTGTGGGAGTTTCCCTCGGTGACGATCTCCAGCTGGGACTGTTCCTTGAGAACACCCAGAGGCCCAAGGAGCGCCCTATGGACTGCCTTTGCCCAAAAGGGTGAGGGATTTCCCCCCTTACCCCTATCCTCCCTCTTTCTCTTTTTAGTCCTTCGGCTGGTCTAACCCTAGTACTCCACAGACAACAGAAGGTCCTGGGCTGTGCGTGCCCGTGTGGGCAAAGGACCCCTTTCCTATTCTCTCCCACTACATCACCTGAGCCCTCCACTCCCAACACGTGGCGCAGCTGGCAACAGCAGCTCCTGCAAAGTGACCCCGCATGGGGAATGTACTCTCCCAGACCCTCTCCTGAGGCCTGCTGACTCTCAGCAGCCTCGCTTCTTAGAGACCAACCCCTTAATATCTTTGTGCCCTTATATTCAGCCGCCATTTGATCTATAGCCAAACACGTTCCTATGTGTCCCAACGGTGAGTCCTCTCCTTGTATGACCCGGTTTGGCCACCTGGTGTGTGGCTCTGGCTACTGCCGGAAACAAAGCAGCGGGGCTTACTACCCCCATCTGCTGCAACCCCTCCTTGGTGGGACAGGCCTCTGGGCATCAGCAGCAGGTCTTCCCCGTTATAGGAAATAAAACGGCTGGTTCAGGAAGCACAACTGCAGTCATAAGCCTTATGAACAGAATAAAAACCAAAACCCCATGATCACTCCGACGGACCCAGGAAGCCATCTGACCAAACCCACGACCCTGTCTTGACAAAAGAGAACTCAACCTACCAGGAACAAAGGGGACGGCCTCACCCTGGTAAGGGGCAGCGGGGAAGAGCCCACACCTAACACCTGAGCAGCCGCGGCTCCGAGGAGGATCTGCCAGCGGCCGACAGGTTCAGGAGATGCCGGACGGTTGTCATCAGGGGCGCGGACGTGGCCCTGCAAGCAGACACCCCTCAGACCCACTAGAATAGCTCCGAGGTCATGCAGGCGCCAGCCGCGGAGGAGGCGAGGCAGGGGCAGCTGCCACGCATCTCTGCTGCTGGGAATGCCAAACGGTGCGGCCACCTGGGAAGAGTCCACGTGGTGAACGTCGAGTCACCGCGCACGACAGCGGCCAACACCAGCTCGCGCTCGCCCGCGCTCAGCAGCCGACCCCACAGCCAGCAAGGAAACCCGCGCAGCAGCCCGTCCGCTCCCCGGAAACGAGTAAAGGAGACACGACTAAGATGGAGTCACGAGTCCGCAGAGAAAGCACCCGAACCCTCCCTCAGGGCCAGGTGCCGAGTAACGCGGGGAGATGCGCGCCGCAAGGCCGTCCTGCACCCGAGCAAGGAAGATTGTTTCTCCGCGTGGCAACAGTCCAGCCAATGAGAGACACTCACGGCTCAGCCAATGAGAGACACTCACGGCTCAGCCAATGAGAGACACTCACGGCTCAGCCAATGAGAACTCACAACACATGGACTCTCCAGCTTGCTCCAATGGATGCTCTGTGTGGCGGCCCCGCCCTGTGCCCCGGCTCCTCCAAGAAGGAACCGCTCCCTTTCTTGCCCAGGCTTGCCTGTGCTTTTGCCGGGGGCTTCCTTGTCCCCTATTACGATTCTCTGATATTCCCACATAAACCCATTTTTCTATAAGACTTTTAAATTTTTTAATTTAATTTGTTTTTCATTTATTACTAATTTATCATTTATTAATATTCATATTCATATTTACTTATACATTTATTTGTCATTATTTCTTATGCATGGATCTATGAGCGCAGAGGGAATCTCAAGCAGACCGTGTACTAAGCACAGAACAAGGCTCAATTTCAAGACGTCAAGATCATGACCTGAGCCAAAATCAAGAGTCGGACACTTAAGCCACTTAACCACCTACTTCCCCCCACCCCATAACTCAATTTTTCCTGTAAAAAGAAGTGACGGTTTTATTGTTAATGTCAGTGTGATTTGCTGATCACAAATGGACCCAAGAAGACACCGACCACTGAGAACATGCAAGTGTGGGTCCCACAGAGCCCACAGTGCTGCTTTCTCGCCGACCCCGGGCTGGAGGCTGGGCGGATCAGAGGTCGGCGCCCTGTCTGCGCCAGTCAGGGTCTGCTGGGGACCTGTGCTGGGGGCTTGTTCCTTCCCAGAAGACTCATTCGGCTTTGGTTCAGCTCCTTTTCAGTACTGGGCTCTTCCTCTTGGATCAGTGCCCGATGGAAACAGCCTGGTCTTCTGTCTGATTTCTTCTGTAACAAGCCTACTCCTACATAGAAACCATGTTTAGAAATTCCATAGTCTAGAGAAAACCACCAGGAAATGGATTCCAGTCATCAAAGCGCCATGACAGGGCAACGAAGGGGGACCCTGGCCAGTTTGTTTTCAACACCACCATTCCCCCAGGGGCACTGGGGTGGCTCAGTGGTTTAAGCCTCTGCCTTCCACTCAGGTCATGATCTCAGGGTCCTGGGATCGAGCCCCACATCGGTCTCTCTGCTCAGCAGGGAGCCTGCTTCCCCCCTACCCTGCCTGCCCCTCTGCCTGCTTGTGATCTCTGTCAAATAAACAAATAATATCCTTAAATCAAACAAACCAACAAGTAAAAACAACAACAACAAAAGCCCCAGAGTCCCTCCACACATGCATTTCTAACAAAATGAACCAAATAACCAAATGTAATTCAGAACTAAAATGGCCTTAGGGTGTTTGGGTGGCCCATCCGTTAAGGGTCCTACTCTTGGTTTCGGCTCAGGTCACGACCTCATGGGTCCTGAGACCCTGTGCTCTGCGCTCAGCAGGTGGCCGCTTGCAGATTCTCACCTCTGCCCCTCCTTGATCCATTGCTCTCTCAAATAATAAATAAAATTTTAAAAAGGAAAGGAAGGAAGAAAAAAGGAAGGAAGGGAGAAGGTAAGAGGGAGCTGCAAGGGCTTTTACGGGGAACTTCCGATCTCAATCTCCCAAACTGGTCTCAGTGATCATTAAATGTGCAGTTTTCCTCCCAGATCTCTGTTTCCACAGCGGAGCCCTCCACCGCTCTGCCCTCCAAATGGCCTGTGGTTTCGCGACCTTACACGCTCCCAAGGGCAATTCCCGCAGCTGCAGAGAAAATCCAGTTTGGGGGTAAAGTAACCGACAGCTTTATTTTTAATGAGTCATCAGGCGGTTGGCACTGACAGAGGATGGACACACGGCCTGTCGGAAAACCGCGCAACGCAGGAACAGGCCCCAGACTAGGGGAAGGGGCGGCAGGTGGGGCGGGGCGGGGGCTGGGGCAGCCCCGTGGACACCGCGCATTGAAGACTGCTTCTGTGCGGGGTAAGGAGGGATGGTTTCCCTTGACCCGTGCATGGAGCAGAGCCCAGTCCTGCGGATCCCACGTCCGCACGGAAGCACCCGCAGGGGTACGAGGGACCGCAGCGACGGAAGGGGTTTCTCACGGCGCAGAAGGAGGTTGGTTTGCGCCGGGGGGACGGGGACGCGCAAGTGTACTGAACACGCGAGGAGCCCAACCACGCAGACACGGAGAGACACGCGAACCCCTGAGCTGGACAGAACACAAGCAACACACGGAAAGGAGACCGCACGGATGTCCACAGAGCGTGAAGGAAGCAGACGCTCGGGTGACAGATGACAGCATGCGGGAAATGCTGCACTAGAAGGGGAACCCCAGGATGACAGTGTCCACCCCAGCACGGATCAGAGCGACCTCCGTGTGATGCCCAGCAGATCCCTGGTCCTCCCCGAGCTGGACAGAGCCAAGCCAGAGAGCTCTCGGGGCCGGGTGACAAGCATGCGCCCGGATGGACGCCGCAGCCGCATTCACTGGCCAATTTTAATGTCCAGCGGTCGCTTTGGAAGCCCTTCCATGAGACCTTGCCTCGGCCAATCCACAGTTCCCTCAAGGGAGAGGGGGGCATCTCAACCTGGTGTCCTTTCTGATTCACCAAGGAGTGACACCAGGTTGGATGGTGTTAAGGGCCTACTTAATCAGAGAAAGCCCTTTTCTTGTTTATGCAGTAAACTTAGATTGACCCCGCCCCTCCCAGAGGAACTTACTTGCATAGCCCAGATACAAGGGCGGGTCAGCCAGGTAGAGATGGGCAATCACTGGGGCACGCACAGATCTACTAGGGTGAATTGTAATTCAATTGGCTGCCCGTGTGTGAGGTAAGGTGACTGTGCAGTTTTCTCCGTGTTTTGCAATCTCATTGGCCACCTGTGCAAGGCCGGGCTAAAGTACCTCTATAGAAGTCAGTCTGTGAAGCAGGAAGGGGTCGCCTCTTTGCAAGAGTCATACCTGACCGGACAGGTTGATTCTCGATGCTTGGCATGAAATAAAGCTTTGCTTAATCCTTGCTTTGTATCAGTCTCGCTCCTTTGATCACGGACCCTAACAGGTTACAGGTCCACCGCGGGTTCCCCTGTGAGCTCAGAGGGTTGGGGGCGGCCAGAAAGAGGTCCTTTTTAGGCCCCTGGTGACATTCTCCCCTCCAAGCAGGGCCGCCTCCAACCACCCTCCCGGCACCTCCCAGTCTGTTGGAATCACAAAGAAATGGAAAACAAACAAATAAACCAGAACAGCAACCAAAAAAAAAAAAAAAAAAAACAACAACAACAACAAAAAAACCCTCCTTCCTTAAAAGTTTGACGAGCACAAAGGGCACACAGAGACCAAGTGTCCCCCAGGCCTGGAAAGAGCCAAAGGCTATCAGAGACAATGAATCTCTCCTTGCGGCTCAGAAAGTACTCAAAGGCCCGCGGTCCGTCCCCAGGTCCCAGCCCCAGGCCCCCTGCAGGGCGCACCGGCTCTCCATTAGGCCCTTCGCCCCCTCCCCGCTCCCAACAGCGACCTCGGCGGCGCGATCCTGTCCGCGGCTCCGCCCCCGGCCCCCAGGGAAGCCCTGGCTCCATCACCCGGGACGCAGGAACACGTACCAACTGCTCTGGGCCACCTCCCGCCGCCTCCGCGGGGAGTGGGTGTCCGGAGCCGACAGGCGGTCCGAGCCGGGTCCCCAGCCGGAAGCCAGGGGCCGGGACGGCGAAGCCAAAACCACACTCGCACCGCCTGTGCTGCCGGCGGGACACAGGGGCACCGGGTGTCACCGCCTCTGCAGAAGGATTTCAGCAAAACGTCCCCAAATCACGCAATGAACTGCAGCGCGTCTGTCACGGTCTCGGCAAAGAGTCGGCTTAGACACACGCCCACGGGTGTCAGCCCCGAACACGGACCGACCGCGGCCGGATGCGCGGCCGCGGCCCGACGGGCACCGCTCGGCGCGCCCCGTGCCTGTTCCGACGGACCCGCAGGAGCCCCGGGCCCCTACATGCAGCCAAAGTCCCCCTAACGGTACCCCGCGCAGCAGCCCGCTCCGGTCCCGCGGCCTCTCGCGGCTGCACACCCTTCATCGGGCCCCGTCGTCCCGAAGTGACCGGACCGAGAAGCACAGGCTCCGCAGCAAGCGAAACCCACCGCGGCCGTCCGGGGCGGCCCAGCCCCGCGCGCGCTCGTCCCGGCCCGAGGGAGAGACCCCCACCCCCACCCCGGGGGAGCGCACGAGGTCCCGCCCAGAGGGTCCTCTGCGCGCCCGCTGCCCGGTCGGCGCCCACCGTCACCCCGTCACCCCGCGGGGCCGCACACCGTCCGCAGCCCCAGGCCTGCCCGCCCCGCGCCGGCCTCGCTCCGGCTCCCCCCGCCCAGCACGCAGGTGCGGCCCGACCGGGAGGGGAGCGCCCCGCCGCGGCCTCTCCTGCTTCGCTCTGGCCGGCGGGACGCACGCTGCGGGCCCCGCCCTCACCATCTCGGGGTCCGGCTCCCGAACCTCTCCGCGTCCGTCCTGCACCGCAGACCTACACGTGCGCCGCTCCGCGCCGGTGAGCTCCGCCCGCTGCGCCCCTGAGCCACACCTACCAGGACGGGGTCCTCCCTCGGGCCTGATTGGACGGGTTACAGGCCCCGCGCTCCGATTGGGCGATACTTCAGGTCCTGCGACCTGATTGCACGAGGATTCGGAGTTACGTCCCCACGATCCTGATTGGACATTCCTCCGGGACCCGAAGCGCTCTCAGGCCCCGCCTCCCGCATCCTGACTGACAGGCCGGCGCTCCACACGTGTCTCACCTGCCTGCCGGGAGTCGGCTCCCCACCCGGAGGACTCCGGCCCGCCGACCCGCCTGCGCCCTCCTTCCACCCCCGGAATCCGACGCAGTCTCCCCGCGGAGCCTCCCCGTGCGGCGCCCGATCTGGACGCGGCAGAACGGAGCTGTCCGTGGTCCCCGCCTGGGCGAGGGCACGGAGCCCCTGTCCCGCGTGCTGGAGCGCAGCCCGGGAGCCGGTGCCATCACGGGGCGCGGAGGTGGGGGTCAGGCCTCCGGGGTCTCCGCCCGGCGCCGGTTCCCCGCGGCTGGATTCCAGCCACCCCGGCGGGGAAGGGGCATCTCGACGTGGTTTGGGCTCGCGTCGCGGTCCTTCGTGACGCCGAGCATCATCGCTGCGTTAGCGGAAGCTGTGACGTCGGTGGGGTCGGCTCGCCTTCAGCCAGGCCTTGTCGGGTCCTGCTCTCCGACCCAAGCGCTGTTTGTGGATTCCGGTGGACACAGTCTCACCGTCTCTGTGATTTACAACATGTTCCCCCCCTTCTCTGGGTGTCTTATCCCTCCCAGGTAATGTCCTTGGATGGACAACGGATTCATTCTACTGTCACTCGTGATAGGCAGACGTCAGGCCACCTCCTTTCAGGTCGCCTGGCGACCTCCTTACCAACTCCTGTCCTTGCTGCGCGCTCCGAGACTAGGTAGGTGGCCTTGCTGCCAGTGGGGAGAAGGACCCGGGTTCAGTTACGATGCCAGAGGGGCAAGGCCCTGGGAGGGCGGGCCTCAGGTCTCACACCAAGAGGGTTCTTGTCTTTGTGCAAGAAATTGGAGGGCAAAGGTGCCTGGGTGGCTCAGTTGTTAAGCCTCTGCCTTCAGCTCAGGTCATGATCCCGGGGTTCTGGGATTGAGCCCCACATCAGGCCCCTTGCTCCACGGGGAGCCTGCTTATCCCTCTCCAAGTCCCCATGTTTGTGTTCCCTCTCTATCAAATAAATAAATAAAATCTTTTCAAAAAAATTCAAGGGCGGTGCGCCTGGGTGGCTCAGTGGGTTAAAGCCTCTGCCTTCAGCTCAGGTCATGATCTCAGGATCCTGGGATCGAGCCCCACATCATGCTCTGCTCAGCAGGGAGCCTGCTTCCCCCTCTCTCTCTACCTGCCTCTCTGCCTACTTGTGATCTCTCTCTGTCAAATGAATAAATAAAATCTTTAAAAAAAAAAATTCAAGGGCAAGCCATTTAGAGAAAGGGACAAGGATTTACCAAGTATACAAGTAAGAAAGGAGATGGTCTCTCCTCACAGGGGGGAAACGAAACCTCTAACCAAAGGCTTTATAAGTGTTTTTTTTTTTTTTTTAAGATTTATTTATTTATTGGGGGAGGGGCAGAGGGAGAGGGAGAGAGACTCTCAAGCAGACTCCCCGCTGATTTTAGAGGCCCACATGGGGCTCAAGCCGAAGACCCTGAGATCATGACCTGAGCCACCCAGGTGCCCCTGTTGTGTTTTGTTTTGTTTTGTTTTGTTTCAATGAGCTAACCCTACAGGGAGGAGCTTCCCCTTTAACTTTAAGTTCATCATTTCCATTGAGGTGAGTTTTTCCTTTGTCTTAGAGTTGGAGACATACCTACAGGGAACAACTTTGAGCATGTGCAAGCTTTCTGGCTTTCACTGCTGTAGGGAGTGGGGTCCAGTTGTTCTTGAGTCTGATCTCGTGACTCTTTGCATGACCTGATGACTTTTATATTGAGGGTTAGCCTAAAACCAAAATGGCTTTACGTTGGTCAACTTGTCTTCTGGGTGTCCCTCCCTCACCTCTTGCTCAGGTACAGCGGGTCCTACCAAGACCGCCCCACTCATACCCTGGCTGCAGAACTGATGGCCCTGTGGTCCCTTGGATGCCATCTGGCCAAGGATTAGGGTGGCCAGGACCCCTCTGGCCAGGGATTCCTGGGGAAAGTGGGGACCTGTCTGGATTCCGGGACCCCAACCCCACAGCCAAGGGTGGGAGCTGGGTTGGGGGCCCCTAAGTGTATTGGGAGAACCAGTATACAACCCATTCAGGTACCACATCCAGATCTGTTCGCTATTAGACAGACATGCATTTACCTTTGGAACCCACTGCCTCGGGAGAGCTTGGTGCTCCTGGGAGTTGGAACAATTTAAGAAGCAAATTTCGGGGCACCTGGGTGGCTCAGTTGGTTAAGTGTCTGCCTTTAGCTCAGGTCATGATCCCAGGGTCCTGGGATGGAGCCCCACAACAGGCTCCTTGCTCGGCGGGGAGCCTGCTTCTCCTTCTGCCTGCCGCTCCCCCTGCTTGTGCTCTATCACTCTCTCTGACAAATAAATAAAATCTTTTAAAAAGCCGGGAGTTGGGGGGGAGGCGAATGGGTCATGGCAGGTCACCTTCCTTTCTGGGATGGCAGGGACCTAGCAGCTGGATATGACGAGCTCATTCCTGATGGATGGGTTTAAGATTCCATTTCTGGAAGAGGCCGAAATGGCAATGAAGTCATGGTTTGGGGACAGGAAGCTGAGTGAGTGACTCCATTTTGGTCTTGTCTTATTTTTAGCAGCACCCAGGCCTGGGAGCAGGAACTTTTTGGACTACCGCCATCATGAGATGTACTTAAGGCTTTTAAGTGGTCGTTTTATACTGGAAAGACATGTATTTTAGATCGCTTTTTGAACGTGTACCTAAAAGACTTTTAAGTATAAAAGTATGCTATCCCTCTTAGGTGGGCCGTCACCATGGGTGGCAATTGTCTAGAGAGGAGAGAACACGGAAGAGTTGATTCATTCTGCAAGGGAGGAGAGGGGCCGGACATCTTGAGAAATGTTGGCCCGAGTTCCTGTCCACCTGGGCCAGGCCCTTTCTGGGTGTGACAGGACTGCAGCTGTGTCCATGGGAGGGGAGGGGCGGGTGTGGATGGGGGTCATGGGTAGAGCAGGAGGCGACGGGTTTCCCCGGGGCTCTGTCCAGGGCTCCTCTGGGAAGCAGGTGTGCTTCCCAGAGGAGAGTATGTTTTGTAGTTGGGGTCTACTCCCTGAGAATGGCAGACACCGTGACCTAGGAAAAGAGAGTTAGGAACTGTAAGGGCCTATTTAGCCAGAGCGAGGGCCTATTTAGCCAGAGCGATTCCATCTGGTTAAACAGTGATTTTGTTGTTTATGCAGTAAAACTTAAACTGACCCTGCCCCCTCACCCATGGGAACTTACTTAAAAGCAAATCGTCACTGTTCTTGCTGAGCTTATGTAAATAATTAGGCCAAATTTGTTAAAACTAGACTCATTTTTCAAATAAATTAGTCCTGAGTTGGCTATCTCTGGAAATGAGGGTTATTTTAGAGGGAAAAGTTATGTTTTAATAGCACACCCTTATGGATGTTAAATTCTAGATTTGGTTGTCTTTAAATGTTTGTTTACCTAGCTAGACAACTGGAGGTAAACTTCAAAGAAGTTGCACAATAGCTCCTTTAGACGATCTTGGCTTTGCCAGTCAGCCCCAGATATAAGAAGGAAACTTCAGAAAGTTGAAGGACTTGAAGGGAAGAATCTGACTGAGTTAGTGGGAATAGCAGAAATAGCCGCTGAGGACTATGAGTCATGCTGGCAGGGGACCAGAGTTCTCTTACAGACTCTGCAGGGAAAAGGGTATCAGGTGTCAGCAAAGAAAGCACAGCTCTGTCAGAGCCACGCCACTTATTTAGGCTCTGATCTCCATGAGAGAGTGTGTTCGCTGTCTGAGTCCAGGAAACAGGTGATCACCCCATACCCCCGGCTCCACCACGCCCCGAGGGAGTTTCTTGGGACAGTGGGCTACTGCAGGCCGTGGATGCCATGGTTCACGGAGAGTGCCTGACCTCTCTACGAACTAAGGGAGGACTCACTATGGTAGAGCGGACAGCTGAGGCAGAAGGAGCATTTTGAAAATTACATACAGCCTTACTGTGTGCCCAACATTGGTTATCCCAGATGTTACCAAGCCCTTCCTCTTGTATGTGGATGAAAAGGTAGGGGTGGCCAAAGGAGTTTTGACTTAGACTCTGGGGCCTTGGCAAAGGCCAGTAGCCTATCTTAGCAAGAAACTAGATCCAGTAGTGGCTGGGTTCCTCCCTTGCCTCCACATAATTGCTGCCACGGCCCTCCTGGTCAAGGATGCAAGTAATTGATTTTGGGTCAAAATCTCATCTTGACCACCATCCACGCTATCGAGGGCCTTCTCTGGACTCTACCAGACCAGTGGATGACGAACGCCCAAGTGACAGGTTATCAGGCCCTTCTCCTCAATGAACTGAAAGTGACTTTCTGGCTCTCAGTGGTGCTAAATCCAGCCAGAGGAGCTGGCTGACCACCCACACGACTGCGGGAACCCAGGTCGCAGGAATAAGGCCGGATCTCGGAGACACTCCCTTCCCAGATGTGGAGATGACTCTGTTCACAGACAGGAGTAGCTACATGGTCGATGGAAAAAGGTATGTGGGGGCTGCAGTGGTTTCTCCTGAGCAGAAACTCTGGATGGCGGCCCTGCCACACGGAACCTCGGCGCAAAAAACGGAGCTGATTGCACTCACCAAGGCACTGAAGATGGCCAAGGGTAAGACCGCCAACATCTGTATGGATGATAGGCTGGGTAGAGGCTTTTTCTGCAAAACATGAGATGGCAGGAATGGTAGCCAAAAAGCTACTAGAGGTTTGGGTTACCTCTCGTGATTGGGTCAGACAATGGCCCTGCATTTTTGAGTTCAGTCTCGCAGGCACTGGCCAAGGCCATGGGCACGAATTGGAAACTACATTGTGCCTACTGGCCCCAGAGCTCTGGGCAAGTAGAGAGAATGAACCAGACTCTCAAAGAGACCTGGGCAGAGCTAATTCTGGAGATTGGCGATGGATGGGTGGCTCTCCTTCCTTTCAACCTCCTCAGGGCGCAATGTACACCCTGCTTAAACAAGGTGACCCCATTTGAAATAATGTTTGGGAGGCCCCACTCCCCCACTCTGCCCTCGGCTACAAGAGGCTGCTCTAGCAGATATGACTGATCATTCTGTAGTCCAGTCACTGCAGGCATTACAGTCTGTCTTAAAAAGAACCCATGCGTGGGGCACCTGGGTGGCTCAGTGGGTTAAAGCCTCTGCCTTCAGCTCAGGTCATGATCCCAGGGTCCTGGGATCGAGCCCTACATCGGGCTCTCTGCTCAGCAGGGAGCCTTCTTCCCCCCAACCCCCGCCTGCCTCTCTGCCTACTTGTGATCTCTGTCTGTCAAATAAATAAATAAAATCTAAAAGAAAAAAAAAAACCCACACAGGGATCCGAACTGCCCACACTGAGACAGAGACAGAGGTGGAACCACATCCTTACCAACCCAGGGACTTGGTTTGGATACATCACCACCAAGTGGGAAACTTGGAGCCTCGCTGGGAGGGACCATTTACTGCCATCCTGACTACCCCCACAGCAGTGGAAGTTGAGGGCATCAGGGCCCGGATTCGCACAAATCACGTCAAATGAGTCAAGGACAAGGATGCCCCCAGAGACGGATACCGCTGCTGATGGACCCCGCCAATAGTGGACTAAAGCTAAGACTCAGAACAATGAGTTCACTGAGTTTATTGTTGTGCCTATTATTAAAGTATAGATGGGAAATACAGACAATTAGGGCTTCACATACTATTTCTAGAAAAAGGGGGGCTCTGCATAGCCCTAGGAGAGGAATGCTGTTTCTGGGTAAATCACACTGGAGTCATTAAAAAGAGTCTGACAGCCATTAAAAAGAGGACATAGAATTGGCTGAAAAGTCAAAAATTTGACTAATCTGCAAAGAAAGGGGGGGAATGTAAGGGCCTATTTAGCCAGAGCGATTCCATCCAGTTAAACAGTGATTTTGTAGTTTATGCAGTAAAACTTAAACTGACCCTGCCCCCCCTCAGGGAACTTACTTAAAAACAAGTCCCAGAAACCAGTCCCAGGTAACTAAGCCCAAATACAAGGGTGGGTCAGGCCAGGTGGAGGTATCCAATCAGTGGGGGCACATACTGTCTCCCTAGCTACCAAGGACTATGGGCCCCACCCTTTGGGGGCCTTTTGGGCGCCAATTCTGACCAAGGTGATAGGCTAGTTCAAATATCTACTATAGGGCAAATTGTAATTCAATTGGTCACTTATGCGTGACCTAGCAGGACTGTGCAGCTTTCTCTGTGTGACAATCTCATTGGCCACCTGTGTGTGGCCAGGCCCAACCACATGGCCTTTGCCCTAAAGCTAGTCTGTAGGGGCGCCTGGGTGGCTCAGTGGGTTAAGCCTCTGCCTTCAGCTCGGGTCATGATCTCAGGGTCCTGGGATGGAGCCCCACATTGGGCTCTCTGCTCAGCAGGGAGCCTGCTCCCTCCTCTCTCTCTCTGCTTGCCTCTCTGCCTACTTGTAATCTGTCTGTCAAATAAATAAATGAAATCTTTTTTAAAAAAAGCTAGTCTGTAAGGCAGAGAGGAGTCATCTCTTTGAAGAGATGGCCCCAAACAGCCAGTTTGATTCTCGATGCTTGGCTCAAAATAAAGCTTTGCTTGACCTTCATTGTATCAGTCTCGCTCTTTTAATCACGGACCCAGTATTGCGGGACCTTTCAATCCCAGCACTCAGGGCTCACACGCATCTGACCCGCCCTGGAAAGGGTCAAGTGCCCACAGCAAGCAGCCCAGGGTGCCCCTGCTGTCCCCGTAAGGAATTCCCAAGGAGCATCCGGCAGACTTGCTGGAAAGAGGCGATCACACTGCAGAACTCTGATGGCGCACGGGCCCGCCTGCACCCACCTGAGCTCGTGTCCATGACCCTCTGGTACCCAAGAGCCTGCGACCTGACAGCCAAGCGGGCAGTGTCCACGGTCACGCTGTGCAGTAGGCTTCTGCCGGGAGAGGGCTCCTCACCCCCTCACACTTGGGGGGGTTCCTGCATGGTTCCCCCAATTTCACCAGGTGCCTGGAGGCAAAAGGCTGCCCCTGCACTCCCACTCAGTCGTAGGGTTCTCTGCCAGGCTCCTAGGTGGGCTCCCGCCACCGAGCCTGCGTCCTCTCCCGCCCGCGTTCGCAGCCCGCTGCTGAGAGCCAAGGTCCCTCCATCTCCGGCATTCCGGTTTCCGGGCTATGCGCGAGGACTTCTGGGACCCGGGAGCCAACCGGAAGCTGGTAGCCTGGCGGCGGGACTCACGGGCGGGCTCCTCCGGCACCTGCGCCCACCCAGACATCGACTGCGCATTCTCCGCTTCCCCGAAGCCGGAAGTCGGGTCTCAGCTCCGCCACAGCCAAGGTTGGGGGGGAGGGGGGGAGCCTGCGCCTGCGTACTCCAGCCAACCCGGAACTCCCAGGTGTCTCCGCGGCCCCAACGCGAGGGCTTCCGCGCTGCATGTCGGGAACTCCGAGGAGGCTCTTACTCTGCACTACATTTCCCCGGAGGACGTGGGATCCGCCGTGGCTCGCGGTCAGGAAGTGAATACCGTCTGCAGCGGGAAGGGTTTTGCAGATTCCGCCTGGAGCTGAGGTTTGGAGCCCAAGAAACCCATGGCGTTCACGGTGCATGCGCGACGTGGCTGGGCTAGTAGGTGAGAACAGGCGGGAGACAGTGGGACTGCGGGCGTGAGGGCGTGCGCATGCGCATAGCTGTGGGCGTGGCGTCCTCCTGGGTATGGTGCGCACGTGCTAGGCGTTGAGGCTCTGACCAGTTCGAAGGCGAGGATGCCAGGCTGGCGGTAGGGTGCTGAGTTCCCTGGAGAGCCGTTGCTCCGGAGGAAGAATATGAGTCGCCGCGTCTCGCTCTTTCCTCGGACTCTCGTTGCAGCCATGTGGAGTTTCTGCGGGGATGAACGGGGGAGCACCTCCAGTGTACATCAGGAGCGAAAATTTGCAGCAGCGCGGATCAGGGTCGGGTTTGACCCCTGGATGTCAGGTGCTCTGAACTGAGTTGCAGGTGGCTTCAGGACAGGACCGAATGTGTATGCCCACCGCCAGGCCAAATGCCTCCACCCCTGCACCCCCTGAGGATCCGTGAGAATGCTCTGGAATTACTTTTTAATCTTAAACCACAGCATTCCCTGAGTTTTGGCCCCCCAGAGCATGGTGTGAATCCAGCGACATATTGCTGGTTCCCTCTCACTTCCCTCAGGTAGTGTGACTCAGGTGCGGACAGTGTGACCCTGCAGTGTGTTCTAACTTCAGGCGAGTCCCAAGAAAGGCCTGATGGGTCACAAGTCTCTAGGAGGTGGAGAGCAATGTTATTACTCACCGAAAAATAAAGATGTGGGTGGGTTTAAATTTTCCTTTAGTTAATAAGAAAATTTTGCTTCTTTGTTTTCTAATAATTTATTTAAAAAGAATAAAACTGGCCATTTTAAGTATAGTTCTGTGGTTTTTCATAAATTCATACTTTTACTACATAGTCAAAATACAGAACACTCCATTCTCCCAAGAAAACAACTATAGTGCCCATTTGTAGACAAACTTCCCCCCATTCTTACTCCTCTGATCTATTTTAGTTCCTTATACCTTTACTTTTTCCAGAATGTCATAAAAATGTAGTCTTTTGAATACTGTATTCGTTTAGAAAAGATTTTATATATTTATTTTGAGAGAGAGAGAGAAGGAGCAGCGGGAGGGGCAGAAGGAGTCTCCTCACTGAGCAGGGAGCCCAAGCTGGGGATCGATCCAGGACCCTGGGATTATGACCTGAGCTGAAGGCAGACACTTAACCAACTGAGCCATCCGCGTGCCCCTTCAATCCTCTGTTTAAAATTTAATGTTACATTTTGAAAATTGTGTACTCGTCCTCCAGAATTGGGAGATTTCAAATTTCCAACAGTGCCCAGTACAGGTGGTAGCACACATTAGGCCTAAAAAATAGAGAGGCTCCATTATCATTGCGCACCATTATTGGGTGCATAAGCTTACACAGGACCCTGCTTACATGCCTGACTTCTGTCACTTGTACTACTGGAAGGACATTGGGAGAAGTGACCAAATGAGGTAATAAGGATCATGCAATAACACTAATCTCTGCTGTGCTGTGAAAACAAGAGTTAACATGAGAAACGGATGAAGACTGGACTTCATTTGCCTCTTAACTAAATGCAGTGCTGTTATGTTTTTCTTTTCTAATATGTATTGGAAGTCTAAACATGTGGAAAGAATACCTGTAACAAGCAAAATGGACATTTTGGGCTTTGTGGATTATTAAAACAAAAGCTTACAAGTTCTCCTGCTATAGATGGTTATTAAAACTTTCCCTAGGGGGTGCCTGGGTGGCTCAGTTGGTTGAGTCTGCCTTCGGCTCAGATCTTGATCCCAGCGTCCTAGAATCGAGCTCTGAGTTGGGCTCCCTGCTCAGCAGGGCGTCTGCTTCCTCCTGTCTCTGCTTTTGCATGCACGCTAGTGCTTTTGCTCTCTCTCTTTCTCAAATAAATAAAATCCTTTTAAAAGTTCCCTATGTGAGGTTGTCTAATAAATTGGGATGTCACTCAAAAGGATATCCATAGTCTGCAGCTTACTTCATTTATTCTTTGGGTAGTTTTCCCTTTTACCACGCATACCTCTTCTCCTTGCTTCTGTTAGGAAATCACAGTGGACCTGCATAGATATCGCTCTGCTCATAGAGGGGTTAGAACTGTATGGATAATATAAGTTTCCCTAAACTATGAGGAACTCTGATTTTCTGCAGAACTAATGTCAGTCAATGTGTAGGAGCCCCAAAATGATATTACCAAATATATGAGGCCATTTCAAAATATTTCACAAGGATGTTAAATACAAACATCTATACACTGTACTTCCAATTCATAGGAACTGTCTGATCCCAAATATCCATGTCCAGTCTCGTAAACATATATGGCATGCCTAAATCTTAAACCATTGCAAAGTTGTGGCTAAACTGTATCTTCACTTTTATGGGAAATAATTACTATTAACTCCACGAGTGGGGAATTACTTCTATATCACGACCCACTATTTATGAACACTTTTGAATAGTTCCAGAAAGGATCTAAGGCATATTAGGTGGGGTAAGTATACATGAATCAATGATATTCCCATTCACTGAAGCCTCTATCCTTCATTCTTATCCCCTTTTATCTGCCTTGTCATGGTTTATATTTTACTTCACTCCACTTTTATCTGATGGACTTTTGAAAATACTGTCTCATCAGAATATTTTTTATCATTTGCTAGACTTATTTACTACTTAATTGCTTAAACTATTGAGTTTTTACTATTATGAATAAGAAATTATATTGACAAAACTGCAGCAGTATACAAAATAAAATTTTCTAGCATGAAAAATGTCTAGATTTGAATGCACCTGGTAATATTGACTCAGAATGTGTAATTCCTAAATTCACAGCTACAAAGTTGATTTGACAGGTGATAGTTACAATATTTTAATAACTTTCCATAATTTTAAAGGATTTTATTTATTTATTTGACAAACAGAGATCACAAGTAGGTAGAGAGGCAGGCAGAGAGAGAGGGAGAAGCGGGCTCCCTGCTGAGCAGAGAGCCTGATGCAGGGCTCGATCCCAGGACCTGAGATCATGACCTGAGCCAAAGGCAATGGCTTAACCTACTGAACCACCCAGGCCCCCCAAGTTTCCGTAAATTAAAGAGTAAATTAGTATACATTTGAAAACACAGTTAATAGGATATTTTTCAGAAACATTTTATACATTTATAAAGTACATAACTCATATGAAAACAGTTAATAGACTATTTCTCAGAAACACAGCATTTGTTCAACCAAAAAAGTACACATTGTGTCCAACCACACGTACTCAATCTTAATAACAACATATCCTAAGGGGTTGTATTCAGTGCTGAGTAACAGAAAACCCACACTGTCTGCCCAATATGTCAGTAATGCTTATTTATTTCACAGAAATACTGGGTAAGTGTAGCTGCTCAATGACGCTACAGGGAAACACTGCCCCGTATGTTGTTATGGATGCTCCATTGCATCTGTTCTAGTTGGAATCAGAAACACAGAAGCATAAGAAATAATAAGCGAATGAGGTGTTCACCATATGAATCAGATGTTATTCGAATATGTTAAGATCTAGAGAAAAGAGCTCAGAGCATTAGATAATATCAACAGCCGTGACATCCTAACCAGTGGCCTGGTGGACAGTATAGGGCTTTTGGGAAAATCTAAGCTGTGGACATCTAACAACGGAGGTACCTCCGTGATGGGAAAGCTGGTAGGGTGTCTGTGAAAGGCCACCCCTCTGACAAAATGGAATTCGTGCAGTTGCTATGTATTTGGAGGATACTTTTGATTGGCAAGACTAGCAATCAGGAAAATATGCTGCAGATGGTGCCCACCAAGTCCCCATGCATCTCTCTATCTCCTTATGTGGTGGTGGCTCAATAAACTGAAAATTGCTTCTTCCAAATCTCATGCAAGCTGGGCTCTTACGGAATTCTATCATGGAACCATATAGAGAAGGCCTCTTCAGAAATGTAGTTTCTAGCCTTACCTATGTTGACAGAACACAATCCAGCAGAACCATCTACACCTCTAAATTTCCTTCTCTTCTTAACTGAAACATATTGTCAAGTATATATATATACTTTCAAGACCACTGCATACCTACAAATTTCTGCCAATTTACATAATTACAAAATTGGAACCAAGCAAAATGGAATAATGAAACTCTGGCAAAAAAAAAAAAAAAAAAAAGGTGTTGAGAATGTTTACCTTATGTAAACAAAGAATGTTTACCTTATGTAAACGAAGAAGTGCCAACTTTAAAAGTCATAGTTTCTCTCAGGATGAGAATATGATGGAATATATGTAATGGGAAAGTGATACCCAATTTGGAACACACTGGGCCAGTAAGAAAATCTAAACAAATATCAATGTTACATTAGTCTAAAGGCCCCACACTTACAGAACAATTTAAAAATATAGTATAAAATTAGAGGTCCCATTAAGGATGAGATACTGAGTAATACCATCTTTGTAACTTTTGCATGATTTTTCTTCTGGTGTGGATTTTCCACTGTGTTAGGCGAGTTAATTTGCATCAGGTTTTCTCACGTTACTTACAAGTTTTCTTTTGTTGACTGTGAGTTCTCACATGACTATGAAAGGATTGGGGGCAACTGAAGGCTTTTCCACATTGCTTACAATGTTTTCCCACATTTTTCACAGGTATGAGGTCTCTCTCCAGTCTGCATCCTTACTGTTTTAGAAGGATGAGGGCCATTTGAAGGCTTTTCCACATTGCTTACAATTACAGGCTTCTCTCCACTGTGTTTTTTGACATGTTTGTGTAAAGATGAGGACCAACCAAATGCTTTCCCACATTTTTCACACTTAAAGGGTTTTTCTTTAGTCCACATTCTTATATTTTTGGAAGAATGAGGGCCAACTGAAAGTTTTCCCACATGGCTTGCATTTATGGGTTTCTCTCCAATGTGCTTTCTGTTATGTTTGTGCAAGGATGAAGACCAACCAAATGTTTTCCCACACTTTTCACACTTATAGGGTTTCTCTCCAGTCTGCATTCTTAAATTTTTGGGAGGATGGGGGCCAGCTGAAGAACTTCCCACAGTGTTTGCATTTACAGGTTTCTCCTCGGTGTGCATTCTGACATGTTTATGTAAGGATGAGGGCCAACCAAATGCTTTCCCACACTTTTCACATTTATAGGGTTTCTCTCCATTGTGAATTCTCACATGTCTCTGAAAGGATGTGAGCCAACAGTAGCCTTTCCCACACTGCTTACATTCATAAGGTTTCTCTCCAGTGTGCATTATCATATGTACTCGAAAGGATTTGGGACAGCTAAAGCCTTTTCCACACTGTTTACATTCATAGGGTTTCCCACCATTATGCATCATCACATGTACTCGAAAGGATTTAGGGCAACTGAAGGCTTTTCCACATTGCTTACACACATAGGGTTTCTCTCCAGTGTGACTCCTTATATGTCCAGTGAGGGAATGGGAACGAATAAATGTTTTCCCACAAAGCTGACATGCATAAGGTTTCTCTCCACTGTGAGTTTTCACATGATTTCTTAGGTATGAAGAACAACTGAACGCTTTCCCACATTCCTCACATTGATAAAGTTTGCATCCAGTGTGACTCCTTTTGTGCCTCTTAAGGGAAGAACGATGCCTGAAGACTTTTCCACACTGACTGCATTCATACAGTTTTACTCCACTGGAAGTTTTCTTGTACAGCTTAATATTTGGAGTATGGCTGACAATTTCTCCACATGTATCACCTTTGCTACTTTCACAGAGTCTCTCCACTATATGACTTCTGCTAAAAAAAAAATGGGGGTGACATTGTTAATGGTTTGTATATTCATAATTATTAATATTTGTTAATGAGTACTAGGATTATATTTCTACCATTTATATGTGTGTGTGTGTGTGTGTGTGTGTGTGTGTAGGCTTTCTTTTTTTAAGAGTTTATTGGCTTATTTGAGAGAGAGAGAGAGTACCATAGCAGGGAGGGGCCGAGAGAAAAGGAGAAGGAGACTCCCCATTGAGCAGGGAGCCTGATGCAAGGCTCAATCCCAGGACCCTGGGATTATGATCTGAGTTGAAGGCAGATGCTTAACCCACTGAGCCACCCAGGTACCCCATAAATACAGGTCTTCTGTCATGTTTGAATTATTTCAAAGTGGAAAAAACTAGCTGCTTTGGGAATGGGATTAAGCACAGCCTAGTACTACAAGTGTTTCTCACATACGGTTCCCTGATCATTGTTTCCCACTGAATTCTCTTTCCAGTGCTCAATGTCTGAGTCACATGAAGAAAAAAAAAGGAAGGAATGATTTGTGAATAAACAAATCTGGAGCAAGGTTTATCAGTTTTTTGGTTTTTTTTTTTTTAATTTCATGAAATAGTAAGATTCTCTACTGGACTATTGTGTTTTCTCCAAAGTGCAACTCACCTCAAATATCTTCCCTCATTGTTGTGTTTATCTTCAATGCACTGGTCTTCCCAATTTTCTCCAAAAAGGGAGGTCCAGAAATCATTTTTTGTGAATCTTGCTATTTTCTGTTCATTGGATAATTTTTCTCCAAAACTATCCTGCTGAGAAATGGACCCAGTGGTTTTAAATTGAGTCTCATCATCTAAAACAAAACAGTGAACAAATCTTATCAGGAAGGCACCTGTGAGCAAACAAATACATTCAGTTTAGCTGTTTCAAAACTTCATTATTAAGAGGCATCAGAGGGGGGCACCTGGCTGGCTCAGCGGGTTAAGTCTCTGCCTTCGGCTCAGGTCATGATCCCAGGGTCCTGGGATTGAGCCCCGCATCAGGCTCTCTGCTCAGCAAGGAGCCTGCTTCCCTCTCTCTCTCTGCCTGCCTCTCTGCCTACTTACAATCTCTCTCTCTGTCAAATAAATAAAGTCTTTTTTAAAAAAAAATGAGGCACTAGAGGTCAAAATGGAGGCAATTTATATCTTAATTTTTTTAAGAGATTTTATTTATTTATTTGACAGAGAAAGCACACATGCACAAGCAAGGGGAGCAGCAGGTAGAGGAAAAGAGAGAAGCAGGCCCCTGCAGATCAGAGAGCCTGAGGCGAGGCTTGATCCCAGGGCCATAACATGACCTGAGTCGAAAGCAGACATGTAACCAAGTGAGCCACCTGGGTGCCCCTGGAGGCAATTTAATATGCACAGAAAAACCACAAGATTTCAAACAACAAACTTCTCCACACCCACAAAGTGACTCATGAATATATACCCAGACTGACGACACTGAAGGACCCTAAGTATTTCAAAGAAGATAGATAGAAAAATACAGGTTAATATGTAGATTTTTACTGTCACAGAGAAACAGTTAGATTCTAGATCCATGATAGCTGTGATCATGCCTGTTTTATTTATCAATGTGTACTCCTTCTTTAGTCCAAATCTTGAAATGGGCTTAATGAATACATACTTAGTCTCTAAATAATTAAGTGAAGGATGAATACCTCCTTACCTACTGAGACCAGGTTCCTGAAGGTCTCCAGCATCACATCTCTGTAGATCTTCCTCTGAGAAGGATTCAGCAGAGCCCACTCCTCTTGGGTGAAGTCCACAACCACATCCTCAAAAACCACTGAGTCCTACAACAAACCACATAATCGTAGGAAAGCGGGTGACATGGACAACACAGGGAAAGTGGACTCAAATTCACCGGAAGTTCAAACAAGATTCACTGGTCTCCCCACATCTAATCTATGTCCACACTCATTTTCTGTATCATAATCTTTTCTTTTTAAATATTTTATTTATTTACTTATTTGAGAGAGAGAGTGCATGAAAGAGAGCATGAGTGGGGCAGCGGGGGCGCGGGGGGGGGGGGAGCAGCAGAGGGAGAGGGAGAAGCAGACTCCCAGCTAGCAGGGAGCCCAACGTGGTACTTGATCCTAGGACCCCAAGATCATAACCTGAGCCAATGGCAGACACTTAACTGACCTGAGCCACCCAGGTACCCTCTGTATCATACTCCTTTTTTTTTTATTTTAAGATTTTATTTATTTATTTGACAGAGAAAGACACAGCAAGAGAAGGAACACAACCAGGAGGAATGGGAGAGGGAGAAGCAGGCTTCCCGCTGATTAAGCCTGATGTGGGGCTAGATCCCAGGACTCTGGAATCATGACCTGAGCCAAAGACAGACACTTAACGACTGAGCCCCCTAGGCGCCCTCTTTTGTATCTTCGTCTTAACACACCATTAATACATTGAGCTTATCTCTCTCTCCATTTTTACTGTGGCCTTCCTGTGTGGTCCCTGCCTTTTCACAGAGTACTACTTAGCCAGAGCGAGCCATTTGTTGTTTATGCAGTAAACTTGGATTGAACCTGCCCCTTCCCCCCAAGAGGAAAGCGCTTAGAAACAGAACTGGTGAAATATGACTGACCAGCCCCGTTATCAACGGAGCCCACCTACAAGGACTTGTCCGGCCAGATGGAAACGTCCAATCAGTGAAAGCGCCCGTATGACCTCCCTACCCGCCAAGGATGAGCCAGGCCAGCTGGAAACGTCCAATCAAGGGAAAGCGCAGGTATGACCTTCCAAGGAGTGTGAGCCCCACCTTTTGGGCACCAGGCAAAGGTGCCAATTCCAGCCAAGGTCATGGGCTGAATTACATGACTATTATGGGGTAAATTGTAATTCAATTGGCCACCTGTGTGTGGCCAGGCTCAACCACATGGCCTTTACTCTATAAAAGTTAGTCTGTGAGACTGGGAGGGGTCCCCTCTTTGCAAGAGACGGCCCTGGCCAGTCAGTTTGATTCTCGATGCTTGGCGTGAAATAAAGCTTTGCTTGACCTTTGCTTTGTATCAGTCTCGCTCCTTTTGTCACGGGCCCTTTCAGCTGAGCCACCCAGATGCCCCTCAAATAATAGATCTTTAAAAAAATAAAATTAAGAAAATGAAAAGGCAAACCACAATTTGAGATAAAGATGTTTACAACATATACAAATATAAAAATGTGTGCAAGAGTAAAAATGAAGGGTCAAACAAATGAATAAAAAATATAGGAAAATAGGGCGCCTGGGTGGCTCAGTGGGTTAAGCCACTGCCTTCAGCTCAGGTCATGATCTCAGGATCCTGGGATCGAGTCCCGCATCGGGCTCTCTGCTCAGCGGGGAGCCTGCTTCCTCCTCTCTCTGCCTGCCTCTCTGCCTACTTGTGATCTCTCTCTGTCAAATAAATAAATAAAATCTTTAAAAAAAAAATAGGAAAATGACAAAACAGGTACCACAAAAGATGCAAGACCATATATGAAAAAAGAGTCGGGGCTCCTGGTTGGCTCAGTGGGTTGAGTCTCTGCCTTTGGCTCAGGTCATGATCCCAGGGTCCTGGGATTGAGCCCTACATCAGGCTCTCTGCTCAGCGGGGAGCCTGCTTCCTCCTCTCTCTCTGCCTGCCTCTCTGCCTGCTTGTGATCTCCATCTTTCAAATAAAAAAATAAAATCTTTAAAAAAAAAAAAAGAGTCAACTTCATTGGTAATGAGCAAAATAAAATCTCAAACAGATCCCATTTCAAGCCAAGAAGGCAGAAATCACGAAACTGGATAATCTCAGGTGTTAAAGGTCACATGGAAGAAGTAAGCAGTTATGCGTGCATGTTTGCAGAGTCAACTGATACACTTAATTGGATGTGGCATAAATTTGAGCTTGGCTATGATCTACAATGCAGAGATTTTCCTCCAGTATGGGGCAAATGTACTACACATATGACCTTGGGCACTGAAACAGACTCCACAGAAGTGGCATTTTTCACAAAAGCCAAAGACAAACTTGAAAAACCCAAGCCCCGCAAGCACTGCAATGGAAGAACAAATTGAAAGAATACGGCTTTCGGAGAGAAGCACGCACGAAACAGATGGAGGCACAGAACCATAGGAAAGCCTTTTCGGTGCAATTCTGTTAATTTCCCAAAGAAGTAAAATGAAGCAGAACACTGCTTAGTAAAAAAAAAAAAAAGAAAAGAAAATCACAATAGGTAAAGGTATGAAGATCAAGCAAAGAAACAACCAGTGGTCATTGGTGGGACAAGACGGTGGTGTGTTCGGGGAGGGTCGTGTCGGGAGACTTACAGCTACCCACGGCCTATTTAGGAATCCAGGTGGCGAATTCACAGATGTTCACACTGTGGCTGGGGTTTGGATGTCCCACACACCTGTCTATGCTCTCTAAATGTGGCAGATTTCACCATAAACGTAAAAGCATTAATCAAGGTTGGAAAATAACACTTGTATGATTGCTTACCATGTAATATGAGAAAAAGTCAGTCCTGATTAACAAACCTGGGTAGAATATTCAGGGCAGATCGAGTGCCTAATTAGAGAGAACTGGTTGCTTAAACTTGAAAATCAAAGATATCTGATGTTATATGAAAAGGTCTGCAGGACCATCACATGAGCAAAAGTACGTTGCCTCGTGTACATCATATTACTTTCCTATAACAAAATAAAAACATTTGCACTTCTGTTTTATTTTGCAGAAAGAAACACTTATAAAAATGCACAAGAAAGGGACGCCTGGGTGGCTCACTTGGTTAAGCAGCTGCCTTCGGCTCAGGTCATGATCCCAGCATCCTGGGATCGAGTCCCACATCGGGCTCCTTGCTTGGCAGGGAGCCAGCTTCTCCCTCTGCCTCTGCCTGCCTCTCTGTCTGCCTGTGTGCGCGCTCTCTCGCTCTCTCTCTCTCTATCTGACAAATAAATACAATCTTTAAAAAAAAATGCACAAGAAATTATTCAAACTGGTTGTCTGAGGGTGGCTGGGGTAGGGCTGGCACGGGCCAGGATATGCTGGCAGGAAGTTGTCCTCTGTTAGATTTTCAATGTTTTGCAGGGTTTTTAAACCTTTATGTACATTATTTAACTTCACATAAAGAGAAATCTATATACATTATATATTTGCTTTTTTAAAAAACCACTTATTTATTTATTTTTATTTTAGAGACAGAGGGACAGCACTCAAAGGGGATGGAGAGAGGGAATTGCAAGCACACTCCACACTGAGCACAGAGCCCGACACAGGACTCAATCCCACGACCCTAAGATCATGACCTGAGCCAAAATCTAGAGTTTGACGTTCAACTGACAGAGCCCACCACCCTTCCCCCGTACCACGCTCCTGTATTTTGCTTTTTAACACTTTTTATTTTTATTTGGGAACCACTTTTCCCTGTGGTTTTAAGATTTAATCCTGTGAGGGGCACCTGGGTGGCTCAGTGGGTTAAGCCTCTGCCTTTGGCTCAGGTCATGATCTCAGGGTCCTGGGATCGAGTCCCGCATCAGGCTCTCTGCTCCGCAGGGAGCCTGCTTCCCCCTCTCTCTACCTGCCTCTCTGCCTACTTGTGATCTCTGTCTGTCAAATAAAATCTTTTTTAAAAAATTTAATCCTGTGTAAATGAATAAAGGTAAGCCTCACTAACACGGAGTTGGAAGAAAAGATAATAATAATGAATGAAAAAAGAAAGAAGGAAAACCCAAAAGGGAAAAAAGAAAATCAGATGGAGTTGGCCAGCCCAAAGGGGGAGCCCATTCCACCTCGATTGCAAGAAGGACTTCCTGTTACACACTCGGGCAGCAGACCCTACGGGGAAGAGCGGTCAGTCACAGCGCCTGGCAGGAAGAGATGTCCGAGGCATCCCCCAGAAGAAGCTGACTACCCTCAGGCTGTCTGGCAGGCTCAGTCAGTACAGCCTGACACTCTGGATCTCAGGGTTATGTGCCCAAGCCCCACATTGGGCATAGAGCCTACTATCAAACATTTTTTTAAAAGATTTTATTTATTTATTTGACAGACAGAGATCACAAGCAGGCAGAGAGGCAGGCAGAGAGAGAGAGAGGAGGAAGCAGACTCCCTGCCGAGCAGAGAGCCCGATGTGGGGCTCGATCCCAAGACTCTGGGATCATGACCTGAGCTGAAGGCAGCAGCCTAACCCACTGAGCCACCCAGGCGCCCTCAAACATTTTTAAAATAAAATAAAAAATAAGAATGGAGAATCCTTTTTCTAAAAAATATTTTATTTATTTATTTGACAGGCAGAGGTCACAAGCAGGCAGAGAGGCAGGGAGAGGGAGAGGGGAAGCAGACTCCCTGCCGAGCAGAGAGCCCGATGCGGGGCTCGATCCCAGGACCCTGAGATCATGACCTGAGCCGAAGAAAGAGGCTTAACCCACGGAGACACCCAGGCTCCTCTTTTTAAAAGATTTTATTTATTTATTTGACAGAGAGACACACAGTGAGACCAAATACACAAGCAGGGGGAGTGGGAGAGGGGGAAGAAGCCTCCCCACTGAGCAGGAAGCCTGACATGGGGATCAATCCCAGGACCCTGGGATCACAACCCCAGCCAAAGGCAGACACTTAACCAACTGAGCCACTCACATGCCCCTGAAGACAGAGGCTTTAACCCACTGAACCACCCAGGCGCCCCAGAATGGAGAATCCTTAAAAAGAGAGAGCGGGGGGGGGGGGGAGAAAAGAAATTGACTACCCCTATAATTCAACAAGACAAACTGTCATCAGAACTCAGAGAAATTCTCATTCCCCCTTTGTCCAGTGGGCTTTTGTCCATCAAGCCATCCAAACTTCCTCCTTCTATAAAAAATGTTTCTCTCCTTTGTATGTTGGACATGACTATGGTGTTGCTGTAGCTTGTATGTCCCAAATTATAATTCTCTGCTAGTTCTGAATAAACCCACTTTTGCTGGTAAAGTGACATTCATTTTTAAGGTTAACAACTCCCTGAAAACTAAAGTTTATGACAGTGTAAACCGTGAAAAGTAAAATATCTCAAACATCTTTACAACTAAAATGACAGGTGACATCGTCATTGTTTCCACTCTATCTCAAACTGGGGAGTATTTTTTCTTTTAAAAAATATTTATTGGGGCGCCTGCGTGGCTCAGTGGGTTAAAGCCTCCGCCTTCGGCTCAGGTCATGGTCCCAGGGTCCTGGGATCGAGTCCCGCGTCGGGCTCTCTGCTCCGCGGGGAGCCTGCTTCCCTCTCTCTCTCTGCCTGCCTCTCTGCCTACTTGTGATCTCTGTCTGTCAAATAAATAAATAAAATCTTTAATATATATATATTTATTTATTTGAGACAGAGAGAGAGTGAGTGGGCGGGGTGCAGATGGGGACAGAGAGAATCTTAAGCAGACTCCGTGCTGAGCTGGGAGCCTGACTTAAAGCTGGAGGCGGGACCCAGTCTCATGACCCTGAGATTATGACCTGAGCTGCCACCAGGAGTCAGACACTTAACCGACTGCACCCTCAAGAAGCCCCTCAAAGTGGGGAGTATTTTCAAAAATGTGTAGGATACTTCACATGTTAGGGGTTTAGACCTAACCCATTCAACGCACTATGATTTTCAAGGATTTGCATATCCAAAGCTAACTTTCCTCATATCGGTTAAAATAAAGACTATCTTAGGAATAGTACATTTTAAATTTCATAACTCTATAGAGACAATCACTGATATAAAAAATTATGGGAAAAGTGAAAAATTAACCTGAGTTTAAATACAGCCATCTCCTATCTGGACATCTTACCGAAAAAGGAAGAAAAATGTTGTATGCTTCCAGAATTGTCTTGTCTTCTATTTTATCTCTCAGTCCACTTCTGCTCACCCAAGAAAATAAAAGTCTTACACACTCAAACAGGGACATGAAAAGGCCAAACGCTTAGGGAGACTGGAGTTATGCAGCAGCAACATTTGACACAGGAATCAGAATGAGAGAAAACCACACATTTCCATCAGCTCAGATAAAGCCACTCACTCATCCACTGTTCACCAAGAAAACGCACCATATTCAGAAGGTGACAACGTTCACAGGCTTGGGGTCCAGAGCCTCACTGCAGAAATACCAGCTTTCTGCCGGCCAGGCCCCCCGAGTCGGAGGAGAGGGAGACCTGACCAGACACAGGGATGGACACTGAGTCCCACACGCTTCTCCCCACCGAGCCGGTGGAAATGCTGCCTCTCCAGGCTTCAGTTCCCTGTAGCCAGGAAACTCTTGGCTGGAGTCAGTCTAAGTCTCTACCCCAAATGAACTTCCACATTCATAATTCTTTCTCTAGAAGACAGACCCGGGAAGAGTCTTTCCCTAAGTCTGACCTTGACAGGCCCTCTCAGTGTGCACACACGAGGCTCTGAGGGCACCGCCTCCGTCTGTGGCCGCCCCAAATGTATTATTGAGAACCAGGAGGGGACGTGGCAGGTCCGACCTCAGAAAGGGCATCCCCGCCAGCCACACACGCACATTTTTCAGTGCCCGGCAACCTTCCTCAGGCACACACACTCCTCCTCCAGAAGGCGTGGGCAGCCTGGGACCCAGGCACAGAAGAAACCGTTTCATTCCCTCCTTCTGCTGTCGCGTGGCTGGCCTGACTTCGTTTGGCGTCACTGGGCAGGGTCCTATCCCCACCGACCTCTCGTCGGGACTTAGCATGAGTCTCTGAAGTCTAATAATACCAGATAAATAGAATTACTCTATTCTGCTGGAGAATAGCTGCCATTTTGGGTGAGTCTTTGTAATTCACCAATTAATACGCCACACGTTTTGTGTGTGGAAATGCATTCGTTTGTGCCCTTTCATCACGGGAGAGAGGGTTTCTCTGTTTCTCTTAGATTCGTTCCCCCAGCAGCATCCTCAAGGCTAAGCTCCGGAATTCCATTTGTCCTCACCAGAGAGAAAACAACAGATGTGAGAAACTTAACCACACACGCTCCAGGAGGGGGGAAAAAAGACACCAAAAGAATTTTTGACAAACGCAATGTAAAGACTGGATCTTTTCAATTTTTTTTTCCTGAAATTGACCCCTCCCTTGTTACTTTGCAAATATTTTATCGAACCTTTCAAAGTCTGTTAGTAAAATGTATTTCGCATTTACTGAAAAACCCGGGGCCTGAATAACCAAATAAATCTTTTCAAGGTGACAAACCCAGGGAGGGGCAGCGCAGAGCGGGAACTCAGCCACCGATGACTCAAGGGTCAGGCGCGGCCACCCTCCCACGTGGGCCTTGCACGCGTCGCCACCTGTTCTCCGAGATGCTCCCGGAGCGCCCTCCCAGCACCCCGCAGCGCCCTCCCAGCACCCCAGAGCGCCCTCCCAGCACCCCGCAGCGCCCTCCCAGCACCCCGCAGCGCCCTGGCGCCTGCCCCGCGGCAGGTCTCCGCGCATTCTGCTTTGCGGGTTGCCGCCCGGGCAGACCGGGTGGGTCTTCTCTGTCCTGGGCTTTTGCCTCCTTCACCCTGAGAACCCGGAGGGCAGGAAACCTTCCTCTACCCCTCGGCAGCCGTATCTGCGCGCCTGACGACTAAAGTCCCTCCAGGAAATGAGAACTGGACGGTCACTTAGGGATCAGGGACCTGCCAGGGGATCGCCCCGAGCCCAGGGCCCTAAGCGGGTCCCCCAGACTCCTCACCCGCGCCCCACGGCGGTCCTCTGGGGGGAAGCGACCGGGGGCTGAGACTCCCCCACGCCCGGGCGGGACCAGCTGCGCACGTCTGGTCACCCCCGGCACCCTGAGAACCCAGACCCTTGCGTGGATGGGACGGACGCCGGGACCTCACCCCGCGGCCAAGGGCGGAAACTCGGGTCGGCACCTGGATGCGGTGGGCGAGGGGGAGGAACCCGGGCCACCCCCCGCCGGCACCCGCCTGTTCGAACCGGCCCCTCCCGGTGTCGGCTGACCCCACGCACTCACCATCTCTCAGCCCCGCTCCTGGCTCTGCCGGCGTCCTCCGGGTGACTGCCCGGCCCGCGCAGGTGAGAGCGACGCAGACCGAAGACACCTGCCGCCGCGCGGGACAGGTGCACACCAGGGCCTCGCGCCGCTGCGGGCCCAGACCCGGAGACCCGGAGCGCGCCCGCCCCCTGCTCTGACTGGACGGTGCTCCCCGCCCTCGGACCCTGATTGGGCAGGGCTCGAACCCCGCCCCGGCCCTCCTAATAGGGTAGCCCAACACCCCAGGGCCCCTGATGGGACGATCCCACACCGGTGGAACACAGGGGGCAGGCCTCTTCCGGCTGTCACAAGAGGGACATTTGTGTCCAAGTAGAAGTAGCTCTAATTCCTTGAGGACTTGGGGGTCTTCCCGCAGCTCCGTGGCACCCCCTGTTTCCAGACTCCGTTTCCTCATGGAGCAACACATCTTTGTCCAGAGAGGGGTGGGGGGGGTACCCGAGCCTGGCTGGGCTGGGACAAGACGGGACGGCCCAGGAGGGCCTGGTGTCCTCCGGGAGTCGGAGGTTGGCTTGGGACGGGAGGGTGACCCAAGGGTCTGTCTCTCTAAGAACACAGACTTTGACAGTGACTTCACCACGTGTAGTGCAGGGTCTGATGTTTGGCGGCTGACACAGCTGAGGCCGCGTCTACGCTGCCCCACCCCACTCACCCGCTGCTTCAGATCAGGGAGGTCCAGCCAACGAGTGCTGGGAGCTCACGGGAAATCGGAACCCTGCAGCCTAAATCTGGGCTCAGAACAACCACAGGTTACCAGATGTGTGTATGAGAATGCTCAGGTTCACATTTTACACTAAAAGGAAATTAATCGCAGATCCGTGTTTTAGTGTATCGCTAGAGACTTTGAAATGTGAACGGCTACGATATCCCTCAGGCCACTTAACTCTTAGAAGAAAAGAGCAAAAGCTTAAAATAAACTTGGAATGGACCCAGAAATTTAATATCCATAATAGGTTGAGTCAAAATTCCTAGTGCATTTAATATATGCTTCCCTGTGAAGAAAATACTTGCCAGTTTAAGAGCTGGTGGAAGGAAACACTATTGCATATTATCTTTACGAAGCTGAAAACATTTGTGTTTTATGGTTTTTAAAAAGGATTGTTCACTTTCATAAAAATTAGTGCTCAGAGACATAGCATGTAGAAAAGAGGGTTCTCATTAAAAATATATTGCTCAGGGTGCCTGGGTGGCTCAGTCCATTAAGCGTCTGCCTTTGGCTCAGGTCACGATCTCCGGGTCCTGGGATCCAGTCCCACACGGGGCTCCCGGCTCGGCAGGGAGCCTGCTTCTCCCTCTCCCTCTGGCTGCTGCTCCTCTCTGCTGCTCTCTGTCAGATAAAGAAAAATCTCCAAAAATACATTACTCATTTGATTTATAAGGTATAAAAATAAAACATGGTTAATATGTTTATTATTTATAAATGAACAAGTTTTTTAAAGACTTATTTGAGAAAGAGATAGCACTCATTGGGAGGGGCAGAGGGAGAGGAAGAGAGGATCTCAAGCAGAGGTGGAGTGTGAGGAGGGGTGTGAGATCGTGACCTGAGCTGAAACCAAGAATCCCACACTTAACTGACTGCACCAGCCAGGGGCCCCTGAATGAACACAAAGTTTCACAGAATCAGCCTGAGATTTAGAAATATGCCTTAAAACTCTCTCCTAGCACACCCTCTAGCATCCCCCCTCCAAATTTCAATTTTATCAGTTTTCATATATACAGAGTTTATGTAAAGAGAAGCAATTTCAAGTACATTGTTTCTTCCCTTAGGCATACAAAGGTAACGTGGCTTACACACTCATATGTGCTCGATTCTCTTCAGTTGGAAATAAATTCCTGCGGCTGTGAAATTAAACCTGTGATGGTTTAATTTCATATAACCCATTCGTTTTAGAGACTGGGCCCATCATCAATCTTCTGGACTCAAATGAATACAGAGGTAAGTTAAATGGACCCAGTTAAAAGGCTTGTGAATAGTTCCAAAATGACTGAAATGAAAACTAGATAGCTGGTCTCTTCTCTAATAGGATGAAATAGTATTTTTAAATTGTATTTTTTTTCACATGTAAAACTCTTTAAATTTTTATAGTGTGCTATCTTATACTTTGAAAACATTGCATAAATGTCCCACCTTGAGTATTAAATATTAAGTATGTCCTATCTTAAGTCTTAATACTGCATGAACTCTGGAGATTGGACATGACCCTCAATAGCCTTTGGGCAGGTATTCGACTCCCAATGCGTCCTCCTTTCTTCCCTTCCCTCCCACTCCCGGCGTGACCACTATTGTGAATTTTGAGGTTATTCTTCATAGATTTGCCATCTATTGTTCAGTGCTGAGTAATGTTTCAACTCTGCCCTTTTTTTTTTTTTTTTTTTTTTTTTGAGCTTTCCATGAAAGGGCATTATAGAATTACCAGGAAAACGGTCATCACTCGTTGGTTTGCCTCCTGTTTTCACACACACAGGCTTCTGAGGCTGGGGGTCACCCAATTTACTTATCCATTCTGGTGTTTATACTTCTGGGGCTGTTTCAAGTTTGTTTTCCCCTTGTGAACAACACTGCTCCTATTTCAATTTCCAAATGACCATGCATAGCAAACTCTCTATATTGGAGAAAAATCACTTAGTTGGAGACTATGGATAATTTCAAATTTATACGAAATGCCAATGAAATGTATGAATTGACTCTCCCACAGTTCTTTTTTTTTTTTTCCAAAGATTCCATTTATTTATTTGAGAGACCGTGAGAGAGAGCAGGAGAGAGAAGAATGTCAGAAGGATAAGCAGACTCCCCGTGGAGCTAGGAGCCTGATGTGGGACTGGATCCCAGGACTCCAGGATCATGACCTGAGCTGAAGGCAGTTGCCTAACCAACTGAGCCACCCAGGCGCCCCACAGTTCTTTTTTTGTGTGTGTGGGTTTGAGTTTAATTTCTCATTCTCTTCCTTTGTAGCGTACTCTTTTCTCTTATGTAAGAAAACTCTCCATATTCTGAAGTCCTAAAAACTTGCTGTAACTTCTAAGAGTGTTCTAGCTTCCTCCTTCACAGGTAAATCTTCAAGAAGTAGATTATCATCCATAGGGTTGACCGAAGATTCGTTATTCCCTTGTAGATCACCACTGGTTCTGTCCATGCGTTAATGTAGCCGGAACTTCTACCGCTGTGCAGCGATGCCTGCCGCATCTCCTTGGTAAAATCTATTTGTATTTTATAACATGGGGACATTTTTATCCCTGAAATGAGCTCTAGTCCTTGACAAGTATCTAAGAAATTAGAATTATCCTGTCCAATATTCCATTCGCGACTTATTCCTCACTCCCAACTGAGTTTTCTAGGTCATTATCATGCTCACAGTCATGGCTTCATGGGCACATATACGTGTCAAAACTTACTCATGTCTGAATTTTATTGTATTTCAGTTATTCTCAACAAACCTGAAAAGCTGGCTTGGTCCTAACCCTTCTGTTTCCTGCAGCATCAAACTCAACGAAGATAACTGCGCCTTCTAGCTTTCCCACACGTAAGGGTTTCCGATACAGTCATTTCGTCCCCCGCCCCCCGAGGTCAGCAGGACCCGCCTGGAGATGAGGAGCGGCCGGCCGTTCCGCCGTCACGCACCGGCTGGCCGACCCGGGAGCACGTGCGCGGACCCGAGCGCGCCCGCCCCCGGGGCCCCGGACGCTGCGTCCCGGGCGTCACCGCAGAACCCACCCCGCCGCGCCGCACCGGAACGCCGCGAGCATCGCCGCACGTCCGGCTCCGCGCACACCCGCCGTCGGGGAGCCGCAGCCGCCGGGACCCGGGCAGACCCGCCGTTCTCGCGCCCGAGCCCTGGCGCCGGGCGGCGGACAGCCCGCGGGGAGCCGCCTCGTCCCGCACGCGGCTCCCTCCGAAGCCACCCCCACCGCGGAGCCTCCTGTCCGCGTCGGCCGACCCTGCCGACCCGGCCCTCGGCGCGTCAGAGCTGGAGCGGGGGCGGTGCGCGGCGAGACCCGCACCACCTCCGTCCGCGCGCCCGCCCCGAACCCGCGAACCCTCCGGCGGTCTCCGCGCGCAGAGCGGGTCCGCCCGCGCGCCGGCGCCGACGAGCTCCCAGGGGCCTCCAGCACGCAGGGGGGGGACGCAGGCCCGTGCTGCATGCTGGGAAAAGGCTGAGTGCCCGGACTCCCCGCCTCTGAGGCGGCCTCTTTTCAGAACTACATTTCCCACAGGCCAGCGGGCTGGGTTCCGCGCCGTGGGGACGCCACGCAGGACGAAGGGCGCATGCGCCCCAGCTGGCTTCTCAGAACACTCGTGCTGGAGCCCACGGGTAAGGCGGGCGCGGCGGTGGCGGTCGTCGTCTGGGAGACTCGAGTGTCAGACCTGAGGTGGGAGACAAGTCGCGTTGGTGACTGGGACAAAGGGTGTGAGTGCCTGTAGGCGTCTTTGTCACCTGACAGGCGGTTTTGAGACCCTGAGGCGTGTGACTGTGCTTGGGGGTCGTGAGCAGATGTGCGTGTGGCCGCGCGTCCTGCTGCCGCCTCACGGCCGCGTGCGGCTGCCACGGCCTTCCCAGGGATGTCAGGGTCCGTAATGGCGCTTCCCAGCAAGAAGGCACGGGACTGACTTGACGGCCCGTGTGGAGCGGGAAAGTCAGGGTGCCAGTGCCCGAGGATTAGGACTCCCCATGGCGGGGTCCCCGCCGGGGAACCACTGAGAGGTCCACCTTTGGGCTCCAGAACCAGAGCGTTGCTGAGGGTCTGACCCCAAGAACCCGGTGTAAAATCAGAGATTCCGGAAGAGGTCTTCACTGCCCTCCGGGTATGCGTGTGAGGGGAGGGCCCTAGGCTTGTTCTCTAACTACTGACTGCTCCCCAGAAGGGCCTGGTAAGGCGCATGTCCTCCCCAAGTTCTGTCAGTTCTTCCCAACGTGACGGAAACAAGTCTTGCTGTAAACCCGTATATCAAGGTGGGGGAGCGTTCTGAATCCCCTCTTAGCCTATGAACGTGGGTTTGTTCGTTTGGTGGTGGTTTGTTCGTAACCCCGTTTCAATAGATGTACATCAACATGCATTATTTTAAGTGTGGTTCTGTCAGTTTTCCAAAATGCACACTTGTAATTCGGTCAACAGTCAAGATACAGAACACTTAATCAGCACCCCCAAAATTCATGGTGCCCATTTGTAGTCAGCACCCCCCACCACCCTAAATCCCTAATCTGTTCTAAATGGAACACGGTGTTGCCTTTTCAGTCCTGTGTGTAAGTTCTAAGGTCATATGTGTAAAACTGTACATACTTTACAGAATATGCTGAATTTTAAGTGTTTGAATACTACCAGAATGGTGGTGGCCTATATTAGCACTCAAAGTGACAGATTTCATTATGATCAGGAGCCATGTGAGATCAGAAAAGACTGCTGCCTTGCTTAACTTTCTCCATTTCAATGATGACAGAGATGATGTGGGTTGCTGAGGAGTCAAATGAGATACTAATGACTATCAAATCACACTAATTTCTGCAGCATTATGGAACCATAAATTAACATGGAGAAATGGACAGGTTTGACTTCATTTGTTCTTTATTCAAGCAAAATGCTGTTGCATTTTTTCCTCCTCCCTAACGTGCTAGAAATATATCCATATGGAAATAACACCTGTAAAAAGTAGAAGGGACACATCTCCAAGGGCAAGAGAAACAAATGCAAAAATGAACTACGGGGTCTTCATCAAGATAAAAAGCTTTTGCACAGCAAAGGAAACAGTCAACAAAACTACAAGGCAACCTATGAAATGGGAGAAGATATTTGCAAATGCCTGATTAGATAAAGGGCTGGAATCCAAAATCCTTTATATAAACTGAACACCAAAAAAATAAATAATCCAGTCAAGAAATGGGCAGAAGACATGAACAGGTGTTTCTCCAAAGAATACATACAAATGGCCAACAGATACATGAAAAAATGCTCAATATCAGTTGGCATCAGGGAAACACAAATCAAAACCACACATGAGATTCCACCTCACACCAGTCAAAATGGCTAAAATGAACAACTCAGGAAAACAGATGTTGGAGAGGTTGTGAAGAAAAGCAAACCCTCTGACACTGTTGATGGGAGTGCAAACTGGTACAGCCACTCTGGAAAGCACTATGGAGATTCCTCAAAAAGATAAAAATAGACATACCCTGTGACCCAGCAATTTTACTACTAGGTATTTATCCAAAGAATAAAAACAGAGTGACTCCAAGGAGGACATGTACCCCCAATGTATATAGTGACAATGTCCACATAGACAAAATATGGAAAGAGCCCAGAGGTCCACTGATAGGTGAATAGATAAAGATGTGTATATATATGCAATAGAATATTACTCAGCCATCAAAAAGAATGATATCTTGCCATTTGCAATGACCTGTACATGAATGGAACTAGAGGGTATTATGCTAAGTGAAGTAAATCATTCAGAGAATGACAACTACCTTGTGATTTCACTCATATGTGGAATTTTTTTTTAAAGATTTTATTTATTTATTTGACAGACAGAGATCACAAGTAGGCAGAGAGGCAGGCAGAGAGAGAGAGGAGGAAGCAGGCCTCCCGCTCAGCAGAGAGCCCGATGCGGGGCTCAATCCCAGGACTCTGGGATCATGACCTGAGCCGAAGGCAGAGGCTTTAACCACTGAGCCACCCAGGTGCTCCCATATGTGGAATTTAAGAACCAAAACATATGAACATAGCTTTGTAAGGGAAAGAAGAATAAAATAAGATGAAAATTGAGAGGGAGGAAACCCCTAAGAGATGCTGAACTCTAAGAAACAAACTGAGGTTTGCTGGAAGGAAGGTGGATGGGAAGAAGAGACAACTGGGTGATTGGCATTAAGGGGGACACTTGATGTAATGAGCACTGGGTGTTACATGCAACTGATAAATCACTAAATTCCATCAATGAAACTAATACCAAAAAAAAAAAAAAAGTAGAATGGGGCTTTTAGATTTTATGAATCATTAAAGCAAAAACCTTCCACCTTCTTCTCCTATAAAAAGGATTAAAAATTTCCCTGCTTGAGGGGCGTCTGGGTGGCTCAGTGGGTTAAAGCCTCTGCCTTTGGCTCAGGTCATGATCCCAGGGTCCTGGGATCGAGCCCCGCATCAGGCTCTCTGCTCAGCAGGGAGCCTGCTTCCTCCTCTCTCTGCCTACCTATCTGCCTACTTGTGATCTCTGTCTGTCAAATAAATAAATAAAATCTTTTTTTTTTTTACAAGTACACTGAGAGGCAGGCAGAGAGAGAGAGAGGGAAGCAGGCTCCCTGCTGAGCAGAGAGCCCGATACGGGACTCGATCCCAGGACCCTGAGATCATGACCTGAGCCGAAGGCAGCGGCTTAACCCACTGAGCCACCCAGGCGCCCCAATAAATAAAATCTTTTTAAAAATTTTCCCTGCTTGATAATACCAAATATACCTTTTTTACTAAATTGGAGTACTACTCAAAATGGTACCCTCTGTAGCTCATCTTAATTTTTCACGGATAACTGCTCATAACTTACCTTGCTTCGGCCAGAAGATTACAATTGGCTTGCATTAATTAACTATACTCATAAGAAGGTAGAAATGTGCAGACAACCATAATGTTTAATCAAATTAAGTGCAAACCTATGGCTTTTTGGGGTACAAACTGTGTGAATCTGTCTATAGTAGAAGCAAAAATATTTTAAGTAAATAATACAATATACCTTTTTTTCCACATGAGAGCATTAAACACCCACACCCTATACTCCAAATCACTGGGAAGAATCTGGCCCCAAATACCCATGTCTGAATTCATGGAAACATATCACATGCCCTAAAAAGTTAACCACTACAGACATTAAGCTGAACCATGCCTCTACCTTTATTTTTATGGAGAATCATTACAGTTAACGATGTGAATGCAGGACTTCCCACTATTTACAAACAACCTTAAGAAGTTCCTGAAACAGTGCTGATTAAGGACATACTAGATGATGGAAATATGCATATGCATGATGACAGCTTCACTCAGTGAGTTTCTTCTTTTTAAGATTTTATTTATTTTAGAGATAAAGAGAGCATGAGCAGGGGGAGAGGCAGAGGGAAAGGGAGAAGCAGGCTCCCTGCTGAGCAGAGAGCCCATTGTGGGGCTCAATCCCAGGACCCTGAGATCATGACCCGAGCTGAAGGCAGAAGCTTAACAACTGAGCCACCCAGGTGCCCCTCACTGAATTGAATTTCTTACCTATACACTAAAAACTACCCACTGGACTCCCTGTGTTCTCTATTATCTCTTATCATTTTTTCTTAACCTCACAAACCTCTTATAAGCCTGTGTTTTACCATTTAACCATTACTTTTCCCCACG
Organism: Mustela nivalis; assembly: GCF_964662115.1. Classification (NCBI taxonomy): domain Eukaryota; kingdom Metazoa; phylum Chordata; class Mammalia; order Carnivora; family Mustelidae; genus Mustela; species Mustela nivalis. The sequence goes on along the minus strand of NC_139020.1, from coordinate 214,333,662 downwards.
GAAACATAAGTACCAGGACTGCAGCAACCAGTATGTGTTGCATGCCTCTTCCTTCAACATAAGACAACACAGACTACATTGCTTACTTTGACCACAGTTGCTTAAATGCTGAGTGTAGAGGGCCTGGCGTAAATGGATGCTCAACATTAGCATCAAGTAAAAAATATGGTCTCCGAGCAATAAGAGCCTGAAACCTGATTACGCCTTTGTCTCTTGTGATCTCTGATAATTTATGTAAACTTCTATTTCTCAGTTAACTCATGAAAGGATATAATAAATACCTTAACTTATAGAGCTTGCTGAGGATTAACTGAATTTCTATATGTCAAATGAATTACTCTAATGACAAATACTACAACCCGTGTCTGGTGCACATTTCAGTATATACATAAGCAGCCCAGACAACCCAGAGTTGGCCTGGCACTCTGCTAGGCCTACTTTTCTGTCATTGAAAATTAAGTGTTTCACACAACACTGTCATTAGACAATGCCTTTTGGTGACCAGGATGGATCAAGGAAGAAAAAAAAAAAAAACACTCTAAACAAGTTCGTAAAAAGGAAAACACACACACAACAACAACAAAACAAACAAACAAAAAACACAGGGCACCTGAGTGGCTCAGTCAGTTAAGCGTTTGCTTTTGGCTTGGGTCATCCTGGAATCAACCCTCACATGGGGCTCCTTGCTCAGCGGGAGCCTGCTTCTCCCTCTTCCTCTGCTGCTGCTTCCCCTGCTTGCATTCTCTCTCTCTCTCTCTCTCTCTCCTCGTTCTGTCAAATAAAAAAGAGAAAGTCCAAGAACTCCCCTCTTCCTAATACGACTGACTGCTGCTTCTTTAACAATTAGTGTTATCACCATTCCATTCTTCTTGCTTTCTAGATAACAATTAAGATTTCCAATGATAAAATTACATTCAGCTCCTGATGGCATCCACTAGAGAGCAAATCTCAACTTCCTTGAACATAAACCAAATCAAGTGATACAAGAAGAAGTCATATAATAAGTCTTTTTGAGCACTGGTTTAACCCACAGTCATTAATGGTGTGTTCCTAGAACTCATTACATCCAACATCTTTTACTACAGATGTGATCCTGGTCTTTCTCTAGCGGGCACTGACAAAACCATTAATTTTTCACTGTTCTTAATAAGTTATCTTAATGACAAAAAGTTGAAGTACATAAAAATAAAATTTATCTGAAATAAGAATGCTAAACATTTATGCACCTGGTAATACTGACTGAAAAATTATAATGCTTAATTTGACAAAACTACAAAAATCTTCAACAAAAATGTTAGCAAATTAAACCCAGCACCATCTTTAAAAGATCATATACCATTACCAAGTGGGATTTATCCCAAGAATGCATGATTGGCTTAACATTGAAAATGAATATAATATACCATATCTACATCATAAATGTTAAAAACCACATAATCTCAATGGACATGGAAAAGCACTTTTTTTTAAAGATTTTATTTATTTATTTGACAGAGAGAGATCAGAAGTAGGCAGAGAGGCAGGCAGAGAGAGAGGAGGAAGCAGGCTCCCCACTGAGCAGAGAGCCTGATGTGGGACTCGATCCCAGGACCCTGAGATCATGACCTGAGCCGAAGGCAGAGGCTTTAACCCACTGAGCCACCCAGGTGCCCCGGAAAAGCACTTTTGATGAAATCTAATACTCCTTTATGATAAAAGCACTCAGTAAACTAAGTAAACTCAGTCATCTAAGACTAGAAGGGATCTTCCTCAATCTGATTTAAAAAAAAAAAAATCCCAAACTAACATGATATCTAATACTGAAAGACAAAATGATTTTCCTCCAGCATCAGAATCAAGAAAAACATGTCTGTTCTTGCCACTTGTATTCACCATTGTAATGAATGTTCTAGCCAGAGAAGACAGGCAAGAAAATAAAGGTCATCCAGATTAGAAAGGAAGAATTAGGGCGCCTGGGTGGCTCAGTGGGTTAAGGCCTTTGCCTTCGGTTCTGGTCATGATCTCAGGGTCCTGGGATAGAGCCCCGTATCAGGCTGTCTGCTCAGCAGGGATCCTGCTTCCCCCTCTCTCTCTTCCTGCCTCTCTGCCTCCTTGTGATCTCTGTCAAATAGATAAAATCTTTTTTAAAAAGGAAGAATTAAAACTATGTCTATTTGCAGATAGCATGATCGTGTGCATAGAAAATCTTGTACACTAAAATCATTAGAACTGATAAACAACTTCAGCAAGGTTTCCAGATACAAGACCAAAAGGCAAAAGTTAATTGTACTTTTGTACCTTGGTAAATCAAATGAAAAAGAATACAGGGTCTAGAAATAAACATTCATATTTAAAGGCAACTAATTTTTTTACAAAAGTGTCAAACTAGTTCAATAAAGCAAGTGTAGTCTTTTCAACAAATGGTGTGGGATTAGATATCCATATATAAAAACAAAACAAAAACTCTTATTCCCTTGCCTCACACTGTTCACAAAATATTAACTCAAAATTTATAATAGATCTAAATGCAAGACAGATACCATGAAACTTCTGGATGAAACAAAAGAAAGAATTTCTTTTTGACCTTGTTTAGGCAAAGATTTTCTAACAGATGATACCAAAAGCAAGATTGAATAAAATTAAAAAGTTGGAACTTACTCAAATCAAAACTACTTTCCCAAAGACACCATTAAAAATAGCAAAAAACAGGGGCGCCTGGGTGGCTCAGTGGATTAAGCCGCTGTCTTCGGCTCAGGTCATGATCTCAGGGTCCTGGGATCGAGTCCCACATCAGGCTCTCTGCTCAGCAGGGAGCCTGCTTCCCTTCCTCTCTCTTTGCCTGCCTCTCCATCTACTTGTGATTTCTCTCTGTCAAATAAATAAATAAATAAATAATCAAAAAATAGCAAAAAAACAAACAAAACAAAACAAAAAAAACAAGCCACAGACACCGATAAAATATTTTCAAATCATATAGCTGAGAAAACACTTGTGTTCCAGAATACATGAAGAATTTTGGCAAAGCAATGAGAAATACTCCAGTAAAAAGTGTGAACTTATTTAGAAATAGGGTCCTTACAGATGTAATCAAGTTAAGAAGTCATTAGAGTGGGTCCTAATTCAATGTGAATTGTCTCCTTATACAGTGAGGATAATATATGAAGAGAAAGACACCCAGGGAAACTGCCTTGTGATGATGGAGGCAGAGGTTGGAATGATGGAGCTCAAGGCAGGAAATGCCTAGGATTGAGGGTTTCCACCAGAGGCTAGGAAGGGACAAGGAACAATTCTACACAGTGTCAGAAGAAGCATGGCCCTGCTAACACATGATTTCAGGCATGTAGCTTCCAAAGCTATGAAAATATATTTAAGCCACCTAGTTCGATGGTCTGCCCTATATTCTGCAAATACATGCTCTCTTTTTCAGGTAACCCTTCACAAGAGTTTCGAATGCTCCGGTAATGGTCATCAAGGCTGGCTTGCATCACAAAATAAATCACTTCCTTTTTGAGATTTTGAGGCTGATCCAGGAATAGGGCATGAGCACAGAAAGTGGGAGCACACGTGAGCTTTACTCAGGCAATTCTCTGTCAAGTTTGCTTCTAGGGAAAGCCCCTCACAGCATGAGGCCATCCAGAGGCAATGGCAAAGGAGCTACTACCCAGAAGGAAAAAACTCCAGGGAAGAGGGGAAATCAAGAGACTTCTATGTTTGGGCGACATCCCTTTATAGCCCAGATGGAAGTCTTTGGATCACAGACATCCAAAGGGTGGCAGCAGCCTGGATCTTTTATAGCTACAGGGATTACCCTATTTATGGCCAGCAGCTGTTGGGCAGAGTTTTGTGGGGTATGAAAAGTAAGCAGGCTCTAAATAGCTAAAAACCTGCTTGTTTGAGCAATGTTTAAAACAATCAGATATGTAAAAATTTGAGTTTGGCACCAGTGGGCTTTTGAGCCATTGATTTGCAATGAAGAAATAAACCACAAAGGGCCAATACACGGCAATCATCTTTGTCGCATGTATACAACATTGCCAGAGTCTAGGTGCCTCCTGTTGGAAATACCCAAATACTATCTAAATTATTCTCAAAATATCAGACCTGAATGGTAAAACTTGTAGATCTAACTTGCAATTATCTGCAAATAATAGGAACAGAAGATGTTAAAGATCAGCATGGAGATGCAATTAGAAGACATGTTGTATGAAAATTTGTACATGATTTATTATATTCAAAAATTACATTAATAAGAAAAATATATGCTAAGGAAACTGTAGATTGGATATAAAGGAGATAGTAAATTGAAACGTATGGTTTTTACTTACAAAAGGATGTTTTGGTACAGTCTCTATAATTATGGTGTCTAAAACAATCCCTTTCCTAAAAGGATATTTGGATAGTGTGGTAGATTTTTCAGTCCCCTGTAAAACAATCTAGTTACGTCCTCTTGGTAACAAAACCATAATTTTTCCTCCACTTTGATCCATGGCACGCACTTAAGTCAATACTAAGATCAACAAATATTATAGGAGAAACCCTGAAACATAGTTGTGCACTTGGAATTCCTCTATTCCTCTAGTAACTCATCATGAAGAACCTTGGCTGAGCTGGTTGCTATCCATTCAGTTTCAGCCCCAGAATGGACATACTTAGATCAGAGCCACCACTTGTCACAACCCACCCAAGCCGGATCTATGAACATGAAAATAAGTGCTTACTGCAGCATATAATAAGAAAAATCTGACTGGTAATTATTTACACAGTTATAATAAATTATAAATTATAAAATTCGCACAATTAACAAGATGTCAGCAAACATATGCCATTTATTAAATAGAAATTATGTACTGTAGAAGGTCAGAGAAGGAAAAGAATTTATACAAACAACAAAGGATCAAGAAAGTCTTCAGGGTGTCTGGTTGGCTCAGTTGGTTAAGCGTCTGCCTTCAGCTCAGGTCATGATCCCAGGGTCCTGGGATCCAGTCCTGCATCAGGCTCCCTGCTCGGCAGAGAGCCTGCTTCTCTACCCCTCCCCCCATTATGATCTCGATCTCTCTCTTTCTCTCTTTCTCTCAAATAAATATTAAAAAGTTTTTTTAAAAAGTCTATCATGCAGGAATGATTAGCAATGCTTGCATCTCCTTTTTTATGGAAATAAGATGATATGAATTTTAAATATTTGGAAAGAAAATGTTGCTAAAATAATGATACAAAATTTAAACCAATTCTTCAAATTCTGAAGAAATTCAAACTGAAATGTAAATTATTTATATTCCTGCCACATAACAATTTCTCCTCCGTGTTCTACAGGTAAAAACAAGCAACAGGAGGCCATTCTGTCACTGTATTATCTTATATACCCTTTGGGGATCCATTTCAGTGCCACCTTTTCATTTACTTTAACACAATTATCACAATCTAAAATATTCCATCATATGGCCATTTATTAAATAGAAATTATCATTCAAGAGTTTATCTGAACCACTGTTGATGTTAGAATCTTGTAGTAAAAATCAACAGATTTGGAAGGAAATCGGTGTGAAAAATTCTAGGAAGGTCCAAATTACTGCCAGCAAGGGCTACACTGTTAATGTAGGATTAAGTGCTCTACAGAATGCGAAGCTCAGATTGCGAAGCTCACCTCCAAACCACAGAAATGATTAAACAGTCCCCTCATCCCAAAGTAAGACTTTCACTATTTGCAGATGACATGATATTATATAGAAAACCAAAAGACTCCACCAAAAAACTGCTAGAACTGATAAATTCAGTAAAGTTGCAGGCCCCAAAATTGATGTACAGAAATCGGTTGCATTTCTACACAGCATTAATGAAAAAGCAGAAAGAGAAATATAATAATCTCATTTATAATTGCACCAAAAATAGCAAGACACTTAAGGAACAAATCTAATCAAAAAGGTAAAAGGCCTGTACTCTGAAAACTCTAAAATACCGATGACAAAGAAATAGAAAGACAATCCATGCGCATGGACTGGAATAATTGTGAAATGTCTGCTACCCAAAAGTAATGCACACATTTAATGCAATCCTTATCAAAATGCCACTAGCCTTCTACACAGAACTAGAACAAACAATTGTTTGTGTGGAACAAACAATTTGTGTAGAATTGCAAAAGACCCTGAATAGCCAGAGCAATCTTGAAAAAGAGAAGCAAAGCTGGAGGTATCAGAATTTGACTTCAAGTCATATTACAAAGCTACAGTAATCAAAACAGTATGGTACTGGCATAAAAATAGATACATAAATCAACAAAATAGAAAGCCCAGAAATGGATTCACAGCTATATGGCCAACTAGTCTTCAACAAAGCGGAAAGAATATCCAATGAGGAAAAGATGGTCTCTTCAACAAATGGTGTTGGGAAAACTGGGTAGCCACATGCAAAAGAAAGAAACTGGACCACTTTCTTACACCATATACAAACCTAAATTCAAAATGGATTAAAGACCTAAATGTGAGACCTGAAACCGTAAAAACCCTAGAAGAACACAGGGAGTAACCTCTTTGACACTGGTCCTAGCAACATTTTTCTAGATATGTCTCTAGAAACAAGGAAAACAAAAGCAAAAATAAACTGTTGGGGGTACATCAAAATTAAAACCTTCTGCACAGCAGAGAAAACAATCAACAAAACTAAAAGGCAACCTATGGAATGACAGAAAATATTTGTAAATAACATATCTGATAAAGGATTTGTATCTAAAATACATAAAGAACATACAAAACTCAACAATCCAATTTAAAGATGGGCAGAACACATGAACAGACATTTCTCCAAAGAAGACATAAAGATGACCAACTGACATGAAAAGATGCTCATCACTTACTATCAGGAAAATGCAAATCAAAACTACAATGAGGTATCACCTCACACCTGTCAGAATGGCTAAAATCAACAACACAAGAAACAAGTATTGGTTGGTGGGAATGCAAACTGGTGCAGCCACTGTGGAAAACAGTGTGGAGATTCCTCAAAAAGTTAAAAACAGGGGTGCCTGGGTGTCTCAGTGGGTTAAGCCTCTGCCTTCGGCTCAGGTCATCTCAGGGGCCTGGGATCGAGCCCCACACTGGACTCTCTGCTCAGTGGGGAACCTGCTTTGCCCCCTCTCTCTATCTGCCTCTCTGCCTACTTGTGATCTCTGTCAAAAAAATAAATAAAATCTTTTTTAAAAAACGTTAAAAACAGAATTATGTTATGGACCAGCAATCACATTACTAGGTATTTACCCAAAGAATACAAAAACACTAATTCAAAAGGATACATGCACCCCTACGTTTATAGCAGCATTATTGACAATAGCCAAGATGTGGAAGCAGGCTTAGTGTCTACTGATTGATGAATGGAAAAAGAAGATATGGTGTGTGTGTGTGTGTGTGTGTGTGTATACACACACATACATATACATATACATATGTATTTATGTGTAGACATAACAATGGTTGTTCAGCCATAAAAAAGAATGAAATCTTGCCATTTGCAACAAGGATGGAACTAGAGAGTATAATGCTAAGTAAGAGAAAGACAAATGCCGTATGATTTCACTCATAGGTGGAATTTAGGAAACAAAAGCAGAAAAAAAGGAGAAATCAAGAAACAGACTCTTAATTATGGAAAACTGGGGTTACCAGAGGGGAGCGGATGGGGGATGAGTTAAACAGGTGATGGGGATAACGAAGTGCACTTGTGATGAGCACAGGGTGACGTATGAAAGTGCTGAATCACTACACTCTACACCTGAAACTAACATAACACTGTATGTAAACTTTTGGAATTAAAACCTTTTCAAATAATTCCCCTCTTCAGGGGAGATGGGGTATTGGGTGATGGGATTATTAAGGAAGGCACTTGATATAATCAGTATTAGTGTTATATTCAACTGACAAATCACTAAATCCTACCCCTGAAACTAATAATACACTATATGTTAACTAAATGAATTTAAATAAAAAATTTTTTAAAAATTCCCCCCTTCTCAGGGTGCCTGTGTGGCTCACTCAGTTCAATGTCCAACTCTTTGTTTTGGATCAGGTCATGATCTCAGGGGTCATGGGTCAAGCCCTGCGGCAGGCTCTGTGCTCAGGGCATAATCTGCTTGTCTCTCTCCCCCTACCCCAACTGGTACTCTCTCTTGAATAAGTAAAATCTTTTTAAAACTCCCATCTTTTCAATAATGACTGACTGCTGTTTTACCAATTTCAATTAGCTAAATCCAATTATTTCTGCCTTCAACAATCACCAAACACAAGCCCAAATCTGAAAATATATCCTTCCAAACAGCCTCTGGCTGATATATCCTACTGCCCTCCATGTGTTCACTCAAACTGCTTAAATTCAAGGCACCCAATTTTCATTGACTACAAGCGTGTTCTCAGCAGTCTAGGTTATAAAGTTTTGACAAAACAGTTATTTAAGGTTTTATTAACAACGAATAAGAATCAGTTTAATAACAGATGTTTATGTAACAATAAAAATAAATATATGTGACAAAATACCTTAAGTTGTATGCACCTGGAAATACAGACTTGGAACATATGCTTAATAAAATCACAGTTGAGGGTGCCTGGGTGGCTCAGTGGGTTAAGCCTCTGCCTTCAGCTCAGGTCATGATCCCAGGGAGGGGCCTGGAATCGAGTCCCGCAGCATCGGGCTCTCTGCTCAGCAGGGAACCTGCTTCTCCTCATCTCTGTCTGTCTCTCTGCTTACTTGTGATCTCTCTCTCTCTGTCAAATAAATAAATAAAATCTTAAAAAAAAAAAACACACACACAGTTGATCTGGAATCCATAATTGCAATGGAATTTCTTTTCTTTTTTTTTTTTTAAAGATTTTATTTATTTATTTATTTGACAGACAGAGACCACAAGTAGGCAGAGAGGCAGGCAGAGAGAGAGGAGGAAGCAGGCTCCCTGCAGAGCAGAGAGCCCGATTCGGGACTCGATCCCAGGACCCCTGGGATCATAACCTGAGCTGAAGGCAGAGGCTTTAACCCACTGAGCCACCCAGGTGCCCCAACAATGGAATTTCTTAATCTGTTCTCGCAGCACACGATAAAGAGGGTAACATTTGGTAGTGTTATGGGTTGAACTGTCCCCCAAAATCTGTACGTTGAAGTCCTAGTCCCAGTACCTTAGAATGTGACCTTATTTAGAAACAGTGCTATCACACATATAAGTAGAGGCAGAGATACTGAAATCGGGTGAGCCCTAACTTGCTGTGTGTGGCCCCTATAAAAAGAATGCCACGGGAAGAGATAAACACGCATGCATGCAGAAAGCAATGGGAAGATGAGTTACGTTGCCACGAGCCAATGAATTACCAGAAGTTAGGAGAGGCCTGGAACAGAGCCTTCCCTAGCACCTTAAGAGGAAGCAGGGTCCGGCCAATACTCTGATTTTGGACTTCTACCTTCAGAATTGTCAGACCAAAAGTTCTGTTGCCCTAAGTCACTCAGTTGTGGTCCTTTGTTACTGCGGCCCTTAGGAAAGTAATACAGTAAATACATGAGTGATGTGAAAATGCAAGACAGAACTACAAATGATTTTCCTTGAAGATAAAACACAGTATTGTGTTTGAGGACATAAAAAAACATAATAGTTAAGCCCATACGAAGGAACAACATTCAGCTCTCCCAAAATCTAATACATGTAGGTTCTTTTCGTCGCACAAAGGACTAAATGAGCACACTTGAAAATGCAACAGGTTAGCAAAGTCTCAGTGCTGTTTGGCTCTGTAGCAGCATCGTAGCTTTCGTGGCAGAAACAGGACCAGAGAGTCACTAAAAGTACTGAAAATAAGGTGTTCACTAGAAAAATTAGACCTTATACACGAAAGGGAAAATCTAGAGAAAAGGGGGATCATAGCACCTGAGAAGAGCACTAAACTTGAGTCAGAATGAGTGGTCTAGAGAACACATCAGGGTTGGCAGGAATATCCAAATTGTGAGTGCAAGACCATGCAAGTGGATCCTTGATACACAGCTCATGGAGAGACTCATGGAAGCCTACAAAACTCTGAAAAAAATGGGACTCAAGCACACGGCATTTTTTTCATGATACCCTTGACTGGCAGCGCCAAGATCAGGAAAACGGGCTGAGGTCCAAAGCCCTTTTGCATCTCTCACACTTTAACGTGGCTCTAAACACAGAAATGGCTTCTTCACTTCTGTCTTCCAAATCCCATGCCAAGTTAGGCTACTGGTAAATTTGACCACATAATCATAAAGGGAAGGGAAACGTGGTTCCCAACGTTCCCACATTGACAACACAACCCAGAAGACCCACCTCCAATTCTGTATCTTATAGCTCAAGGTCACGGAGTAGCTCTTCAGTTAAAGCCTACTGTCCAATTTCTAGTCACAAGCAAGGACAAAGAGCAAAGAGAAAGGGTTGAAAATAACAATTCCCAGGAGACTATGCTTTTGAAGAACTCTGCATAATAAAAAATCTCTGCAAATTGTTTGTAAAAAAAAAAAAAAAAAAGGCAGTAAGTTCCCTCTGGCCAAAATACATAGATTCTCAGTAAGGCAGAAACTGTATAAGAGGTGATATCCAGTATCTGCCACATTAACTGAGTAAGAAAATCCCAACAAATATGAAAACCCCTTCAAGAATTAAAGAACAAAGAAATTAAAACTACTTACATAATAAAAACACACTTCAAATCCCCATGAGTCCAACAAGCTGCAAAGGTTTATTTATGGAAATGTAGGGAAGAAACACCACCTGCAAAATTTTGAATGACAGCTCACAGAATACTTGGAGAGCTAGTTCTCCCCTAACTGTTCATCTGTAAAAGAACTGGAGATACACGGCCCGTAGGTCCACTCTGATGAGGTTGTCACAAAGGCGGTACCATATTTACAGGCTGGGTAAGATTTCTCTCCTGGTGTGGATTTCCTGACGCATGAGGCTTGATTTCATCGGCGGGAGAGTTTCCCGCATCCCCGAAGTAGTGTCTCTCGGTGGTGTGTATCCTCATGTGTCTTCTTAAGGACGAGGAACAACTGAAGGCTTTCCCACACTCCTTACATTCATAAGGTTTCTCTCCAGTGTGGACTCGCATATGTATTGGCAGAGACGAGGGCCATTTGAAGACTTTCCCACATTCCTTACACTCGTAGGGTTTCTCCGCAGTGTGTGTCCTCACGTGCTGCTGCAAGAGTTCAGGCCAGCTGAAAGCTTTGCCACACTGCTTGCATTCGTAGAGTTTCTCTGCAGTGTGCCTCCTCATATGTTTTTGTAAGGACAGGTGGCAAAAGAACGCTTTCCCACATAGCTTGCACTGATACGGTTTGTCTCCAGGATGCATTCTCACGTGTTCTCGAAAGCAAGCTGACAAGTTGAAGGCTTTCCCACACTGTTTGCATTCATAGGGTTTCTCCCTCATGTGTGTCCTCATGTGTCTTCTTAAGGATATGGGCCAGTTGAAAGTTTTCCCACACTGACTGCATTCGTAAGGTTTCTCTCCGGTGTGCACTCTCATGTGTCCTCGGAAGGACGAGGGATGGCTGAATGCTTTCCCACACTGGCTACATTCATAGGGTTTCTCTCCACCGTGAGTCCTCTCATGTCTTCGGAAGGACTGGGGATAAATGAAGGTTTTCCCACATTGCTTGCATGCATAGGGTTTCTCTCCGGTGTGAATCCTTTCGTGTCTCCGGAAGGACTGCAGGTAAATAAAGGTTTTCCCACACTGTTTACATTCATAGGGCTTCTCTCCCGTGTGCGTTATCATGTGCCTTCGAAATGCGGAGGAGTAACTGAAGGCTTCTCCACATTCCTTACATTTGTGGGGTGTTTCCCCCGTGTGTGAGATCATGTGCCTTCGAAACGTTGAGGAATAGCTGAAGGCTTCCCCACATTCCTTACACTTATAGGGCTTCTCTCCCGTGTGTGTTATCATGTGCCTTCGAAAAGTTGAGGAATAACTGAAAGCTTTCCCACATTCCTTACATTTATAGGGTTTCTCTCCTGTGTGAGTTCTCACATGACTGGTAAGACTGGAAAAGTCGATGAAGGCTTTCCCACACTGTTGACACTCATAAGTCTTCTCGGCAGTATGAATCCTTATGTGCCGGTTGAGGGACGAAGTACGAGGAAAGGTTTTTCCACATAATTTACATGCATAGGTTCTGTCTCCGTTGTGGGTCCTCACATGCATTCGCAGGTGTGACTGACAACTATAGGCCCGCCCGCACTCCGGACACTGATACGGTTTGTGCGCAGTGTGCACGGCGACGTGGCTCTTGAGGAAGGAATGATGCACAGAGACTTTTCCGTACGCACTAGACTCATACTCTTTCACTGCAGCAACAGCCTTCTGATATAGATTACCACTTGGAATCCGACTGGAGCCTTCCCCACAAGGATCGTTACTTTCAGAGAGTTTCTCCACCACGTGATTTCTGTGAAGAATGAGAAGCAGGTTAACACCAACCGTTTGATTAATGATTTCTTGCTATTTACAAGTAAGTATTGGGATCATATTTTCATCAATTTCAGTGGATGTGTAGGCTTTCTACCCTACCTGATAAGGCAGAATAAACAGATATCGCGGAAAAGGATTCAACCATAGGAATTACGAAAACCGTGTTTCTTCAATGTGGCTTTTCCTCCTAATTGTTTTCAACTGAACTATGTTTTTAACCCTCAACATCAACATCGTATTTAAGGAAATCTTTCTATACAAGTCCTGTGAGTAAACAGATTTGATCTAGGCTCCTGTAGGGGTTTCCTTTGCTTTTTCAATCTCATGACATACCGAGAACACACCCGGAACATCACTTTCTCTTGTGAGCACAACTCACCTCAGATGTCTCCCCTGCTTTGTGTGCTGATCTTCAGTACTAAGTTCTTCCCAAATTTTCCCTAAAACAGAGGCCCAGGAATCATTTCTGGTGAACTCTGCTATTTTATGTTCCTTGGACAGTTTATTCCCATAAACATCCTGCTGAGAAACTGACCCACTGGCTTTAAATTGAGTGTCATCATCTGAAAGCAAAAAGGGAACAAGGTTTAAAGAGGGAAGGAACCTGTCGGTCAAAAGGGCACTGAGAAGGTTTAGCTGGGTCAGGACCTCCCCAATAGCAAGTACAAGGGGTCAAGGTGGTAAGCAATCTCATAAGCACAGAATTCTCACATGATTAAATAAATGTCACCAGGCTCCTTAATAACCCATGAAATCTATATTCACTGATGACACACAGGGAGCCATACAGATAGATTCTCCTTCTCACGCAGAAACTACCAGATCTAGCTCTCTGGTGGTTGTGACCCTGTCTGTCTTATGATTACTATACTCCCTTTCCACAGTCCAAATCTTTTTTTTTTTTTAAGATTTTATTTATGTGATAGAGACACAGCAAGAGTGGGAACACAAGCAGAGGGAATGGGAGAGGGAGAAGCAGGCCCCCCACAGAGCAGGGAGTGTGATGCGAGGGTTGAACCTAGGACCCTGGGATCATGACCTGAGCCGAAGGCAGACGCTTAAGGACTGAGCCACCCAGGAGCCCTTCCACAGTTCAAATCTTGAAAAAGGCTTGATGTGCACAAAATGCTTGTTCTCTAAGTGACTAAGTGAAGGAATGAGGTCATTCTTACCCACTGAGGCCAAGTTTTTCAAGTTTTCCAGCATCACCTCTCTGTAGAGCTTCCTCTGAGCAGAATCCAGCAACGCCCACTCCTCCAGGGTGAAGTCCACGGCCACATCCTCAAAGACCACTGAGTCCTACAATACCCAAGAGATGTGCAGAAGGAAAGTTGAGACTCACTGAGCAACCAGATTCGATTCACAGGGAATCCAGATAAGACTCTGTGGTCACCTAAAATCCACTCCATGACTCACTCACCGGATCTCTTACTCTGTCCACACTCACGTCCTCACAAATTTAATAGCTCCACCACCCACGGAACCTATCTTTACACTTTTACAGCAACCAAATCAAGTCTCATTCTTCTTTAACCAAAGGTTTCAGACCACACTGAGAAATCACAGAAATGCTCTGCCCATGAAACTAAGGTTTGCATTTTAAGACCCATGGATCTCTTGTGACACAAACTACTTTGACTCCTTCCCTATTACGGATGACATCACTACGCGCCATGTCAAGCCCCAGGTCAAACCTAGGTGAGGTTTTATGAAATAAGCACAAACTGAAGGACTGGGAACTTTTCCTTCCATTCTCCTCACTAAACCCAAGAGGCTTAATGGGATCCACCTACAGCAGAGCCGGCTAACTACATCATCTTACAGAAGTCCAGGCCATACGCAGACCGTTTCTGCTGGCTCAATGATAAAATTCCTTTGGAAGAAGTCTTGTTAATATATTTGTGTAATACAGGAAAGGGATGGAAAGTTATTGAGAGGTCAGAGCTCAGTAAAGAGGACACAGATGTGAGCACTCCGATGCATGCATTCCCTACACTCCCAACTCTCTGTGCACCTGCCCTACACACATGTGCACGCACACACACACATACACACACACACACAGCACATGTAATACGAGGACAAAACCGGTCTTTCCACCAGAACCACGGAAGAGTATTCTTGCTGACCTTGAGGATAAGGTTAAAATTCTCACCCCGCAAAGGAGTTAACTGAAGTCAAAAATACCTGGCACTGAGTTTGCCCAAGATTATAAAATAATTAAGGATTAGGCAGTGCCTACCCACGCAGGAGCCCCTCCCTCATATCACGTTCCAGCGAGAAGCCGCACCCCCCCTCCATCATCCTGCAGGCCATACTCTCAATTTCTCTCCTTTCCGTGTCCCTCCCCTGTTGGGCACATGAGCATGTCAGCCCTCCCCGCTGCTCCCCGAAGAACACAGGAACCACTGAACTGCATTCTTTCTTTAAACACTGGTTGGGTTTTTTTGTTTGTTTGTTTTAATTCCTTAACCCATGGACATCCATGAGCAGCCAATACTGTCATTCAACATTCTGATGCCAAAATCTACCTATTCAATGGAGTAGGAAATAGGAAAGTAGGAAATCCCAAGGAAACCCCTATCACTAGCCCAGGGACCAACGGGAGGTTCCCGAGTCGGCTGAACCATGCTCTGTAATCTATAGTGCTTCCTCCATGACTCCCCTCATCTACTGTCCAGACCGCGTTACCTCCCAGGCCTGAGCTCTATCCTTAGACAGGACTCCCGGCAAGGCTGGTATCTGGGAACGTGGATTTCAGGCTTCACAGCACCTTGACTGATATCACCCAGTGTCTAAACCTCTGTGCCCATGACATTGTGAATACTGAACCTGCCTTCCTTCTGGAAGTGTGGAGCAGGCGCCCCAGGCACCGCGTGTCTACTGAGCTCCCCCAGCAGACAACATTCCATGTGTTCCCATGACTCGTGGCTGGGTGACTCTGGGTGACTCCGCCAGCAAAGAACTCTTAAAAACTGACGCTTGGTTTCCCTCGGGGCTTTCTCCATATCCTTGTTCCCTTGTGCATCGTTTTATGGTAACAAATCACAGCCATGAATAAAACTAAATCATGGGGATCTGACCAACAGGACACAAGGGTGGTCTTGGAGACACCGATCACAGCTGGCATCGGAGGTGGAATTTGCTAGAACATCCCGACTTGCTGCAATATAGCAAAAGCACTGTTTGGGAAGAGGAGGGGGACCAGGGAGGAGATGGCGGAGATCTGGTGCCCCAGGGGGTAAAAGTCACCTTTTGGGGGGGAAAGGGGCAAGCGGCCGAGCTCCTGTCTGTTGTGAAGCAAGAACTGACATGAGGTAAAAATGGCGGAAACAGACCCAGGAGGCCTGGCGCTAGATCCACCGGCTGCTTCCAGCCATGCTCTCTGAGCAAGAGAAGAGAAAGCACAGCTTTGGTGAGGTCTTTGGTTTTTGTTCATTCCTCCAGGCAGGAAGGGGCCCCCCAAGTTACCAAGGTAAATGACGGATGAGCAAAAAACATATATATTCATATATGTACATATATGAAAAGTTTGCACTGTGTTGGGAGAAAAAGAGTTAAATCAGTTTCTAGAGCTGGAGCAAAACCTGGGGTAAACCAAGGGCCTAGCGGGCAGGGATCCTCTACCCTTTCTTCTCCCTGGTTGCCGCCGGGCTGCCACGCCCTCCCGTAGGCATCCGAGCCGGGATCCTCCTTGGCAGCTGAGATGTCATCCCCGTAAATGCTGATTTAACCCCAGGGCCTCACGGTGGCTTCAACTGTGTCTCCCGAAAAGGTCTCCCTCGGGACCTGTGAATGTGGCCTTTCTTGGAAGAAGGATCTCTGCGTGTGTAACCAAGTGAGGACGAGGCCCTTGGGATAGGCCCCAACCCAAGCCACCTGGCGGCCTTCTCAGAAAACGCCGCGTGAGGCCGGAGACACGCAGGGAAGGTGGCCACGCAAAGGGGCTGCAGAGATGGGAGACGCAGGCATGAACAGAGGCCGGGAGCCACCGAACCTTTGAGACCCAAGGCGCAGGCGCACAGTCCTCCTGCCACCTTGATTTCGGACGTCTCGCCTCCCAAACTCTGAGAGCAAGTTTTTAAGCCACGCTGTGTACGGCAGTGTGTTACGGGAACCGTACAAAACGAACACAGGCTTTAATGAACTTGTGATTAGAACAAAGGGGAAGGGGATTTTTTTTCCCCCTTAAAATGGTTCTCCTTTGTGGCTATCGCACCTGCACGTAGATAAAAGCTGGCACAGGTGTACGTGTGTGATTTCGTAAACGCCAGAGGGACCATCCCGTGGGTAGAGAGAAAAGGTACTGACAGGACCTGGCCTGCTGCTTGGTGCCACCGGTACAGGGGGTGGTATTTAAACTCGAAGCCTTAGAAACAAGCTGAGGTCTCTGCAGCAAATGACTTATTTATTTATTTATTTATTTATTTATTTATTTTTAACGGAGTTTTTACCTCCTGGAGGTTCAAAACAGGAGGGAAACATGAAGAGACAAGCAACCTCCACCCGGAGACACACTCTGGGAACTTTCAGAGCAAGTCTTCAGCTCATCCAAGAGCAATTGTGAAACCCCGTTTCTGCTGACCATCAGACTGACGACTGCCCAGCTGTGGCTCGTGTGGACGCCGACCCGGGACAGCAGGGGCTTGGAACACAACTCGGAACACAACTTTCTGACTGTGCGGTGTCTGGGCTTTGCTGCTACTAAGAAAGGCCCCAGTGATCCGGGGAGCGCTGATCCCCAACTGCCTGAAATTGACGGTAAGCTCACGCCCCCCGGGGCCCACCGTGGGCTGCCTCCGCCTCTGCGCACACCGTACTGAACCGGACGGGACTCTGACTCTGGGAAGACGGCGGAGTTAGGACACTTGGCTGAGGTCCTAGGTGATGAAAACGTCGGGGTGGTCCAGCTGGGTCTCTCATAGTGGCCAGTGAGGAGGGGCTCGTTCCCCAATGAGACCATCCGAAATCGAGCCCTTCGGTCTGCTTCCTTCTGCGCACGTCACCCAGATGCCATCCACACTGGCGAGGTGGGCCGAGTGACGTGGGCACCAAGAGGTCTGACCCTGACCGCCACAGGCAGTCCCTCCGAGTGAGGACCAGACTGAATTACTTAAAACCGGCCACCGTGGGGGCCTGCTGACCGGGCTGCCTCACGCACATCCCACCAGGACACCCTCTTACCCGCGGGAGACGCTCGGGTCGGATACAACCTCCAACCAGAGCTGTGCCCTATGGGAACGGACACCAGTGAAATACAGAAACTGTGACAACGCGGCCCCCTAACATTCTAAGACCTTTACCTTTCTGGTTAATGGGATTTATTGGATGGGGCAAGTCCAGGACCCCTTTAACTGTACAATCAAAATCAATACCTAGCTTGGTCTCACCCAGCTACAAAGGGCACTACAGGTGATGATGTTGCTGTAAGGTCCAAAGGCACAGCACTGTTCAGAAGTGACACCTGAACAGGCCTGAGGGTCCTTATCCTTACGAGGTCCCCCTTCCAAGGTTGGCCTTTGGTTGGTTCACAGGGACGTGGGTTTGGGGAGGCTTCCCACCACGCTGCTAGGTGAGGCCCCTTGTGTCTTTTTCTGCAAACCATGTCTTTTTTTTTTTTTAAGATTTTATTTATTTATTTGACAGAGAGAAATTACAAGTACACTGAGAGGCAGGCAGAGAAAGAGAGAGAGAAGGAAGCAGGCTCCCCGCTGAGCAGAGAGCCCGATGCGGGACTCGATCCCAGGACCCTGAGATCATGACCTGAGCCGAAGGCAGCGGCTCAACCCACTGAGCCACCCAGGCGCCCTGCAAACCATGTCTTGTGCTGAAGACCAGCTTTCCTTCTGGAAGTCTGGAACCCTGGGCCGTGCTGCGCAGAGGGGCTTTTCGGGACCAGCCCCCATTAAAAGACCTGCTAACTGAGTCTCTCAGTAGCTTCCCCGTAGAACACTGCCCACGTGCCGTTGGGCCCGGCTGCCGGGAGAACTCTGCAGAGCCTGCGTGATGCCACCGGAGTGGACCCTTGGAGCTCTGCCCCTGGTCTCCGCAGGACATTTCCCGTCTCCTGACTGTGCCCTGTACCCTCGCGCTGTCATAATCAGAGCCGTGAACATAACTCCGTGCTGGGTCCCAGAGTCCTCCTAATGCACCTGTGAACTGAAAGGTGTTCAAGACTGTTGAACTGTTCATTCGACTGTTTGAGACCGGATGTTTCTGTGCCCCCCAAATTCATGTTAAATGCTAACTTCAATGTGACGGGCCTGGGAGGTGGGGCCTCTGGGGGTGGGGGGATCAGGCCACGAGGGTGCAGCGCTCAGGAATGGGACGAGAGCCCTCACGAGGGCGCACTCGCTCGGCCCGCCACAGGAAGGCACAGTGAGCTGCCGGCCATGAGCCAGGAGGAAGGGCCTCACCAGACACCAAATCAGCAGCATTTTTGTTCTAGCAACCCCCACAGACGGAGGAGACAGGGAAGCACAACACACCCAGCTCGAAACCATCAAATACTTGATCACAATATTAATTTTTTAAATGTGCATTGAGGGGGCGCCGGGGTGGCTCTGTCATAAGTGTCTACCTTCGGCTCAGGTCATAGTCCGGGGATCGAGCCCCGCACCAGGCTCCCTGCTCAGCGGGGAACCTGCCTCCCCCACCCCTCCTGCCGCTCTGCCTGCTTGTGCTGCCAAATAAATAAGTAAAATCTATATTAAAAATGTGCACTGAGAACCCAAAATATGCAAGACTTTGCAAAAAAGCTTTGCGCACATTCGTTTATGTGGGCCTAGGGATGCTGCAAAGCAGATACGCACACAGGTTCAGAGCAGAGGGAACGCAGAACACAGTCCTCGAACACCCGCACTTGGACCCACACCTTACGGTGGTTTTGCTATTGTGACAGCGTCCCCCGCGGTGGTAAGAAGAGACGCGGCCGTCTGCAGGGCAGTGTGGACAGCCCTTGTCCACTTACACCCTCGCGCTCCTGCTCCCAGCAAAGCCGAGTCTCACCCAGGACTGCTCTGTTTGAGGGTCTGACTTCTAGCTCTTTCGTGGGCCAAAATGCATTCAGGCTGCAGGTCACACAGGTCCTCCTACCGGCACTGAACACAACAAAGATTCTGAACCCTGTGGATTTAAATTCTTGGAGGAAAATGATAAATAAGGAAATCAAACATAAGTACTATGAAAAATGTGCCCCAGTAAAGGCACCAGGGGGTCTGTTATATACCTACGTGTGTGTTTGTGCGTTTATCCGTCTGTGTTGTTGCGAACACAGACACAAACAAGTGACCCACTGCAGGGCCGAGTACAGGAGAGCAGAAAGTAGCCGTGTAGGTCGCACTGCAAATGGGTGCTTAAGTGCTCAGAAACACACGTGAGTGCACACATGTAACAACACACCCGCGTGCAGGGAAGTGCACAGGCAGAACTACAAACACGCAGATCAGCCCCTCTGGACTCCACATGCCGGCTACCTCCGGAGAGAGACGGGCCCTGCCCTGGGCATCACGTCAAGTGGGGTTTCTGGTGTGAAAGGTCTGCATCCAGGGTCGGATTTCATCTCACGGAGGATTGCTTTGCAAGGTGTCAACCGTACCAAGGTCATAAGCATGTTCCTGTGCTGATGCTTTATTATAAAATAAAAAACACTGAAATCAATTTATATGATTAACCTGTAATCATCCTAAGATTTGCCAAAAACATGTTTTATAAAATTCAACAGTTATACACAAAAGATCTTCCCGTCGGGAAATGATGGTAACACACATAACACATATAACTGACAAAGGAAAACCAAGCAAAGAAGGTTGAACACAGAACAAAGACTGTATAAATGATACGAAGCTCACGGTTTCCCCGAAAATAATTCGGGAGAAATCAGGTTTGCCCAGCATGTCAGTGTTAGACGATGTTATCCTAGAGATCCGATCAGCACCAGCAGGAAATAACCAAGACACAGTACCAGAGACGGAAACACCTCCCTTGGTGCCTAATTCTGAAAACTGTATATACAGGATGTCACAGAGTAGATCTTTAGTAAGAATTCAGGATAAAACGTTAGGATAAACCCAATTTTATTACTGAATCTTTTAAAATAAATTTTTATTTCAATTTATTCTACATAAATTGAAAAAAAAATTTAATAAATAATTTATTTATTTGACTGAGAGCGCACAAGCCGGGGGAGAGGCAGAGGGAGAGGGAGAAGCGGACTCCGCGCAGAGCAAGGGGCCGATGCGGGGCTCTGACCGCAGGACCCTGCGGGCGCAAGCCAAAGGCAGACGCTTCCCCGACTGAGCCACCAGACCCCCTTCCTCACCTCATTCACAGCCACAGGAAGTTGGGAAACCGTTTTCAAGAAGCTCACGCGTTCCACGGTACAACCCAAACCCCATCAGGATTAAGTACGTAAAATGAAGGCTACGGAGGGACCGGACGGAAACCCCTGCAAACAGCGAGGCGACGCGCGCAAGGAAAACGCAGAGAAGATGCACCGTCTTGGGGGGGGGGGGGGGCGACTGTCACTAAGACAGCAACCCCCCCCCCCACCCGCCGGACCTCGGCCTTCCAGAAAACTCCTCCCCGGCCACCGGCCAGTGCAGCGACGCCTGAAGCCCGGGGTCGCCGAGGACAGCGGACCGGGCTGCCCGACGTCACGAGGCCCCACGTCGCGGCGGCGAACACACTGGCGATTCGGCCACCGACGGCCACCCCCGCCCCGCCCCCGGCTCTGACCACCCAGGACCGACCCCGCGCGCTCGGGGCAAGGGTCCACTCGCCCGCGGCCGCGCCGGGAGGGACGCGCGCTCTCCGGGTCGTCCTCGTCCCCAGCGGGCTTCCCCGGGCGCCCCGGTCGCACGCGCCGCTCCGGGGGGACTGACCCCGCAAACTCGCAAACTCGCTCCGCGCGGGGACGCTGTGAAAACGCCTCACAACCGGCATTCAAGACCTTTCCTCCGTTTCGGAAACCCGCGCCGCCGCGGACGGCAACGTCCGCCCGCGCTCCGCTCGCTAGACGCCGCGCCCCCGAGGCCGCGCTCAGGGAGCTTCTCGAGGGGGCGCGGCCGGACGCGCGTCCGCGGGGTCTCCCGTCCGCGGGGTCTCCGGTCCGCGGGGTCTCCCGTCCGCGGGGTCTCGCCCCGGCGCCCCCGCAGTGCCCCCGGACCAAGGGCGCCGCCCACCCCCCGCGCCGGCCGCGCAGGAGGCCGCCAGGGCCCTGGGCGCAGCGTCCCGCCGGACTCTGGTTCCGGGAGCGAGAACCGGGGTCCCCTGGGGCCGAGGGCCTGCGAGCCCAGGGCCCTGCAGGTCTCGGCGCGCTCCTCGCCCGCCCCCACGCCCCGAGGCTCGCGGAGGAGCCGGCCCAGGACTGAGTCCCCGAGGCCCCAGCCGAGGGCGGAGGCTGGGGTCGGGACCCCCGGGGGCGGGGACCCCCGGGCCCGCGGCCGCAGGAAGCCGGTTCTGGCCGGTGCGAGCCAGACCCTCCCGGTCTCGGCCCGGGCCGCGCTCACTCACCATCTCGCGCCCGGCTCCGAGCCTCCGGGCGTCCTTCCCCCGGGCCGGGCAGGTGAGAGCGGCGCGCCCGGGACACCTGGGGCCGCGCGGAGCAGGTGCGCTGGAGCGCCCTGGCGGGCCCAGAGCCACGTCCACGCGGCCGCCAGCGCGCCCGCCCCCGCGCCTGATTGGACAGTGCTCGGGGACCTCCCTCTCCCCGGGCCTCTGACTGGATAGTTTTCCGAGACCCGCCTCTGGGGCCCCTGATTGGGCAGGGGTCGGACCCAAGCCCCTGATTGGCTAGCTCTCCGGGCACCACCCAGGAGCCCCGGATTGTTCTCCGAGAACCGCCCCTGTCGCTCTGATTGGACAGTTCTCTAAGCC
>NC_139020.1:214178434-214311161 GCF_964662115.1 Mustela nivalis | reverse complement strand
CCTCTGGGGCCCCTGATTGGGCAGGGGTCGGACCCAAGCCCCTGATTGGCTAGCTCTCCGGGCACCACCCAGGAGCCCCGGATTGTTCTCCGAGAACCGCCCCTGTCGCTCTGATTGGACAGTTCTCTAAGCCCACGCCTCTGCGCCTGAGTGACAGGCCGCCCGGACACACACGGCTGACCCGCCCCTCCGGACGCGCGCTCCCCGCGGACCCCCTTCCCGGCGCGGCGGGTCCGGGGTCTCCCAGCCTCTCGGCGCTCCGCCCGCGTCCTTCTGCTGGGCCGGGCGGTCCCGACTCAGTGTCCCCGCGGAGCGCCCCTTGTCGGAGCCGGGACGAGAACGGACGGGACCGGAAGGCCTGGGGTCGGGGTCACCGTGGCCCAGCGCTCTTTGTTGAAGAACAAAGACCCGCCACGGTGACGTCACCGCGCGGGAGGCCGGGGAGCGCGGGGGCCGCGGCGACCTTTGACCCGGAGGCCCCGCCCCTGCCCGACCCCCCGCTGGAGGTCGCTAACCCGGTCTGCGGCCCCGGGCCGGGTAGGGTTGGGGCGGAGCAGCCCTGAAGTCCGCGGGGGCGTCTCTGCGGGGCGGACCGGGTCTGCTGCGCCCCGGGGCTTTGCAGTGTGCGGTGCCCGGTGCCCCGAAGGCCGCGGATTCCTGTTTCCGCGGAGACACGGCGACGTGGTTTGTGGAACGCCTTGGGACGGCCCTGAAAACCCCGAATCCCCTGCACGGGGGCGGCCGGACAGCCGAGGCGCTCGGGTTCTCGCGCCGCGCCCAGATTCCGGCGTCGCCTCTTCCTTCACGAACAGTGTTTTTGGAAAGATTTATGGAATGAATTTAATAAACTCGAAAATAATGATGATCTACTTTTTTGCTTAATATGGATTAATAACGAATACTAAGCTTCCAGAAACCACTAGATTCAGAAGTCGGCCCTAGGCCTGGGGCCGGGATCCGACCTCCAGCTCCGGTCCGCCTGCCGCGTGTTCGGACAAACGTCCCGTAAGCAGCTCTCACGGAGGCCGTGCGGGCCGCGGGGGCTCAGGTCATGATCCCAGGGTCCTGGGATCGAGCCCCGCATCCGGTTCTCTGCTCAGCAGGGAGCCTGCTTCCCCATCTCCGCCTGCCTCTCTGCCTGCTTGTGATCTCTGTCATAAATAAAGAAAACCTTTTTTAAAAAATAAATAAAATCTTTAAAAAAAAATAAAGGACATGTCATTTCATTTATTAAGGTGAAAAATGAAGCTGGTCTGTGAATTCTTGCAAAATGTTCACTGCAGCCAGAGAAAAGGGAAGAAACTACAGTAGCCCCCAGGGAAAGAAGTGTGAGTCAAGGTAGGGTGTGATTCACAGACTGAGGTCTCAAAGCTGCCAGCAGTGACAGGGACAAGAAGGGGCAAGACCCCGTCTCCCTCGTGAAGGGTGTGCAGGTTCTGCTGTCAGGGGAGTCTACACAGCAGACCCGGTTCGCAGGATTTCCAACCCACTTCCACCCCACGTCATAGAGCAAAGTGGGAAAGGTGTGGCCGGCGGCATGAGGCATTCTAACCGTGCCCAGGCCCTAATCACGGGGACTGGAATACGTCACCTCCTGTGGCAAAAGCGACTTTGCAAAGTGATTAACGCTCCAAGGTGAGGGTGACCTGGGTTCCTGGGGCTCCCAGGGTCCTCACAAGGCACTCACAAGAGGGAGGCAGAGGGCGGGAGTCCTGAGAGATGGGCAGACCCCGTGCTCCTGGCAGGGAGGACAGAGGGGGAATGAATGGTGAGGACAAGGAGTTTGAGTGGCTTCCAGAGACCAGAAAATTAAGGGAACACATTCTCCATTAGGCTCTCTGAAAAGAACATAGCCTCGCCAGCACTTTGGTTTTGGACCTCTGACCTCCAGAACTTTTAAAGAAATCGGCTGTTTTAAGTCACTGAATGTGTGATTTGTTAGAGCCGTGGCAGGAAGCTCACACAGTGGGTCCGAACCGGAGGCAAACGGCTCTGGTCGCGCACCAAGAACGCCTGTCGCCAACCTCATTTTTCCTGAGACCGTGCACAACTTTCCAGGCGCTCCTTCAACCCAACTCTGCTCCCACAACCCACCCTGCATGGAGTGACCCCGCAGGTTTTCGGAGAACATCGTCTTGGCGTTTGAAAGGTAGCACTTTGTAGACAGATGATATTCTGGCGAGAAGTTCGGCCCACATAAGCATCCTTCTGTGAAACGTCAGGAGGCCTGGTGTTCTGCATTCCTCCCAAGAGCGTGTGTTAGTGAGAATCCCAAGCCTGGGAGAAGGGGAGGGTTGGAAACTGTCCTGCAACATTTCCACAGAACATGCAGCGAGGAACTTTCTGAACACTCGTGTATCTACCGCTAAACAGTACTAAATCCCACCAGCTTTCTCAGACCACAGCACGGTGAAAGCAGAAACTGAGTAAAGATGGTGAAATCTACAGGAAGCCCACAGAAAACAGTGCACTCCGTGGTGAAAGACTGGACGCTTTTCCCTACCATCTGGAGCAAAGCAAGGACGTCTGTTCTCAACACTCCTGTTCAGCCCTGTACTAAAGCACTGAGCCAGTGCAATCAGACAAGAAAAAGAATTTGTTTTTAAGAAGATGGAGAAGGGTATTGAAATACCCCAAAGTTTAAAAAAACATATACTCTCTCTCAAAATACTTTTGAGTCAGAGAAATCAAAACGAGCATTGTAAATATGTTTTTAAGTAGGCTCCACGCCCAACGTGGGGCTTGAACTCACGACTCTGAGATCAAGAGTTGCACGCTCTACTGACCGAGCCGGTCAGACACCCTTGTACATATGTATATTGTTAAATACACGAAAACAAAGCTGAGCGTCAGCCTCTGGTTAAATCACTGCCCTTGGGTGCCCCAGACTCTCGTATCCTCTGTCACAGCAGCGTCCTGTCTAAGTCCCCCAGAGCACTACCAAAATCCGTAATGATTTAAGTAGCGTGTGTAGTTAGCTGTTTCATGCGCATGCGGCTCCTCGCTCCATCCCGGGCCTGGCTGCACAGTGAGCCAGGCTCACTGCAAAATAAAAACGTAGCGGAGGAGGGGATCCTCTGTTCGAAGTTAAGACTATCACGGCGGACACGGCAGAGTATCCAACCAACTGCAGAACCTTTCTGAGAGACACACTGGGCGACTGCGCGTGTGACAACCCACGAGGCCACCCCACCTCCACCCTACGGGGGCATATGGGCAGGAGGGCAGACCCCTCATCTTTCTTACGCACGGCCGCCTGGCACACGGAGGTCAGGTTCTCTCCAAATAATTGTTGGAAGCAGCGAGAGATCGAGACCGAAAAACAGTGCACCTGGGACACCCCCTCTGCCGGTCCTCAGAACGGGAGGAACGTGAGACGCTGCCCCAGATGACACACCGTGCCCCAGCACACGTTCCGCGTCCGGCTCAAGACCGTCCACAGATCCCTTCGAGAAACACCCATCGGCCCAGTAGGCTCTCCCCGGATTCCAGATGAGGGATCTCCACCGTGGAGAAAGACAACACTGCCACTGTGATCGGGTTTCACTTAGCTGGAACCCGACCACCCTCCCCAGCTCCCCAGAGAGGGAAGATTCAGAGGGAAGTCAGGGGGCTCCCAGGGTAGAGTTTAGAAAACACAGCCCCCCGCGCCCCTGCGCCCAAATGGGGCACACGCCTTGCCCAGTTGTTCAGGCTCAGATCCTGGCTCTGCCACATTCCCGTCGTCTGACTTGGGACAAGTTACCTTATTTCTGTTTCCCCTTCTGTCGCGTGGGGACGTGAACAGCCCCCATCTCACGGCCTTGCTCAGATTAAACGAGGAGCCGCGTGTAAGAGCTGGATGAGGCTGGAAACAGAGCAAGCAAGCGACCAGCGAACGTTGACACCGACGCACACCAGAGCTCGTGGCCCCCACTCCGGCAGGTCCGCCTCACGGCGGGGACCGCTCCCAGGCCACCCCAGGCTGCTCCACTTCCCCGTCCCAGGACCTACTGCACTGCATCCGCCCCATCGTGGCGGCCACGGTCCTCCCTGACGGGGCAAAGAAACTGGACATCCCTCGGGGTCGTCTGATTTCTACTGACTGTCAAGACCGTTGCAGCACTACGAAACGGAAGGGCAGAAGGTAGAAAAATCACACACGATCGGGTAATTCTGACAAATTCTGCTCCTTCCTCCGCATCCCTGTCCGCCTCCGTGCCTCACACGCACATCTTGACCTCCCCGAACAGAATCGCACACACCGTTATGCACTCTTTATTTTCCACGTCGCACCCGAAGCTCTTTCTGTGTTGGCGCACATTCTGCTTTGCCGTAGCAGGGCACGAAACGAGGTAGGACTGAGCCGCGCGGCCAACAGGGGCAGGATGACCAAGTAAAATACTGAAACAAAAATACTCATTTTCAAACAAAAGCTGAAACAGAGTATCTTTAGTTTCAACAACTGAATCAATGCGACAATTCGCAGCAAAATCGCACTGCCTGTTAGCGTCAGTCCTCTCCAAAACGTCAGGCACCGGGCACGGCTCGGTGTTAATTTTCCCCAGTAAAGGTCCCTTCTCAGATCCGGACCTCCCTGCGCCTCCTCAAGAATGTGACCTACGCCTGCTACTTTTGAAGGAGAACATCAGACGGGCAAAACCCAACCCCCCTTCCGTAGCAGACGGCTACGAGTCACTTCACAGAGCCGCAAGCGTTCTCTAAAATCCAAGAAGGCGGCTGCTCTGATAGAAAGCTTTCCCGCAGTCAATTATTTTGTAGGTTTTCTGACTAGTGTGAGTTTTCTGGTGGGTGATGAGGGAGGAGCTCTGGCTGAATGCTTTCCCACACTCGGGACAGCTGTACGGTTTCTCTCCAGTGTGAGTTCTCTCGTGCCTCACGAGGGAAGACCTCTGGCTGAAGGCTCTCCCGCACTGATGACATTCATAGGGGTTCTCACCGGTGTGGGTTCGCTCGTGTTGGTTGAGCGAGGAGCGATCACTGAAGGCCTTTCCACACGCGTTACACTCGTAGGGCTTCTCTCCAGTATGCGTTCGCTTGTGCAAGATCAGGTAAGAACTCTGGCAGAAGGATTTTCCGCAGTCCTTGCATTTGTAGGGCTTCTCCCCTGTGTGAATCCTCTGGTGCTGGGTAAGAGACGAAACCCTGTTGAAGGCTTTCCCACAGTCCTGGCACGCGTAGGGCTTCTCTCCAGTATGAGTTCTCAGGTGCCGCGTGAGGGTCGAGCTGTGCGTAAAGGCTCTCCCGCACTGATGACATTCATAGGGTCTCTCCCCAGTATGGATTCTCTGATGCTCACTCAGGGAATGCCTCCGATTAAACATTTTCCCGCACTGGTAGCATTCATAGGGTTTCCCCGCCACGTTGTGTGTCGTAAGAGCCATACTACGATTAAATGACTCCCTACTTTCTGGGTACACACAAGTTCCCGTCCTTTCGTGCTGAGCAAGGGGACTGTCTGGGCTGATGTCTTTTCTGTATTCATTCCCTTCACGGGGCCTCTGGTCTGAACATCCCACCCGATGATGTTTTAAGAATGGATCGGCTACCGACCTCTCAATATCAAGGTCACGGTCACGGAAACGTCCTCCTCTCAAACCTCCTTGTGATAAAGCAAGGTCTGAGCTCGTGCTACAGGTTTCCCCAAACGCGTGCCAGGCAGTGGCCTCCTTTGGAGCAAATGCCTCCGCCTGGGCGTACGCCATTTGCCTCAGAAGCTGGCGGGGGTCCTCGTGGTTCTTCTCCAGTTGACCACAGTCCCAGTCTTCTCTGCGGAGCTCTCTGGCATCCATGCCACCGGCTGGTTCTTCCTCCAAAACCACCTTCTTGTAAACTGACTCTTGGCTTTCCAGACTAGTCTCCAAATCTGAAATAAATCGAGGTGAGGAGAGGGAAGAAGCTCTGACTTAATAACAGTGGGACAGACGTCCTTCCAACACATGCAAGACACAGGTGAGTTCATGTTCAAATATCGGCACTCAACGGGGAAAACAGGAGAAGATCCTAAGGACGGGAAGCAGGGTAAGAAGCAGGACAATGATGGAAAACGGGAGAAAAACGTGCATGTAGAAGGAATGGCTCCCTAAAGGGGGGAGAAGGGGAACAGCAGAGGGAAAGAATCCTCAAGAAAGCAGAGAGGGAAGAGAAACACAGGTGGTAGAGCTTCACGACAGAACTGCGCCGTCCCCTCTCCGCACCCACCGCGGGAGGCAGAAGCGAGGGCACAGGGCAAGGTTGCTGGAGATGAACCGAAGGCATCTGAGAAAGTGCAAGCAAAGACCTCAATCTTCTCCTGACAGAGTCCGGGCCTCTGTGGAGAGATCTAGGACAGTCCCCAAGATGTCACCCCTAGTCAATGGCACGTACCTGCCTGGCGCTCACCTGAACAGGAGGTTTGGGGAGTTCTTCGTGCCCCCATCCACACGGCTTCTCCTGGTTCCCAGTGGAAAGGCACCACTGGTAGAAAGAGTGGACACCCCACCGCTGGGGAAGGACTAATGGCCTGAGAGGCTTGTGTTGGGGAAAGTGTGCTGTCACCATCGTCAGCGCCTGTATCGGAACTCTGGTTCTTCAACGCTCCTGCGGGAGACAAGAGTACACTGCAGAGGGGGCATGTTGACCCAGCTGGAGATCTTATTTTCCTAATTAAAAATTGGTGGCTGTTACAGTTCACTGAGAATGATCTACAAGCAGCCAGCAAGCACATGAAAAGATGTTTGACATCCTCAGCCATGAGGGAAATACAAATCAAAACCACAGGGAGACACCACTTCACACCTAGGGGGACGGGTACGATTATTTTTAAAAGCAAAATCAGGGGGCCTGGGGGGCTCAGTGAGTTAAAGCCTCTGCCTTCGGCTCAGGTCATGATCCCAGGGTCCTGGGATGGAGCCCTGCATCGGGCTCTCTGCTCAGCAGGGAGCCTGCTTCCTCCTCTCTCTCTGCCTGCCTCTCTGCCTACTTGTGATCTCTGTCTGTCAAATAAATAAATAAATAAAATCTTTAAAAAAATAAAATAAAAAATAAAAAGCAAAAGAAAAAATAAGTCTCGGAGAGCATGTGGAGAAATCGGAATCCCTGCACTTGGCCGGTTGGACGGTGCTGTGGAAAACAGCCAGAGGGTGCTAGGGGAAGTAAACATAGAATCACCACCTGACCCAGCAATTCCGCTCCTGGGTCTGGACCCCAGGGAGCTGAACGCAGGGAACTGACGTGCTATTTGCTCACCCATGTTTATGGCGGCCGAAAAGTCGAAACACCCCAGGTGTCCATCTATGGACAAGCAGATAAATAAAATATGGTCCATCCCCAGGCGGGAACACGGTCCAGCCTCAGGAAGGGACCCTGACCCCTGCCACGATGCAGAGGGACCCAAGGACACGGGGCTCAAGTGAGAGGAGCCAGACCCAGGAGGACACATCCCGCAGGTCCCCACTCCCAGGAGGTCCCCAGAGGAGTCCTGTCCACACAGACAGAGAGGAGAGGGTGGGAGCCGGGGCTAGAGGCGGGGGGGTCACTGCCTAGGGAGTGTGGGGCTTCTCGCTCAGGTGAGGAAAAGGTTCTGGAAAGGGCACTGACGGTTATACAACGTCCTGAGTATAATTACTGCCGCTGAACTGTACACCTGAAAATGGACTAAGAAGGCAGATCTTATGTTCTATGTAATTTTACCACGAAGAAATTTTTTAATGATGACTCTGTAGCCAAGAGGACTCGGGACGTTATCTCTGCCTAAGGGGCCCGATGCATCTCAGTAGCACAGATGATCCTACACCAGAGAAATGCGGCCATTGTGTGTGCGGAAGAGACCTGCGCACCGTGAGCCCCACGGGCACAGGAGCCACCGCCACGGTGTGCACCCCACCAACCCCGCTTCCCAACCCACTCCCCACACAGCGCGGACACGGAGCAAGCAGTCTCACCCAGGGCGGCCAGGTGGGCGCAGGTGTCCAGCATCACCTCTCTGTAGAGCTGTCTCTGCGCAGAACCCAGCATCGCCCACTCCTCGCGGGAGAAGTCCACGGCCACATCCTCCCAAGACAGCGACTCCTGAAACAGCATAGCAGTTCCGCTCAAGAATGGCCCCTCCGCCCGTGTGCACAGCCGCCGCGCAGAGGGAAGCGGCCCACCAGGAGGGGGCGGCAGCCCAGGGTCAGACTCCAGCAGTGCACGCGCAGGACTGGAATCTGTGGCCCATCGGTTGTTCTTGTGTTTAGGATTTTTTATTTATTTGTCAGAGACTGAGAGAGAGACCACAGGCCGGGGGAGTGGCACAGAGAGGGGAAGCAGGCTCCCCGCTGAGCAGGGAGGCCCCACACCAGCTCCATCCTTGATCCCACGACCCTGGGCTCATGACCTGAGCGGAAGGCACGAGCTGGACACTTGACGGACTGAGCCACCTGGGTACCCCAGTGTTAAATGTTTCCGTTTCTTCCACCCAGAAAAAGGAAGTCAGGACACAGGACCACAAAAGTTAGATAAAGTGGGGGCTCCCGGGAGGCTCAGTGGGTCAAGTGTCCCGCTCTTGATGTCTGCTCCGGTCACAAACCCCGGGTCGTGGGATCAAGGATCGAATACCACACTGGGTTTCCCCGCTCCAAGCGAAGTCTGCTGGAGATCGTCTCCCTCTCCCTCTGCTCCTGCTCTGCGTGCACTCTGCTCTCTCAAACAAGTAAAATCTTTTTCAAAAATTTTAGGTCAAGTAGGAAAAAACAGGCCTTTTCCAGGCCAGCAGCTGCTGCGGCAACCTACCCAGGGCACCCCCCAACGTCCCCACTGCCCTCTTCCCGGGCGGCTCTCAGGTGAAGCCTGCACCTGCTGAGCTCAGTGCGCAATCATCCTCTCTTTTCTCTCTCCCAGGTAATCTTTAATAAAATAAAAATTACCTCCACAGCAACATCTGGACTGATGTTTGACCAAACGATGGGTACCGTCACCCAGCCAAGGGGACAGGTGAAATGGATCGTCACACCTGCCTCTCAGTGATGCGTAGAACACGTAGAACATCAACAAAGTTGGTTTGAACAACGGCACCGGCAGCCTTGACCGGACCCTGCTGTTTAGGAGACACTCTGCCCAACATCAGCCAAACACACATTCTTCCCAAATGTGCACGGAGCGGATGTGGAGACGGATTAAATTCTGGGCCAAAAATTTTTTTTTTCTTTAAAGAAAAAGAGAGTGGGGGCAGAGGACAGAGGGAGAGGGAGACAGAGCATCCCAACACGAGGTTCACTCTCACAACCCTGAGAGCAAGACCTGAGCTGAAATCAGAAGCTGGAAGCTTAACCGACTGGGCCACCCAGGAGATCCTAAAAAAGATTTTTTGATACATTTTTAAGATTATTTATTTATTTATTTGACAGACCGAGATCACAAGTAGGCAGAGAGGCAGGCAGAGCGAGGGGAGGAAGCAAGCTCCCCGCTGAGCAGAGAGCCTGATGTGGGACTCGATCCCAGGACCCTGAGATCATGACCTGAGCCGAAGGCAGAGGCTTAACCCACTGAGTCACCCAGGCGCCCAGGAAACGGTTTTAATGGCTTTGAACTTCGTGGCTAATATGTAAAAATGAGTGTGAAATATCACTTCCTAGTTTTTAAATATATATATATATTTTTTTAAGATTTTATTCATTTTTTTTTGACAGAGATCACAAGTAGGCACAGAGACAGGCAGAAACAGAGAGGGAAGCAGGCTCCCCACTGAACAGAGAGCCTCATGCAGGGCTCGATCCCAGAACCCTGAGAGCATGACCTGAGCTGAAGGCAGAGGCTCAACCCACTGAGCCACCCAGGCGCCCCCTTTATATTTATATAAATATATTTATAATATTTAGGGGCACCTGGGTGGCTCAGTGGGTTGAGCCTATGCCTTCGGCTCAGGTCATGATCCCAGGGTCCTGGGATCGAGTCCCGCATCGGGCTCTCTGCTCTGCAGGGAGCCTGCTTCCTCCTCTCTCTGTGCCTGCCTCTCTGCCTACTTGTGATCTCTGTCAGATAAATAAAGAAAAAATCTTTAAAAATATATATATATATTTATAATATTTATATTATAATAATATTTTATAATGACCCATAATATAATATAATAAAAATATATTATAATATTTATTTAAAATTATGATAAATAAAAATATATATAATTATATTACTGTAATTCCACAGTAGATCACCTCAGGCAGGGAAGACGGGAAAAAGTCTCCGTGGGACACAGGTTCTTTGCGTCTTGCTGCCTGGTGAGGTTAAAATGGAAGCTCTTTAAATACTAAAAACAAGTCTCCGTGACTCGTGGTTTTTATGACTTATATCTATGGGAGAGCAACGTGGAAAGAGAGGCGATCCCAGCTGGAGAAGTACCACTGGGGTTTTAGAGACGCAGGTCTGAGCTGCTAAGGGGTTTATGATCCTGCGTGGCCTGGACAGACCAGGACCCCCCAGCCTGACCACCCAGGTCTGAGCAGCTCCGTTTACGTGCTCGTGGAGACAAGAAAAGACGGGCCACTGTCCGGCCCTGGGGCAGCTCTGCTTTGCTGCTGCCAAGGGACAAGCCGCTGGCTGTCTGCGGCCCTGACCTCACAGATCCTGGGGCCAGCACCGGCTCCAAGCTGAAACCTTGGAGTGTCCCCAGGGACTCTCTGCCTCAAGGGCAGCCTGCGATGACCAGGACTTCGATGTGGGGGACCAGAGCAGACTGAGGACCTCTCCCCAGGGGCCCCAACCGGACAACGTCACAGATACTGACTGGACATCAGGGTCACTCACAAACGTCCACAGGAAAGGGCTTGTTCTCCGAGGGACCACCTGAACCTGAGTGGCCAGTCCGCTCTGTATTTCTGACGCAGACACGGATCACGTTCCCAACGCTATGACTTAGGGGACAGGGACCCTGCCTACCGCTGCCACAGATGTGCTGGCCCAGCTGGCGGTGGCCTCCGTTCCCCGTCTCTCTCTCTCCTGAGGCTCGTGCCCTAGCAGGCGGCTTCCCATCAAGTGCCGCTGTCCCCAGGCTCTAAAAGGCTGATCCGGCCTTAGAAAGGAAGGGACCTTGACCCCTGCGACGATGCGCAGGGACCCAGAGGCTCGTGGGCAGTGCTCTCTCGCTCCCCGCGTAGCAAGACATGCAGATCCAGTCGGAGCACTTCCCCTGGACGCCCAGGACATCGTCAGGGCCGGAGGAAGTCCCCACTCACCTGGGGTCTGGGGGGCTGGTACCCCGTAGCCATTCTCTTCTCCTGGGAAAGCAGCTTCCAGAGCCCGCAGAGCTGTGGGAGGAGAAGAGAATGTGAGGCCCAGGCCCAGGTCGGTCCCCAGCCCCCACCCAAATCCTGGACACGGGGATCTCTGCAGGTGTCCCTCCGCACAGAGTGTGGTCAACAGAAGCCAGGACAGAGACCATGGGCCTTCACAGCTTCTTAACCCACGCTTGGACAGGGAGGCCAAAGGTCTTGGAAGCTTATGAAATGCACCCATTCCATTGCAAAGCAGTCTGTGTCAATGTCCTGGGGTTAGTGAAAGAGAAGACCACACACTGTAAGGATTACGACCACAAGTTGGATCAAGGTCTCAGGGCTGTGCCGCCTCCAACAGCTCCCAAAGAGGGGCCTTCCTGCCTCCTCCAGGTTCTGGGCGCGCCAGCTGGCCCTGGGCTTGTGGCCACGTCCCCACGGTCTCTGCCTCTGTGGTCACGTGGCTGTCTCTCGGTTCTGTGTCCCTCTTCTTAAAAGGACACCAAGTCCTTGGATTAGGCCCACCTACTCCAATATGACTTCAGCTTCTTCAACCCGGCGGGACCACCCAGGCTCGAACTCTGGATGGCTCAGTTCCGACACCCACAGGCGCCGGGCCCCGCGCATGTCTGAGATTCGTGTCAGCCGTCCCGCAGCCCGACCGGCTCCCCGGACTCTCTCCCCGACATATACTGCTGCATGTATGGCCCAACCAAAGCTGGGTCACTCTGAGCCCTCCTTTCAGCCAGGCTGTGGCGTCTGGGCTTCTGAGTTCGGTTCTGCGTCACCCAGTTTCAGCAGGAGCCCCTGCCCTGTGTCCGATCCCCCTGGAGCACTGGCCGGTCTCTCCAAACCCCAGCCCGGTTGGGGGGGGGGGTCACCTAGCCTGTCTGCACCACCACCCCATCACTTCGGTTTGGCCAGAGCCCCCCGCCCCGATGTGTCCTCTTGGCGACTGCGCACCCGCTGACCCCTCCTGCTCCCTTGCCACAAACCCCCGCTCGGCCACGCTGCATCAGGGACAGAGCCCAGTTCCACCCGGAGGTCCCTGGCCCCCTGCCACGGGGCCTGAACAGGTGGTTTCCAGCGTGCTGAGTGCCCAGCGCTGGCCCTCAGTGACGACATCCTGAAGCGGTCCCCACTGAGTCCCCCACCACCACAGGAGAGCAGCCTGACCCCTCTGGGTGACGTCACACACGCGTAAGGGTGAAATTCTCACACAGACTCACGAGGAAGGAATGGGGGCCGTAGACTGGACACTTGGGAGGGGCTCAATCTGGATTCTCGGATGAAAACTTCAAAAAAAAAACTTCCTGTCCCCCATTAGCAGAAAATCACCCCGGGGAACACCCCAGTAACCGTCCCTGCAGACAAGACCGGTCACACTCTGCACACACTCCGTCCCTGGGGAGACTCCACGGACAGGCGGGACGTCGGTCATGCCTCTGAGCACGTGGTTTAACACCCGTGTGAACCGTCCATGCCCGTCCTCCGGGAGGCGAAGCCTCGCCTCCCTCCAACCCCCGCCCTCGGTGTGGGTCACTCAGTGACTTGCTCCCAGCAAACGCCGTGGGTCAAGGAGGACACGGTGACCTCACTACCCAAGAAACCGGTGAACCCCGGCCCCCTCCCCCACCGATCAAGGCTGGAGTCTCCAGCAACGTGGCGTGGACATCAGGTATCCCTGTCCCCACAAACCGTGACCCCAGTGTCGTTACGAGAATACACGGACGAACTCAACCCACGGGACCGCCTGCGAACACCGGGCCGTGCTCGTCCAAAGCGTCGAGGTCACGAAAGACCAGGAAAGGGTGAGAAACGGCCGCAGACTGGGGGAGCCCGAGAAGACGAGGCGAGGTCACCAAAGGTCCTGCGGGGCCCTGGATGGGGTCCCCGGGCTACGAGGAAGATGGTGGTGAGGCACGGTGAGGCACCTGGGGAAATCGGGGAAAGTCTGTGCCCTCGTTGACAGAGCAGAAGCGGCGTCCATCTCTTGGGTCACTGACTTTTTTTCATCGTGTGGGGCAAGAACACCTAACGTGGGATTCCTCCTCAGGCTGGGCCTCCGAGGTCTGGGGCAACCGCGCGCCCAGCAAGCCCGGGGGCCGCTCTCCCCACGGCAGCTGTCCGCTTCCTGTCGCCATGCC
Source organism: Mustela nivalis (assembly GCF_964662115.1). Classification (NCBI taxonomy): domain Eukaryota; kingdom Metazoa; phylum Chordata; class Mammalia; order Carnivora; family Mustelidae; genus Mustela; species Mustela nivalis. Next base: position 214,297,789 of record NC_139020.1, on the reverse strand, counting down.
TCGGGGGCGGCCTCCCGAGCTCGTTACTACAGTCCTTACCGCGATCCGCGCTCGGCGATGATGACTCACGGGCAGCTCGGATGCCGGCCTGTGTTGATCGGCAATGAGGTATTTTTAACTTGGGGCACGTACGTGGTATTTTTGGACGTCACGTGACTGCACACCCGACGGACGGACTCCGGGACAGTGTAAACAGACGTCGTATATGCGCTGGGAAACCAAACGACGCACCTGACTCGCTCTGTCGTGGGTGGCCCAGAGCCAAACACGCAACGTCTCCAACGCACGTCTGTCGTTCGGGGCGACACGGCGTCCCCTCCAAATTCGTACCTCTAAGTGCCAACCCCAGGACCTCAGAGGGTGACTGTATTTCAAGATATGGCTTGTAAAGAGGAATTAAGTAAAAATGAGGTCTTTAGGAATGGGCCCTGGTCCCATAAAACTGGTGTCCTTATAAGAAGAGTGGACTGGGGGGCGCCCGGGGGGGCTCAGTGGGTCAAGCCTCTGCCTTCGGCTCAGGTCATGATCCTGGGTCCTGGGATGGAGCCCGCACCGGGCTCCTGGCTCAGCCGGGCGCCTGCTTCTCCTTCTGCCGCTCCCCCTACTCATGCTCTCTCTCTCCCTCTCAAAACGAATAAATGAAACCTTTTTTTAAAAAAAGAAGAAAAAGAAGAGAGGATTAGGACACAGACAGACACACACAGGGCAGGGGCGAAGGCGGCTGTCGGACGCCAAGGAGAGAGACTTCGGAATGAAATCAGCCCTGTCGATACCGCGATCTCGGGCCTCCCCGCAGGACGGGGAGAGAACCCCGCTCCGGGGCGAGCCCAGCCCCCACACACCAGTGCCTCGTGCTATTAAGCCTTCACGGCGGGCCGGGTCTGTATCAACGCGCTGGCGGCGATCACAGCTGCGAGACAGGCCGGTGGGGGGAGCCGGTGATGGGTCCGGGGGCCTCGGTCCCGCCTCTGCCACATCCTCTGAGTCAGGCATTAATTCACAACTAAACCTTGGACACAAATAGCACCCTCCCCCCAGAAAGGACTTCAGACGAGAATCCTCACAGGATCGAAGAAGCCGGGCCGAGAGCCAGCACGAGAGGAAGCTGTGGGAAGGCCCGGGGGACCCCACGTGCCATCGGCTGGCCGCTTCCGTAGACCCCAAGTCCCTTCCGAAGACAGAGCTCCAGGAAGGACACTCCTGCCAGGGCGATACCCAGAGGACTGAGCGGCACACGCAGAGACGCCCAAGGTGGCGAGTCATCGGGGAGACACAGACCCAACGGCCCCGGCAGGACGACTCGCGTCGGAAAGGCAAGAGCAGGGGTCGGGGAGGACGGGGAGAGATGGAGCCCCCGGCACCACTGGGGGGCACGGACAACGGGTCGCCGCCGTGGAAGACAGTCTGGCGGTTCCTTCGATGGTCCAACGCGGTTAACACGGGACCCAGGGATCCCACTCCGGCTCTCGGCCCGAGAGAAACGGAAACACACGTCCACACACACTTGTTCACAAACGTCCACGGCAGCGAGACTCACAGGGGCCCAAAGGTCTGTCGGATGAACGCGGTGCTCTGTCCACACAGCGGATTGCTGGTCAGCCTTAAAAAGAACCGTAGCCCCGACAGGCGCTGTGTGGACGGACCCCGAGCCCACGACGCGCAGGGAGGGAACCAGACACAGAAGGCCCCACGGGGTGTGAGTCCACGCGTGTGACACGCCCAGACCAGGCCCCTCCACGGACGGGAAGCAGATTCGTTTTTGCCAGGAGAACAGGGCTGGGAGGTACCGGCTCACGGGTTTCTCGGGGGATGATGAAATGTTCCAGAATCAGACCCGGTGATCGCCCAGCGCTGACCGCACACCCGAAATGAACGATCTACATAAAGCTATTACAAAAGACACTAACAGGCCTGACAAAAAGAGAAAAGCTTGGGACGCCTGGGTGGCTCAGTTGGTTAAGCAGCTGCCTTCAGCTCAGGTCATGATCCCAGCGTCCTGGGATCGAGTCCCACATCAGGCTCCTTGCTCGGCAGGGAGCCTGCTTCTCCCTCTGCCTCTGCCTGCCTCTCTGTCTGCCTGTGCTCACTCTCTCTCCCTCTGTCTCTGACAAATAAAAAAAAAAAAAAAAAAAAAAAAAAAAAAAAGAGAAAAGCTTGTCAACAGTTAAATACGTCTGACGGTGTCTGTGGAACACACGTGTAACAGTCGGCAAGGGGACCGAGCGCTGGGGAGGACACAGCCCAAGGGCCCCACAGGGGACTGCGGGAAGGCCCGGAGCTGGGTCAGTTGTCGAGGAGGACAGGATCCGCGATGCTCACTTCTTTACCAACCATTTATGAACTTGACCTGAGACAAACTAGAACAGAAGCTGGAAAACTGAACGGAGGCGGCGGAGAGCGGACTCACTGGGCCTGCCTGGTCTGGGAGGGGCGGGCCGGGCCGGGGCGGCCACACCGGAGGTGAGTCGACAGCAGGACACTCGCGCTCGGCCCCAGCAGGCACTGCCGTGAGAACACTGCCCGGCCCTGCATCAGGTCCTCTGTACGACGGGGTCAGGCCTGACCCTCCCGGACGCGGGAAGGCGACCTTCTTTGCAAACAGGAAATTTGACGCGGTGACGAAGTCGTCCTGGAGTCGCGGGCCCTGATGCACGGTGATGGACGGAGTCCTTGAAGGGGACACGGACACACAGGGACGAGGCCATGCGGCAACGGACACAGAGACAAGGGACAGCTCTTAGCCAAGGGACACGCAGCGCTCCTCCGAGGCTGGAGGAGGACAGAGCGTCCTCCCCTTGGTCCCCCGGAGGGAGCAGGGCTCTGCGGACCCTTGACTCCGGCCTCCAGAATGCGAGAGCGGAGGTTCCCGCTGCGTTGGCCACGCAGGCCCCGGTGCAGCCGCCGAGGACACCGACAAACACCAGCGGCCAGACAGGCAGGGCTCCTGGTCCCCGCCTCAGCTTCACGCGGGGGCCGAACGCCCCTACCACCCCATCCCCCACACTGCGTGCGTGGGGTTCCGTCTTGGCTCTGGGGACTCTGACTGCGGCTCGCGGCAAGGGGCCCGGGTCCCCCAACCCGCCCAGCCCTCCCCAGCCCAGTCCTCCGCCGCCCTCCTGCGGTTCCAAGACCCTCCTCCCCGCGGGGCGCGTTAGGGGCGTGGCTAAGGTCGGGGCACCGGTGGTCGCCACCGCCCTGACCCCACCCACGCCATGCCAGGAACCCCCCCAGCGCGACAAGCACACATGTTCCCAGGTATCACCCCCAGTCCCAGAAGAGATCCCCTGGATTCGGGGACTCCACCCGCCCCAAGACGCCGCGTGCCATCCTGAGCGGCCCTCGGGCGGCCCTGGGACGCTGGACACCCCGAGGGCAGTGGGAGCGGGGAGGAGGGGACACGGCCCTGGCGGTGGGGCTCCCTGCTTCGCGCTGTCCGACCCGCTGGGAACGTGATTCTGCGGAGCCGTGAGCGGGATCAGACTCGGGTCTTCGGCTCGTTACCGCAGTCCCTTCCCCGGGGCGCTGTGGACACTGGGGGCGCGGCATTCCCTGGGGCGGGGCCGCCCGCGCTGCGGGGTCCGAGCAGCACCCCGCTCGGTGCCAGGCGCTCCGCTCCCCTGCACGACAGCCACCACGTCCCCAGACACTGCCCCGGGGGCCGGGGACAGGCCGAGTGGCCCCGGGGAGACCCCGCTCCCCACGACGTCCGGGCGTCCCTGCCCCGCTCCGCCGCCAGGAGCAAACAGGTTCGCGGCGTCTCCCTTCAAGTCCGGCCGGACCCGCTGTCGCCCCCGGAGCAGCGCGCGTCCCGGGGTCTCGCACGCGGGCTCCCCGCGGGGGGCGGTTCTGGGAGCTGAGCGACCTTGCCCACGGTCCCGGCCGCCTCCCGGGAAGGCCGAGGCCCCGTGCCCAGACCCCCGCCGGGACCCCCAGCGGGACCCCCGCACACCTGGCGCCGGGCGCTGCCGGCCAGGAAAGCGGCTGCCGACCCCGGGGCGGGCGCAGGTGCCACGGGGCGCGCAGCGCTCGGACGCCACCGGCTCCCACCCCGGCCCTCCACGCAGACGCGGTCCCCACGCCAGCCCCGCCCGCTAACTCCCTCCGGCTGCGCCCCCTGCCCGGCCCGGTTAACTCACGCTGCGCCGCCCCCGCCGTGCGCCCAGGCGGACTCCGCAGTGCGCCTGCGCGGCACACGGCTGGGAACTACAAGTCCCAGGAGCCGCGGGGGTGGCGCTGGGGTCCCCCGTCCCTCTGGGGGCAACGAGAGGACTCACAGCGCCCTCTGCGGGCGGGCGGTGTCTCCGCAGGACGGAGAGGCTTCTTCGTGCCCCTGTGCACAGCGGCAGACACGTCCTGGACCGAGCCGGTCCCTAAATGAGGGAGAAATTGCGAGTCCTGTATTTAGCACGATGCCTGAGGCATAAAGATTTGCCTATTTATTAACAAGATGTGTAATCCATTTTTTACTTGGTAAAACTGTTCTGATGACATTTATTAGTAATATTGACAGGTTGATTTGTTATTAATAATACGTTGAAATAATAAAAAGACCATAATTAATGTTAACGTATCATAGATTCATGCTATATAGTGTTATAATTGGCTGTGCTACTCTGTATAATACAGTATCATAGAACCGCCTACTGATAAAATATCAATAAATTATACAAATATTTGATGAATTAACCATTTTAAAAATTACAGTAATGATTATTGGCCCAAGCCATGACATGTATTATACGTCTTCCTGTACACTATTGTTCTCCAAATTTTCATTTAAATTCTGGTGAGTTGCAGTACAGTGTAATAGTGGTTTCTGGAGCAGAAGTCAGCGATTCTGGTCACTTACTACAACACCCGGGGCCCATCACAGGTTCCTCCTTGATGCCCATCCCCCACTCGGCCCCTCCCCCGCCCCACCCCTCCATCAACCTTCAGTTTGTTCTGTATGGCTTAGAGTCTCCGATGGTTTGCTTCCCCTTGTTTTTATTTCTTCCTAGATGCTTATTTTTTGTTTCCTAAATTCCACATGTGCGTGAAATCCTACGGTAATTGTCTTTCTCTGACTTATTTTGCTCAGCGTAGCACACTTCAGCTCCATCCACATCGTCGCAAATGGCAAGGTCTCGTGTGTCGCCGGCCGAGTCACACTCCGCCGCGCATACGTCCCACCGAGTCACACTCCGCTGCGCACACACCCCACCGTCTTCCTCCGTGCACTTGACGCACATCCGGACTCTCCCCATAGTGCGGCAGCAGTAGGCAACGCTGCTATAAACACTGGGGTGCGTGTACCCCTTTGAAGTAGTGTTTTTGTATTCTGTGGGTAAATACCTAGTCGTGCCGATGCTGGAGGGCAGGGCAGTTGTCTCCACCTTCTGAGGACGCTCCAGGCCGCTGTCCAGGGCCGCTGCCCAGCTGCACGCGCACCCCCGGCGCACGAGGGCCGCTGCTCCTTTCTCTTTCCCACTCTCCCCTCTCTCTGCAACGCCCAAGCCCTGTGCAGTGTATCTTTTCTTTACAGAAGAGATGGCGTCCCCTGAAATGCAGAGATGTTGACAAAGCGTCCTGATCGCCAGGCACAGGCACAGGATTAGGATCTTTTCTCTGGGGCTCCATCTTAACTTGTCCCAAGCCTGAACTGCGAATCAAGTCTTGAGGTGGTTTAACTAGAATCAGCATCAGGTAGAAGGTCCCACGGTTGGATGAATTTGTGTCCCATGTGGCCCCCCCAACCTGTCAATAAGCATAGCGTGTGCTAGGACTGAATATTCATGCCCCCCCCAACTCACAAGTGCACGGCTGATCCCCAGGGTGATATTAGGAAGCGGGGCCTCTGAGAGGTGTTGATTAGGGGGAGCCGCCACGGAGGGCTCATTCCCTTACAAAAGAACCCCAGAAGAGCTCCCTCGCCCCTCCCACCATGGGAGGACATGGAAGGAGGAAGCCAGCTGTCTGCGGCCTGGAAGGGGCTCTCACCTGCTGGTGTGGGCGCCCCGAGCCTGAACTTCCAGCCTCTGGCACTGTGAGGAGCAAATGCTTATGAGAGCCACTCTGTTCGCGACCATTCGCTACAGCAGCCTGAGCAGACTACGACAATGGGACAAATAATTCTCAAGTCTCTTTCCCAGTCTGGTTTTTCCGCGATTAGCTCACAGCATGGCAGATGCACTGCCTAGACCCCCCCTTTAGGACTTGAGGACCTACTCCTCCCTGTAGCCCCCCAGGCTGCCGCTGACCAGCCTGAGCTTTCGGTCTTGCTCACGGAAAAACCACCGCTGTGTGTTGAGGGGTTTACAGTAAACATAAAAGTAAACAGCACGACAATAATAGGCTCTAAAAGGAGAAATGGAAGTATGGCGAGACTCTTACACACGGGGTCCTATAACATCACACGAAGGCAAACTGTAACAGGTTAGTTGCATACTAGAAACCCTAATGCAGCTAATAAATTAAGTATCAAAACAGTGATAGCTAATAAACCAAGCAGAAAATAGGAGAGAATCATAAAAAATACTCAGTTACTCCAAAGGAAGGCAGAAGAGGGTAAGGGCGGACGGAGGTGATTAGCATGTAAACAGCAAGGCGGGGGACTCCAAGTTAACCGTACTGAAAATCGCACTAATTGTTACCGGTTTAAGTACCTGAATTTAAAAATCAAGAGATTGTCAGATAAGAAACACCCAAAAATATTCTGGCTACAAGAAATACACTTTATTTTTTTTAATTTTGTTAAAGATTTTATTTATTTATTTTATAGAGAGAGATCACAAGCAGGCAGAGAGACAGGCAGAGAGAGAGGGGGAAGCAGGTTCCCCCCTGAGTAGAGAGCCCGATGCGGGGCTTGATCCCAGGACCCTGAGATCATGACCTGAGCCAAAGGCAGAGGCTTTAACCCACTGAGCCACCCAGGTGCCCAAGAAATATAGCTTAAATATAAATACCAAATAGGTTAAAAAGAACAGGAAACTGAGACATACGGCATGCTAATACTAGTCAACAGAAGGTAAAAGTAGCTGTATTTCTATCAAAGCTGGTGTCAGAACAAAGAATATTACCATAAAAAAATATTACCAAATAAATTTTACCAAAGTATTACCCAAAAAAGGTCATTTTATAACCATAAAAGTGTCAAATAAATCAAAAGGACATAACAATCTGAAGTATTTATGCAAATGCTAACAGAGCTTCAAAATACCCGAAGCAGAAATGGGTAGAACTGCAAGGAAAACCAGAAAAGCCCAGCGCCCCAGCTGGAGAGGACTTTACTCCGGTAGGAGTCAGGGCTTCCGGGGATACAGATGATTCACTTTCAGGAATCGTGTTATGCGACCGTGGGGGCTGGCAGGTCCGAGATCTGCACGGAACGCTGGAGACCCAGGGAAGAGTGGACAGTGCGGCTCGAGACCACCAGCCGTCGGAAGGCATGATTCCTTCTTTCTCAGAGCTCAGTCCTTCAACAGACTGAATGAGGCCCCCACAGTGCAGAGGGTAATCTGTCTCAGTCAGAGTCGAGGGATTTAAACGTTCATCACCCCTAAAAATGACCCCACTGTGGGCCACCTGGATGGCTCAGTGGGTTAAGTGTCTGACTCCCGATCCCTCGGGGTCGGGAGTCCCAGCCCCGCGCCGGGCTCTGCGCTCAGCGGGGAGTCTGTTTGGGATTCTCTTCCTCTGCCCCTCCCCGTGCGCAATCATCCTCTCTTTTCTCTCTCCCAGGTAATCTTTAATAAAATAAAAATTACCTCCACAGCAACATCTGGACTGATGTTTGACCAAACGATGGGTACCGTCACCCAGCCAAGGGGACAGGTGAAATGGATCGTCACACCTGCCTCTCAGTGATGCGTAGAACACGTAGAACATCAACAAAGTTGGTTTGAACAACGGCACCGGCAGCCTTGACCGGACCCTGCTGTTTAGGAGACACTCTGCCCAACATCAGCCAAACACACATTCTTCCCAAATGTGCACGGAGCGGATGTGGAGACGGATTAAATTCTGGGCCAAAAAATTTTTTTTTCTTTAAAGAAAAAGAGAGTGGGGGCAGAGGACAGAGGGAGAGGGAGACAGAGCATCCCAACACGAGGTTCACTCTCACAACCCTGAGAGCAAGACCTGAGCTGAAATCAGAAGCTGGAAGCTTAACCGACTGGGCCACCCAGGAGATCCTAAAAAAGATTTTTTGATACATTCAAAAGGATCCAAGTCATACAAAATACATGATTGGTCCGTGACGTATCCCGCACCATGTTCTCCCTCAGGTTGCTTCCACGGACGGACACCATTTTTCTCTTCCCCTTCGGATCACGGGCCTTCTGACCTGCCCGAGTGACCAAGGCCGGTTTCCATCTCTGCATCAGGTGGCCTCCAGGGGCGCTGCTCTGGCCCTGGGCATGGTGGTGGTGGTGGTGGTGCCTTTTTGGCCAGACCTGGGTGGGGCTGTTTGTCCTGGAAGGTATGACAGGGGAGCGGCTCCTCTGGGATCTGGAAGAGGAAGACCCTTCTGCCCTGCTTGTGTGGAGAGGCCGCCCACCGCCGGCGAATCCCAGCCTTCCTGAGAATGGACTTCCCAGAGTCACTGGAACAGGCATGACCATTGTTTCCGGAACACCAGCTCTCTGACAAGCCTCAGCGCAGCGGCGTTGCACACGGTTGCACACGGTCGCCGCACCGAGGGGTGGGTCGCAGCCGTGCAGGATGGGGTTCACCACCCGGGGAAAGACCCCGTGCTTGATGCTTTCCAAGGGACTCTTGTCTCCACACACCAGAGCCACGAAGTTCCTGGTTTCTCACGTTTATTCGGACGGTTAACCGTTGTAAATACTCAGATGTCGTCCTCAGTACACTGGTGATCTGATTTCAAGCGCTCACCCCCAAGACCCACCCGCAAGGCTGGGAGGGGCGCCCACACCAGGAGTCCTTGGAGGACACGTACCTGTTTCTTGGATGGTGGCCTGTCGGGCTCCAGCGACCATGCAAGGTGTGCCACGGCCCATGCGCCACGTGAGAAGCTTATCGTCCAACCAGAAATGGGGTCTTGAGGGCAACTCAAAGAGGGTGATGTGGTCCCTACCACGACTGCGTCCGCGGCCTTTAGAGCGTTGAAACCTGCAGACCCTCACGGACACTGGCGGCAACAGGTCCCCAGGACGACAAAGGGGGCTCGGTTTCCACGGACTGGTGTTTTCCCAGGAGTCGTGGGGCATCTGTGCTTGTATGTTCTAGGCAAGGACGATGAGTGCTTCAGGCAGGAATGGCTGCGAAGCGGACGGTGCCTCTGGGTGCGGAGCCAGTAGGATGCTCTTCCCAGCCGGGACGCCTTTTGCTGGTGGTGGAAGGACCCAAGCCCCCCTTCGTGCAACCACACTAAAGAGCTCACACATGTGCTTACTAAGCTCTGAGGACTTCCAGGGTCACTGATGGCTCCTTTCTTTGTACAGATGAAGACACTGGTTCTTCTTCTTTTTCTTTTTTAAGTAATGTCTGCTCTCCAACATGGGGCTCAAACTCACCACCACGAGATCGAGTTTCAGGCTCCACTGAGTGAGCCAGCCAGGCGGCCCAAGACATTGCTGCCTCTTCTTTAAGATTTTATTTGACAGAGAGTGAGAGAACAAGCAGGGGGAGCAGCGGGCAGAGGGAGAAGCAGACTCCCCTCTAGCAGGGAGCCCGACACGGGGCTCGATCCCAGGACCCCGGGATCGTGACCCGAGCTGAAGGCAGACGATTAACGACGGAGTCCCCCAGACGCCCCTCAATAGACCGTCTTCTTAAACTAAACTGCAAACGTGCAGGTACACTAGGGCTAGACTGGGGATCACGTTAAGTGAACACATCCTACGTTTAAATTACGTATTTTGTTCAAATTTAACTATTTCTCCGTTGGTGGGCATTTGAGTCGTCTTCAACCTCCCGTTACTGTAAGTGACGCTACGACCAACGTCCCACATACGACTCAACCAAGTGTGCGTGTATGTCACTCAGACCCTAGGTATGGAATTTGGGGGCGTGTGTATTTACATCTCAAATCTTGATAGATAACCTCAAATTGCTCTCCACTAGGACTTTGCCAGCTCACTCTCTCCCCATCCTGATGCCGCTCTGTAAAATGCTTCCACTCGGATGGGCTCTTATTGCGGGATCTCATTACACATTTTCACGCTACCGACAGGTCCTGTGCTTTCGAAGTATGATTTTCATTACCCCAAACACCCCTCCCCACAATCTCCCGATATATGAGCTCACAAGCAGGGCTCCTAGGTCTGTGTAGACAAAGCTGTGCGGCTGTGCGACAGTGCGGGCCTCGGGCCGCACCCACACGCGGGAGTCGAGAGCTTGTAGAAGTCAGCCCCTGCTTACGCTTCAGGACCCTCCCCGGATGCATCATTCTGGGGCAGTTTCTCCAGGTCGTCAATAAAATATCCAGTGTTGTTGGACTTTCGTCTGTGGCTACGAGTAACAGGGCTCCAGGCTCAATCTACGTTGCTCCGGGGAAGGCGTACTGCGCTCATGAGAGGAAGGACGTCGTCGGCCGGGACGGGCTGGATCAGGCGTCCATCTGCCTCACCCGTGGTCTTCCTTCTTGGGAACCTGCTGAGGCGGCCGGTGGCCCGACATGGAAGGAGCCCTGTCCGGGACCTCGGGTTGCAGGCCCAGGCGCCCTGAGCAGACACGCGCTCTAAGGGAAGCAGGGCACAGAGGGCCAGGACAGGAACCACAGCCTTCCCGCCCGAGGTGCCGTGTGCTGGTTTCCTGTGCGGTCACCTGCTGTCCCACCCAGCAGGCGTCGGCCCTGTGTGGCTATCAAGCTGGTCTGTGCTGAGATGTGCTACGGCCAGAAACAGATACAGGATTCTGAAGGCTTCATTTAAAGAAAAAAAAAGTCCATACAATGTCTCCTTATTGGGTTTTCCTATTGTTAACACCTTGAAATATTCTGGACACAATGGGTTAAGTAGGATACATTATTGACATAAACTTCAAGTGTTCCTGGGGCGCCTGCGTGGCTGAGTTGGTAAAGCCTCTGCTTTCGGCTCAGGTCATGGTCCCAGGGTCCTGGGATCGAGCCCCGCATCGGGCTCTGCTCCGCGGGGAGCCTGCTTCCTCCTCTGCCCCTGCTCCCCTGCTCTCTCTCCAGTAAATAAAATCATTAAAAAAACAAAAACCAACTTTATCTGTTCCATTTGCTCGGCCAGTAGATTTAAATGCCGCATTTCTTTTACGCTTGCCCAGGAAGTCGAGACCCGTTCTGGCGCATTCTGAGCCTCCAGCGGCTACATGTGGCAAGGCCCTGCCGCCCCATGGGCGAATCCGGTACTGCCGTCCGCCTGCGGGTTTCATTCATTCTGCAAACGGCGAATTCCCACGGGTGACGCAGCCTCGGCTCAGAAAGGCCACGCGCGGGCCGGCGGGACATACTGCAGATGCGGGCGGGCCTTTCACGTTTAGATCGAGGATCCATTTTAGGTTCATTTCTGTGCAGAGTGTGAGCCGGCCGGTCAGGGCTCGGTGTTGAGAGCTTGCGGGCCCGCCGACTTGCAGAGAAGCCTCGGGTGCAATCACAGGCGCCACGTGCGGCTCTGCTCCCAGACTTGGTTCTGCGGCTGCCCAGTGGCTCTGTCCATCCCTGGGCTGGCCGTCCTCCTCGGCCACTCGAGCTTCTTTGAATTGTAATACAGATTTCAGAATCATCCATTGGTTTCTACAAAAAAAAGTCTGCCGCAATTTTACCTGCGATCGTAGGGTCTGGGAACCTCCAGTGGGGAGAACAGGGGTCTCCCGAGCCCCTCTCCTCCGTGCACGAGCTACGGCCCCTCTGCTCGCCCCTCCCTCCACAGGAGGCCGCGGCTTCAGGGTAGAGCCGCTTTCGTCCCCTCACATCTACGTGTTTAACGTCCGACGGGGTCACAAACCGTCGTCTTTCGCCCACGCAGACGTCTCCGGGCCCAAGCGCTTCTGCTAGCACAGACAGGGTAGGAGGGTCACCGAAGACACACGACGGCAAGGAAGTGTGCCGAGCGGCTGGACATCGTTCACAAGGGAGGAGAAACGTAAACCCGCCGCGGGAGACCGCAGCTGCCTACCGGAAGAGCCGAAACCCACTTCTAGAAAGTTGAGCGCCTACATCTGCACGAAGGCAGGCCCAGGACTGTCCACCTGTTTTACTCCTGACAGCCCCGGACCGGACCCAGCCCTGCAGCGGACCAGCTGAACAAACGCACAGCCAAACGACACACCAGCACAGCAAGAATGAGGAGGGGCCCCACGGGGACGCCTCCCGGAACACGAGCCTCGGCACCAGAACCCAGACGAGCCGCGGTGAGGACAGCTGTGCGAACCCTGAGAGCATGGGCCGCGTGCGCAGGGACAGGCCGGGTGCAAGCGTGAGGGGACCGGCCGGGGCGGGGGCACATGCCACAAGCATGTCGTCCTGACCGTGCTGATGCTCTCGTGGGGACACACAAGCAACAAAACTTCAAATATGTGATTTTCATGGAGATTTCACCTCCACGAAGCTGTTAACCACAAACACATGCATAGCCCCCTGCAGACGGGGCTGCTGTCCCGAGACGCGCACAGAAGCCTGCGGGAGGCTGGAGCCTGACTGGCCACAGGCTGGGGCCGGTCCCGTTCTCCAGGCCCCGGGACGGTGAGGACCGCCAAGTCCCTCCCAGACCAGAGCCCATACAACCCTCCCCAGGACCCCCCATGCCCGCCCATCCTGACTACCTCGACGCCCCATCGGAGACCCCTACGGTCCTCGGAGGCCAAGAGGCCAGTCTGTTTCGGCAACCCCAGCTTCAGCCGCCACGTATCTCAGGGGTCAGTAGGGCCAGGACCAAGGACAGATGCTGGGGGTTGCAGGTGACAGAGAACCACTCAACGCGGCTGGAACAGAATAGGGAACGCCAGTTCGTCGGGACAAAGCCATGGGGGAGCGGCCCCCCTCGTGGCTCTGGTCCCCCACGCCCCCGCCGGGTCGCCGTGCCTCCCAGAACTTCCATCCCCAGCTTCAACACAAGTCAGGGTGCTGGCAGCACCAGCCCAAGGAGGCCGCTTGTCACAGTGAACCGCACTCCGGCTGGAGAGACGAGCCGCAGGGCCTGCCCTAGCCACAGCCCGGGGGCCCCTCTGGGATGGAGTGGTCCCCCAGCTCCTGCACTGCGGGCTGGCAAGCCCAGGGAGGTCTGGGCTGTGTGAGAAGGAGTACTGCACCAGCCCGCGCCCCGCACACGGCCAAGATTAGCTCGGTGTCCTGCGTCACACGGGCTCCCACCTAACCTGGGCTGGAAGTCCCCCCGGGGCCCCACTACCCCCCAAGCCAAGCCTGAGACTCGATGCAGGATCCACGTGGGACTTCCCAGAATGAGAAAGTCGTGCACCCCACTAGGCCGCAGCAGGCCCGGTCCTGCCAGGCTGTTGGGGGGGTTGCCCAGGAAGCAGGGGACACTGGCCCAGTCCTGAGATGCGCCAGCTGTGACAGCCCCGAGAGAAGGAGTCACACAACAGCCCATCAGCTCCTCCAGGGTGAAGCTGCTCGAGGCCACCAGCCAAGATCCAACAGCTCTCCAGACCATCCTCAACCAAACCTGAGAGCAGGTGCGTGGCCTGTGTTGCAGGCCACAGACCCCTGAGCCCCACAGCCCTCAGCAAGGCGGTCCAGGGGTGCTAAGCAGGCCTTGCACGGCAATCCCCATCTTCCGAAGCCCACCTGCCCACTTGGGGACACGGGAGGCCTGTGGCTCCCTACCCGTCCCCAGCCCCCCACGGCCCGGTGCACCGCTGGGGATGCCAGCACCACACCCGGACTTCGCACAAGCACCAGATCCTGGCTTTCTGGGGGCTCGGCACAGGGAGAGGCCAGGAGAGCCCCAGCCCCTTGACATGACCACCGCTGGACAGAGGCCCCTGAGGGAGGCCCAGGTGTGGCCCCTGCTGGTTGTCTCTGCTCCTTCTAGAACCCCAGTGGTTGAAGTATACGCAACAGCTGCCTTGAAGGGCCAGCGCCATCCCCCCCACCGGGGGCGCACTGGCTCTGGGCCCCGCCCCGCCCCCTCAGACACAGAGGCGGGAGCAGGAGGGAGCCAGGCCTGCCTATGGGCAGCCACCGCAGCCAACGAGCCCGGAGCTGGCGAGCCCGGCAGACGAGGGGGCAGACCTCCCGCCGAGGGGCCAGCCTGACAGGCGAGGCCGCCTGCCTCAGGGAGGAGGACAGGGAGCCCCGTAGCCGCTCACTCCACGGACCACGGATCGGTCCCTCCGAGCGGGGGAAGACACAGGACTGGTGGGGACAGTTCCAGGGCAGGGGGCAGGGCTCCCAAGGAGCACAAAGACCAAGAAACAGAGAACACATGGGATGGCCCAGACCAAAGAAAGGGGAGAGACCGACCCGTCCTGCTCAAGAACCCCTTCGAGCCACCACTGCTGCCAGAAATATCCCGAGGCGTTCCGAAGAATTACCAGGACACCCAGGAAAGCCGTGCGTCCCCCAAGCCCGGACTTGGCTGTGCTGCTCGCAGCCAGAGGGAGCTGAGCCAAAAGGACCACATGTGCCTTAGTCTTCAAGGTCACATGGCCCAGAAAGGTCACGGCCTGGCACCCCGCAGCTGCGCCCATTAATCAGAACCCGTCAAATCACAAAGCCCTAGGTCTGGCCGAGGGGCCGAGACAGGAGCTGTGCCCAGCGGGCCCGAGGGCGGGCGGCCGCTTGCGGCCTGCGCCCGCCATCCCAGCTGCTGGGGCACAGGCAGGCGGTTGTGGCCTCCCCGCTTCCAGAACAGCTGAGCCTGGTCCGACAGGGGCCGGGGCTGTGCAGGAGCAGGGAGGAGGGCAGGACACAGGTCCCTGCTGGTAAGCGGCACCACACGCCCGTCCTGCGGCTCCCACCGGCACCCCCACCCCTGTGCGCAGTCTGGCAGCTCAGCTGGCCCCCAGGGACCCCGACCTGTCCCACCCAGGCCACGCCAGCACAGAGCCGCCGTCGACGGTCCGTGTCCCCAGCCTGAGGCTGTTGCCAAGAAGTCCAGGGTGTACCGAGCGCACCGGCACGTCACCCCCGTGCGACCACCGACAGGGCAGAAGGAACAAGAGTCAGAGACCAGCCCAACAGTCTCTTCTCTTTCCTTTTTTTTTGTTTTTTTTTTGTTTTTTAATGGCTGCATTTCAAGAACCACCATCTTTCCACTCACAACACTTCCCGAGAGAGGGACGGATCAGTGCCACGAACTGGCGGGCTTGCCGGGACGCGAGCTCGCCAGGCCTCTCGAGGGTAAGAGCCCATCAGCCCAGGCCGGCCGCCAAGGGGGCGTGGCCTGTGGAGACCAGCCAGGAGGAACGGACAGGGAGGACTAACACCCCATCTGCTCACCCTGTCCCGACCCCCCACCCGGAGCTGCGGGCCACCCCGTGCCCCGTCCGGGAGCTAAGGCAACAGGACGGCAGGAGCCGGGGGCGGGGCGCTGAGCCCGGGGCCGGGGCCGGCAGCGCCTGGGGCGTCAGCAGGCCGGCGGCTCGCTGCTGTCCACCTGCAGCCCTTTGCTCAGGAGGAAGGCATCCTGCTTGGGGTCTCGGCCCAGGAAGAGCTTCAGCATGATGCTAGCGTCCTGGGAGCCGCCGGGCCGCAGGATGCAGCTTCTGTAATCCATGCCGACCTGCTAGGGACAAGGGTGGGGGCGTCAGTCCTCGGGCAGCAGCCCTCGAGCACCCCCGCTCCCGCCACGAGTGGGCTCGGGGGTGCCTGTGTCAGCGTCAGAGAGAACATGTGTGCGCAAGCACACGCATGTCCACAACTGTGTGCACGGTATGCACACAAGCACGCGTGTGCGGGAACCCATCCACTCCCAACTCCTCAAGGCCCTTCACATCACAGACTGAAGCCCTGGCCGAGCCGAGCTTCTGTGGTGACAGAACACAGGCCTGGAAAGCCGGCTAAGCCCCCGGCCCCAGGAGGGTCCGGGGTGGCGAACCTCGGAGAGGAGGGAGGGCCCATCTCCAGCACCTCGCAAAGACCAGCAGGTGCCTCAGGCCCCCCGCCCGGTCCCACGCAGCCGGGACAGCGCCGAGAGGCCCCCTGCTCCGTCCGCAGACAGGCCCCGTCCCACGGTGCGGCCGGACCTCACCTTGCTGTTGAGGACGCCCTCCTGCTTGAACCGCGTGTGGAACATGTCCATGGAGTACACCTCGCTCCACAGGTAGCCGTAGTACTGGGCATCATAGCCGCCTGCCAGGTGGCCGAAGGTTGCAGGCATGTTGGTCCCTGGGACAGACGGGGTATAGCTCTCACCGCGGCCCGTCTATCCTCCGCCCCCTCAGGGCCCCTTGCCAGGAGAAGGGGGCCTCCAACCAGCCCGGCCAGAGGTGACCCACACACACCCAGGAGGAGACGAACTGCCCCGACACTTGTAGAAAGCAGGAGCTTTCTAGAAACATAGCTTTGCCCGCTCTCTGCTACCACGTAAGAGTTTACACAGAAGATAAATCAAGACAGGCCCGTGCAGCAGAGTACACGCTGCTGAGCTTTTTGAAAGGGACGTTAAAGTGCTCATAGAATAAAACAGCCGCAACACCCACGCTAGAATCCCAATTCCTCTCACACGTGCTAATCCAAGCGCGTACGTGACGCACCAGGACAGACAGCATGGCCTGACCTACTCTCTCCGACCAGGGCAATGATCCCCCGGTCTCTGCAGCGCTGCCAGGCCTGTTCCGGAGCAGGGCGTGGGAGGCACAGGGTGCGGGAGCTCCGCGGCCGGCGGCGAGAGCAGCAGCGCCCAGCCCGGGCGCCAGGACAGACGGCGAGGAAGGACGGAGCGCTCACACCCACCCGCGGCCCGCCACACGCTGGCAGGCCCAGGAGCACAGAGCGAGGGGGCCAGAGGCCGTCCGCTTCCTCCCAGGCCTCCGCTGCCATCTATAAACGGGCCTGACTAGATCCTTCTGACTCCACGAATGGCCACGACCCTGACCCCGTCCAGAACGGCGGGCGCAAGGCGCGGGCAGCTACCTGGCGTGGCTGGGACCCCAAGGATCTCCCGACAGAGGCGGGCGTACTCCTCCGCGGGGTCTGCGGCGGTCTGGGTGTGCAGGGCCTGGTCCACCTTGGCCAGGACGATCTGGCGCAGGTTGAAGAGACCTGACGGGGTGAAGGAGACAGGGAGGCCGGCCCTGAGCTCCCACACCAGCAGCGCAGAACCCCGTGAAGGCAGGCACCAGGCTCCCCGCCTCCCCAGCCTCAGCGCCAAGGCCTCCCGGCTGCCCCCGGGCCGAAGGGCGGCTCCCGCGGGCACCTGTGTTGGCCTGCCGGGACTTGATGAGCTTCTCCAGCAGCTCCTGGGGGATGGCGCCGCCGGTCTTGTAGTGCTGGGACATCCGGAGCAGCGGCTCCTTCTCCCACACCCAGTTCTCCAGCATCTGCGAAGGGGCCTCCACGAAGTCCCGCTCCACGTGCGTCCCACTAAACATGGCGAACTCCGCCTGTGGGGGGGCAGCGCTGCAGGGAGGGCTGGACCCTGCCGGGCCGGCTCCTAGCCGCCGGACTTGCCCGGGCACACAGCGCTCTCCGGACGGGCACAGCTGGGCCGGCAGACAGCAGGCTGCCCGAGTGCCCGAGGCCCCGACGCCTGGGGACGGGACAGGAGAGGCTCCGGGGGTGACCGCCGTCCCGGCCCAGGACACACGGGGACGGGGAGCACAGCCACCCCTGGCCACCTACGTCCCCTTCGTCCATCCACAAAGCCAACGTTCCCAAAAAGCCCTAGACCCTCCCGAAAAAAGTCCCAGACCCCAAAAGGCACGGGCCTGGAGGTGATGGAGCTGCACGGCCGCGTCGGAGGCACGATGTGCTGACTCTGCTTTCACGTCAGAAATTTCCCTCGAGTGCTGCGAGAATCCGCTCTGGCAGCCACTAAGCCAAAGGAGCGGCCCCGGCCTTGGGCCAGTCCCTTCAGGGCCCAGAGGGAGGCAGGGAACTGGGAGAGCAGGCGCGCTGGGCCTCGCTACCCACAGACCCTACTTGTGACTCTCGCTAGCTGCTACAATTTCTAACCCCAAAAACAACACCTGCGGCCCTCGGCGGTCATTTAACCCTCTGCCGCTGGGCTTCAGCTCTGGCTCTAACCGGGTCTTTCCACGCTCTGCTGACAGGTCCCGCCGTCTGTGTTTTTCCGGTAGGCGATTGGGCTGTTTAAATGGATCCCCACAGGGCCACCTGGGGCCCAACAGTGAAGCACCCGCCTTTGGCGGTCATGATCTCAGCGACCTGGGATGGAGCCCGCGTCGGAAGGGAGCCTGCTTCTCCCTGCTCTGTCCCCACTCCTGTGTGCGCTCTGCCTCTCTCAAGTAAACAAGATCTTCAGAAATGAGTAAATAGAACGGACCCCCACTGCCACGCTGACGCGCCCTCCAGCTTTCCCGAGAACACGACGGCCGTGATGCAGCACAGCACAGTCGGATGCATGGCTACGGCGCGGAGGGCTGGAGTTCAGCGCAACGAGCCAGCAGGACGTATCAGACACACGACACGGGGACCTAACCTTGCGCTCCCGCAGGAGCCCTGCTTCAGGATCCACAAACTCTGTGCTCGCAGCCACTTCACAGAACTGCGAATACTGGGGCGCCCGGGTGGCTCCGTGGGCTAAAGCTTCTGCCTTCAGCTTGGATCATGATCTCAGGGTCCTGGGATCGAGCCTCGCATCAGGCTCCCTGCTCGGCGGGGAGCCTGCTTCCCCCTCTCTCTGCCTCTCTGCCTACTTGTGATCTCTCTGTCAAATAAGTAAAGTCTTTAAAAAAAATAAAATAAATAAAAATAAAAGAAGAGCTGCGAATCTCTGACTGTGCATCTGGAAAGGCCTGAAGGAAACAGGGAGCCATGCGACTCACTGCAGAAGGGGGACAAGCCCGTGAGCCTCCAGCGCCGGGCAGGGAGAGCCGAGGGGAGCTCGAACAGGAGCCGCAGCCAGGGCACACGGTCCACAGGGCTGCACAGCCACGGTCCCGCCCTGAGGAGCCGCTGGCCGCCGAGCACCAACCCTCACCCCGCAGACAACAGCTGGCACGGCAGACGAGGTACGAGGGGGAAGAGCTGAAGCCACAACTTTCCGAAAATCAGGAGAACGTGACCCTCCAACAAGACACACTGAGTGCATCCATGCAGGAAGCAGGCGGGGCACTGCACACGAAGGTCAAATCTTCTGCTCAAAACGCGCTTCTCAGTGCATCCCCCATGTGCGCACAGGCCTTGGCCTGGCAGGAGCGAGGCCCCACACGCCGCCCCATGGACAGACCCTGAGGTCATGATGTGCAGGGAGGGAACCAGACACAGGAGGCCACACGGGGTAGGAGTCCACGGGTGCGACACCCCAGGCCAGGCCCCTCCACGGACGGGAAGGGGACTCGTGGGGGCATGGGGACAACTAAGAGGTTTGAGGCTCCTTCCAGTCACGGAGACGTTCCCCAACGCTGGGACAGCTGTGACGGCCGCGTAACTGTGAGCTGATCGTCGCTGAAACATCCAACTTAAAGGGCGCTCCCTGGTGCGGCCCTAATGCAACGGCCAGCGTCCTCATGAGAGGAGGGGGGACACAGACACACCAAGGGACGGCCATGTAAGGACGTGAGGAGACCGGGGGCTCCATGTCAGGAACAGCCTCGGAAGGGCCTGGTGCAGCCGACGCCCTGACCGCAGACCCCCACCCCCACCCCCAGCCCCCCAGGGACGCACTTCCATCCGCAAGCCAGCCGTCCGCAGGGCTCAGCGACGGCAGCTGGCACAGGACAGCACCACCATGGCCATGGTGACCCCGGTGGTGTGCTCCGTGCAGCGTGGAGGCCGCCTCCAGACGCAGCCGCCAGCATCGCCCGCCCAAAGCGCCACACCCACCTGAGAGCACAGCTGGTGCATCACGTGCCCGAACTCGTGGAAGTAGGTCTCCACCTCGTCGTGCTGCAGCAGCGAGGGCGCGTCCGGGGTGGGCTTGGTGAAGTTGGCCACCATGGCCGCGATGGCGATCTGGCGGCTCCCGTCATGCCGCAGGCAGCCTGGCTGCAGGCCGAAGCAGGCCGCGTGCCCGTACTTCCCCTCCCTGGGGACGGAGGCAGGGTTGGGCCGGGCCGGGATCTGCTCCATGCGCTGCCCGGCCCACAGGGCTCCCGACCCCAAGAGAGTCCCAGCTCCGCCAGCCCGATTCTGCACCCCTTCGACCATCCGGCAGCCAAGGCGGCTGGACACACGGAGTGGATCGAACCTGCTTCTCGGGAGCAAGTGCCCGGGAGCCGGGGGCCTGCCCCACACTCCTCTGACCCCCTCGGCCGGAACCTCCCAGGCACCATCCTCCCCAGACGGCGAGCACCCCCAGCCCCTCGCCTGAGTCTGCGCTGCGGCAGCCCAACCCGTTTCACAGACGGGTACGCGAGGCGCAGAGGCCCGCCGCCCGGCTCACACGCACCTTGGGTAGAGGTCGAGGTAGAACTTGCCGATGAGCCTCCCGGAGGCCGAGTCCCGCACGGAGTACAGCTTCACGTCTTCGTGCCACACGACGGCGCTCTCCTCCAGGTGGAAGGTGAGGCCCAGCAGCTCCTGGTAGATGCCGAGCAGGCCCTCGGTGACCACGTGCATGGGGAAGTACTCCTTGAGCAGGTTCTGATCCACGCTGTAGCGCGTCTCCTCCACCTGGTTCATGTAGTAGCGCATGTCCCAGGCGTTGATGCGCCCGTCGAAGTCCAGGCCCCGCCTCTCGCACTCGGCCTTCTTCAGCTCCAGGATCACGGCCCGCTCCTGCTCCCCGAGGGGCTTCAGCTTCTGGGCCAACTCATCTGGGCAGGGCAGAGGGGAAGGCTAGGCACCTCCCTGCGGCACCTCTCCCACCAGCCCCCGTCTGCAGCACGACGGCCTCACAGCCTTGGGCCCCCGCACCCCGCCTGGAAGGCCTGGCTGCTGGAACGACCCAGACCGACATCCCCATCACCCCGCAGCAGCTGGGGATGGGGGCGGGTGCAGGGAGAGGGTGGGGGGTGCCGGGGCGCGGCAGACGCCTCAGCTCAGTCCCCTACCCCGGGCAGGAAAGGACAGCAACACTGCGGACACCTGCCCAGAGCTCACACCAGGAGGCAGAAGAGCAGGAGTGGACGCAGGCTCACCCCAGAACCCTACACTCAGCCATCCGGTTCGAGCCCCTCGAGGCTGAACCGGGATCAGGGAGGTGTCAGGACCCCCCACAGAGTGGACACAACGGGGCTCTCAGAAGCCTCGTCACATGCAGCCAAGAATACCCCGAGCCCCACTCCGGGAACGCATGGCGGGAAGCTGGGGGCGGCACGGGGTTACCTAGGAAAGTGGCCACCACCTGGCTGTTCTTAGCCATGTTCATCTCCAGGACATAGTCGGCGTGTGTGCTGAACCCCAGCAGGCTGGACTTCTGGGCCCGAAGGGTCACCAGCTCTCTGAGGATGGCACAGTTCTCCTGGAAGGAACCAGCAACCGCTCGGTGGGCGCCCGGCCCACCCTCTCCGACTTGAGCCCCACGGCCAGCACGGTTCTAGAACGCCGGACCCAGCCAGCTGCAGCTCACTTCCCACCCCCTTCCCACAGACGAACTGGCTGTGACTGCCCTGGGTCTGCCCGTAACGCACACGTCTCCGGAAGCCCTCGGGTCCCTTTTGGACCCAGAAAGGGTGTAACTGTGAGGGGTTCGAAGGCCGCGAGTGGAGAGTGACGCGGGCCAGGGGAGCCTCAGGGGCACCGTGCGTGGGCGCTCAGCCCCGTCTGCCGGAGACACTGAACAGGAGAAGCGAGGCACCCCACGGCGCGGACACACACACAGTGTCTATGTGGGAACGGAGGTCTGTGCACTGGAGAAGCGCCCCCGGCCGTAGTTAGAGGGCCCAGGCCGCCACACAAGACACAGAAAAGCGGTGGGCACGTCTCCAGAGCCCGCTCAAGCCCCACAACGCCACCGGTGGAGGGAGATGACCAAAGCTACGGCGTGGGAGCAGTGGACGGTCACACAGACACGGGACTGGGTTGGGGAAGAGATCAGACCCTGAGCTGTGGCCTGGGCCCACAGCCAGCCCCGGCATGGAGCTCGCCCGGGGCTTGCCGACCCCCGAGCCCAGCGGGCAGTGCGCAGACAGGACAGGCCCGTGACCTCCGGGCACCACCCTCCCACCTGCTTGCAGCGACAGTTGAAGGCCTCCTCCACCTTCCTCCTGGTCTCGGGCACGTGGCACTTCTTCAGGAGAGGAAAGTAATGTGGGTACTTGAGGGTGACTTTCAGCTTGTCATCCCCGACCTTCTCCAGAGAGTTCAAAAAGTCCTCCGGCAGGCCTCCTGCGGGAACAGGAAACCGTCGCTGCCACAGGCCCGAGACGCTGCCGGGCCCGGGCGGTGGGGGCGGGATGGCGGGCTTCCCCTCCACGCGAGAGGTCAGGGCTGGGAGCCTGCGGGAACAGGACGCCAGGCCCGGCCTCCCCAACCTGCCCTGGGCCCCTCCGGGAGGATGGGGAGCTGCCACCCTTCCCACCAGGGCTCCCAGGGAGGAAAAGCTCCCACAGCTCAACCCCTGACGCGGGGCTTCCAGGAACCGCAGCCCCTCCCCTCAGCCCTCCTCCAACAGCACCACCAGCAGAGGACGCGTGCAGCCTCGGCCTCAGGATGGCCGCACTTCTGCCATGGCCCCCACCCAGCACCCTGCCCTGGAACCATCCCCCGGAGACAGATCCGGGCGCGTCACTGCAGACGGAGAATCTCCAGGGGCCACCGGCTCCCACCCGGCCCACAGCACCTTCCAAGGGCAGCTCACTCGGGGCCCTGCCCTCAGTCCAGCGGGGGAGGGACGCCGTGCGGCAGGGTGGGCAGTGCCGGGCAGAGGCTCAGGCCCGCTGCGCGTGTGCACATGCGTGTGCGTGTGTGCGTGTGCACAGACACCCATTTCCTGACTCTGCGACGGGGCCTGGGAACAAGCCCGCGGCAGCACCGGCACGCCCGGCAGCCGCACCACCGTTTCTCAAGAGCAGACGGGCCGGGCGAGGACAAGACGGGCCCCACGTCCCAGGGAGGCGCTCGCGGGGTAACAGGGACACTTCACGCTGCAGAGGCCCGAGGTAGAAGTGGGACGAGCTGAGCACCCGAACAGGGACAGCAGCGGCCCACAGCCCCCGGCGTAACCACCGTCCTCCGTCCACACCGATGCCGCAGATAAACCCACTCCTGAGGGGTGCTGGGCGGTTCTGACCCGAGAGACCCGCACACGAACGCATGAGGAATGACAGGGTCAGAAAAGTGGTGGCGGGAGCCTCACCCAGCGGGGTCAGTGAGGAACCGCAGCCCAGGGCCCCCCGGGGGAGCCGCTGACGGGGGAGCAGCTGCACCTCCAGGGAGGCCCCGGGCAGAGAAGCCCCTCACCGAGCGCCTGAGCCTCGGGGTGCAGGGAGAGGGACAGAGAGAGACCCGCTGTCTGAGCTGTAAGCAGACACCACCTCTCCCTCCGGCAAGCTGAGGAAAATCCACACGCGCCCCACGCTTGCGGAGCATGACCCGCGGCAGGCTGGCCAGGGCACCCTGGCTGTGGTCACCACCCCGCCCTCCAAGGCCAGCTGGTCCTGCTCCCCGAGGCTGGGGCGGCCAGCTGCCCCCACGCGAAGCCAGGCTGAGAAGGCGAGGCCCCTCGGGCCAGATGAATGGGCGGAAGAGCCGACCCACGCGAGGAGGTGGGCAAGCAAACGCGTCTGCTGAGCTCGAGACCCGGGACCCTCCTCTGGCCAGGACGCCTGACTGGCCGCCTGTCCTTACACGGGAGCCATGTGGGGGGACTTGCCGCCCAACGCCCAGGCAGGGAAGGGAATGAACCAGAACAAAGGGCAGCAAAGTGCATACCCCGTTCAGGAACACCCGCCACGGCGTGGCCCTCGGCAAGCAAGCTGCCCTCGGAGGCCTCCAGGGGCGGGGGGCCTGGCCGCGAGACCCGGCACGGCCACCCGCCAGGCAGCCGCAAGGTCACAGCCACGACACCCCAGCGCCTGACACGGGACTGGCGGGGCTCACACAGGCAGCAGCACGACCGCTGGCCTGAGCTTTTTGGAAGCGTCCACATCAGGGGAGGTGACGCTTCCGTGAATGGCTGAAGGGCGGATCGTCAGGACAGGAGCCCAAAGAGTCGCGCAACTCCATGTGACGGGGGCTCCAGGAGCGGGCCCGGCAGGGGAGAGGCGCACGGGCAGTGTCCTCGACGGCGCGGCAGGGGCCGTGGGCCGTGTTCCCTCTGACGCGGCTGCTCCGCGCCTGGCCGCCCTCCCCAGCGCGAGGCGTGCCCCTGGGGAAGGCCCGCAGGCCCACGGACGACTCTCCCACCGCGGGAATAACGCAGGCGTGGCACCGTCCTCGCGAGGGACAGACAGCACCCCGGCAGTGCGGCGGGCACAGCCGAGGACACGGGGCTTCCCACAGTATGGAGTCTTTCCAGACGAAACAGCTGGGCCACGCGAAGGAGAGAGTAAAAACCAGAAGCGACGTCTCGGCCCCAACCTTCGGGGATTCCCGCCGACAGCCGGGTTCGGGAACGACCATCAGCCGGGTTCGGTCGGTCCGATCCTCTCACGAGACGGAGACAGGACCAGCAGGCGGGGCGCGGGTCCCGAAGGGGAAACCTGGCCGGCTCAGCCGCCTAACCCAGCGCACCCCGGCACTGCTCGAGGAAGGATCCAGAAACGCAGATTCCAAAGCGCGGACTGCTCCCAGTGAAGAAACCCCCTCGCCCAGGGCGGTGGGACACAAATGCCCCCGCACTTCGGAAGCCTGCGGGTGGTGGCCGCAGCCCGTGAGGGTCCTGAGACCTCGAGTCAGCCCCCCGCCCCCCTGCCCCCCCCACCAGTACCCAGCTCCTCGCGCGTGAGTGGCAGGAAGGTCGTGTCCTCGTTCAGGTTCTTGTTGAAGTCGATGCACAGGAGACTCAGCTTCTTCTTGATGCTCTTGATTTTCTGCAGGGAGGAGCACAGCTGTGAGGGGAGCACCGCCGCGGGGCCCCACACCGCAGAAGACACAGGCGAGGCGGGAAGAGGGGACGGGGAGACACAGACGTCCGGTTCTAACACCTGTCGGCACGGTGCCGACAGCACAGACAGCGGCCTCCACCCTGAGCGGCCCTGGCGACCCCGGGGACCTCAGGCTAGCGTCCCTATCTGTGACGCATCCCCCACCAAGAGCGCTCTGGACCCTACCGCCTTCCAGTCCACAGCCGAGGCTTTCGGACATTCTGACAGAGCAGCAGGGCTAGGCCTCAACGTGGGAACTACTGATGGGGCCCCAAGGTCAGCCGTTGTCCCCTCCAGGGCAGCCTAGAGCAGAGCCCACCCCTCGGCGGGACAACAGCTGCTCTGCGCCAGCAGGGGACGGGCGGGGGCGGGTTCACGGGGAACGCGGGGCTCCTCAGGTAAGACCCTGGCCGGAATCAGCCCACACAGGCAGACTGGGCCTCGCCAGCCACAACCCTGCGCCGGGCACCGCCCTCCCTGCCCACCCCCGCCGCGGCAGCCGTGCCAGTTACTGCTCTGAGACGCGGCAGGGAGACACCCTCCGGGGTGCCCTCCGGGGTCCCCACGCAGCCCGCTGCCCCGGCTCCACGCCGGGCTCCCTGTGTCCCATTCGGCACGGGGGCTCTCACGTCACCGTCTGTGCAGCCCACCGCCCGCCTGTGCACACACGCCAGACTTTAAACAACCCTGAAGAGTTCGGAGCTTCAGGAACCGTGGGGCCCCCGGCCGGCTCAGGGCAGCACGTGACTCTGGGTTGGGGTCGCGAGTTCAAGCCCTGAGTTAGGTGCGGAGTTGGCTTTATACAAATGAAAACGACAGCTGTGCGTCTGCCGCTCTGGCGGACTGTGGCATTGGCAGCCACTGGAGTGGGTGCCGCGCCGGGCTCTGGGCCGACTCCTGCCGTGGAATCTGACGTCCCACTGGTCCTGCTTTTTGTGTTTTTGCTTTTGAGTTTCTTAATTCTTACGGGGGTGCCTGGGTGGCTCCGGTGTCCAACTCCTGGTTTCGATGCAGGTCGTGACCTCAAGGTCCAGGGATCAAGCCCCACATCGGGCTCCCCACTCAGCAGGGGGTCTGCTTGAGATTCTCTCTCCCTGCACCGCCCTGCTTTACGCGCACACAAACTCTCTGCCCCAACGATATATAGTAATAAAAAAAAAAAACCACGTTAAATACGTGTCCATTCTTATATAATCTCTACACCCAACGTGGGGCTCGATCCCACGACCCCAAGACCAGGAGTCGCACACTGCACCACACACGTCAGCCGGAGCCCCTCCCTGCTGTTGGTTTTAACAACACACGCGCCTCATCTCTCAGAGCCCTGGTTTCTGCAACCACAAGGCAGATGTGCTGGACTAATCGGAAAACCGTCCTTCTAAATGACAAGGGGGACGCTCGCTAAGCTCTGGGTGCAGACCTAGTGTCGGCATTAACTGCGTCTTCCACTTCCTGTGTCCTGCTGCTTTCCCCCCTGGGGGGCTCACTGACCCTGGAGAACTGTCTTCTCCAAGGGGTGGCCACCCAAGGGCACCTCGTGTCTGCAGACCAGCCAGCCCAGAGCCCGTGGCCCAGCCGTCTCCCTCATGTGGCTGCCCGGTGCCCGGAGAAAGCGGGGAGGGAGTGGGGCACACAGAGATCCTCCGTGATTAACCGCAGGACGGGGCAGGCACGGCCCTGCTTGCCCGCTGGTCCAGGCCAGCGTGCAGGAGACGCCCCTGTGAGGCCGGGCTTATGACAGGCGATGCTGTCATTCCTGGCGCACAGCTCCTAAAAGCCGTGGAGTTTCTCCTGTGGGAACAAGACATGATAATAAATTGCCCAAGCGACAGGAGTGTGGACCATCGTGCTCCTTATCCCCAGCCCATTCCGACTGCACTCAGGGCACGTTAACAAGACAACTGTGGGACGCCCCCGAGGACGGCCCCCAAGGACGGAACGGTGAGGTGCCTCCTGCCTGCGCTGGGCGCAGAGGGCACCGCTTGCAGGGTCCGGCAGTCACCGACGGTGCCATCAGTCACGCCCACGCAACAAGGCCCCCACAGAACTCCCAAAGGACAGGCTTCCGGCAGGGCGCACAGGGAGGGCAGAGCTCCGTGCCTCTCCCCCCGCCTTGCTACGCCACGTTAGACCCATTACGTAAGTAACAGTGAGCAAGCGTCTCCTGGGTTGCGTGAGCTGCTCTGCAAGCGACGTGAACGCGGGGAAAATGCGGCGGGAACCTCTGAACCATACGGCGGTCGTTCAGAAATAGAGAGAACAGCCCGGATTTGGGACCGCAGTGTCATGTCGGCGCCATCTCGAGGGGCCAAGCCCTGAGGCTGTGGGACCTGACACTACTGCCAGGTAGATGGTGTCCAACACGAGCTGCCCGCGGGACACCCAGCTGCTGTCCCAGGGAGCCACTAGTGGCATCAGGGGAAGCCGTGCTGCTGCGGCAGAGCTCGGAGAACAGGAGGCCCCGCCGGCGCGAGCTCCTCCTCAATGCCACGGCGCCCGAGTCACGGAGAGGAGCAGGGGAGCTGTGCCCCCTGCACCGTGCCCGCTCTCCGTGGCCGAGGGAGTGCCACGCTCTCGGGAAAGCCACACCGTGACCCGGAAAAACACGGAGCAGGGTGGGTGCAAAGGTAGAGCTGCTCCACACAGATCCCCCCTCCCAGAACTCAGGCAGCAGAGGTGGGCACCTAGCCGAAGGCTGGGCCCTCGAAGGCCACTCGCAGCCAGGGCCCCCGCCCACCCCTGCGGGCCGGCACTCACCTGCTGAGTCTCCTCGGGCAGGTGCAGCCCGTTCCTCCTGCCCAGCTTGATCAGTCGCTCCAGGTACCGCATGGCCTCTGGCCTCAGCGAGTCCTTCTGCACTTTCTCCTAGAGCAAGACAACCACAGTCCCGTGTGGGACAGAACACGGACGTACTGCCAGGGGCCAGTGAGGGCGCGGGAGACCAGGGCGCTTGTGCAAACCTCCCCGCAGAACGCGAGACGGTGTGGCTGCTGGGGACAGAAGCTACGACCACCACCCGACTGGACAAGGGCTCTCCTGGGCGTCCATCCCAGAGACCCAAAGACTCATGCTCACACGAAACCTGCCCACGGGCACCTCCTTCCTGGGAACAGCCCAAACACACACCGGCCTGGAGCACCTCCCACGGGTGACTGGTCGGATGTGAATGGGAGCAAAGGGCGACCTCCAGGCCACCACCCTGGCTGTGATGGTGACCGGTTTGCAAAGCATTATGCTGGGAAAACCAGGCCAAGCACAGGCAGGCTCCCAGTTCTCTTACGACCCCACGCACATCTATGAAGGTCTCAACGTTATGACTCTACACAGAATCTTGCTCACACGTCCACAGACGCCCACACGGGCCTGCGCCCGAGCCCGCCTGACCGAGCGGACACGAGCGCTAAGGGAACGGACGGAAGCGCGCCTGTGCACCCCCAAGGCTCACCCCGACACCAGCCCTGCGGAGCAGCCGGCAGGGTCAGGATGATGGAAGCACGTGGTGCGTGCACGGAAGGCTCACGACGTCCCTGGCGCTCTAGGCTCTACTGTTTGTGTTCCTCCGCGTTTCTGTGTCATTCTCTCAAGTTTCTCTACTGCAGTCAAAGGCAATACAGAACCTACCGCCTCGGCCATTCTTAAATGCTCGGTTCAGCAGCCCGAAGCGCATCTCCACTGTCACGCAGGGACCCCCACCCGCCACCCCGGGGGCCTCTCACTCTCCACCTCCTAAGGCCTGAGGAACACCACGATCAGGTCCGCAGAGGCTCCAACCCAGCAGTGCCCATCCAGACGCAGGTCTGTGCCCGCTGTCTCCCCGGCGCGTGCCGGGCACCTCGCCGCAGCCTCACCTGCAGCCAGACGACCCTCTGGTACACGTCGCGCCTCATGCTCATCTCCACGTCGAACTCGGACAGCCTCTTGTCCGCCTCTGTGCTGGCCGTCCGGATGTCCTTCGAGGGAGACACGTGCTGCGGGAAGTCCAGGATATTCCTCTGAACTGAAGCGGGGAGAGAACAGGACGGGCGTGAAGACCGGCCCCGGCAGAAACCGGCCAGTACCGACCTCGGCCCCATCAGGCACGCGGCTCAGGCGCGCCCGCCGATCTGTTCAGCGAAACACCCTCCACGCCGGGCCCCGGGCTGGGAGCTGAAGGGAAGAAAGGGGCAGGGGGCCCGGTCACCCACGTCCGCAGGGATCTCAGTCCGGCGGAAAGACCCAACTCCCGAACTCCAAGGAAAGGGCCCTAACAGAGAAGTATGACCGGATCCAGAAGAAGAGCCACGCCGCTGCTGGCAGCATTCTAAACTCAGCAACCACTTTCTCACTTACAGAGCACGTTTGCATCTCGTTAAATAGAGGAAGCGGGGGCGGCCGTGAGAGCGTAAGCTTTAACCGTCACCGCCTGACCCGGCAACGCACCGCTAGGTGCCTACACGCCGTCACACGAAAACCACACGCGCTCACAGCAGGACCGGGAATAACCCACGCGTCCGCTGACGGGGGGCGCACACACACAAGGCGGTCCCCACGCACGGGAGCATCACACGGCCGCCAGCAGGAGGGAGGCGCCCCCTGCGCAGCCCTGGGGACGGATCCCGAGCCCACAACACCGAGGGAGAGAACCAGACACGGAAACCCACACCGGCTGTGAGTCCACACGTGTGACCCGCCCAGATGAGGCTCTCCCACAGATGGGCAGGGATCTAATGGGGGCCGGAGGCTGGGGAGGGGGTGGATGACAGCTGATGGGGACAGGAGCTCGCTTTCAGGTCATGCAATATTCTAGAATTAGAACTTGGTGACGGCTGGACAACTCTGAATATAAAAACCATTGAAATGTATGCTTTCAACAAATTCCGTGACATATAAAATCAGATCCCAACTGAGCACTTAGTTTGTAAAGGCATACACTCTGCATTGAAGAGTCCTGCATTCAAGTCATGACCTGGTCGCTCCCGTGGCCTAAGAGAGGACAGTGAAAAGGACAGAAACAGCACCTGTCCCTCTGGGATTTACAGGCTCACGAGCGCACGTGACTGTACCCACTGTGACAACAGAACAGTGTAGTGTGAGATCAAAGCAAGTGGCCGGTGTGAGCAGAGGGGGCGCAGGAAGGGGCTCTGTGATCACAGAGGAGCCCAACATCGGCAGAGCAGCGGGTGCATGAAGCTGCGAGACGAGCGTGTGTGAGCGCACGCAAGTGGCCACGCGGCCGGGCACACGCGAACGCCGAGGAGCTGAGTCGCACCAAAAGCAACATCAAGGACTCTGGCCTTTGTCCGGAGGGCAGCGGGACATTGAGCAGCTGGCCGAGGGGAATGCCATGATTCAATTCTAGTTCCCTTTACAATTCCTCGGGGAGTGGGTGCCAGGGGCTCAGTCAGTGAAGCGTCTGCCGCCAGCTCAGGTGATGATCCCAGGGTGCTGGGATGGAGGCCCGTATCGGGCTCCCTGCTCAGCGGGGAGTCTGCTTCTCCCTCTGCCCTCTTCCGTCATGCACACATGCACAAGTGTACCCTCTCTCCCTGCCTCTCAAATAAATAAAAGCTTTAAAAATAAAATAAAATTCCTTGGGCTACTGCGGGGAGACAGAAAGAAAGGCTGTGGAAGCGAAGCTGGTGTCCAGCAGGGGTGCGGCCAACAGGCAGAGATCAGCCTGGCGCATTTGCTGACAGCCTCTCCGGAAAGGCGCACCACTGTAGGCAGCACGAAACCCACGGCGCCCGGCCAACAGCACGGAGGCTTTGGGTGAAGCCCCAGGAGAGACTCTCAAAGGTTCCCTGAAGAAGGACTTCTGCTAGAGACCCAGGGGCAAGGTTTCCTCAGCTCCGCGTTCTCTGCTTTAAGACCGTCTCAGCCCTTTGTCCCCACACTGTCAACCTCCACAGAGGGGACCGGGGGAAGCAACACCGCATCGATCTCACTGAGTGCCTCGGCCCTCACAAGGGGGCCAACGGACCCCTAGGAGGAGAGAAGGATCCAGTCGAGTGGCGGTGACAACACCAGGCTCCAGGTGTTCTCAGGTGGCATCAGGTTTCCCAAAGCGGAGTGGGGAGAAGAAAAGCAAAGGGAGCCAAGCTGAGTCGCCCGGAGAGAAAGCCCGTGTCTCCCCGGACACAGAAAGGAGCAAGGAGTGGCTCTGATTTCGAGGCTGACACGTGAGCTGGCTCCTGGCACGTGAGCCGTCAGCCACGCTGTCCTGCTCTGGCCCCTCGGATGACACAGCCCAGGACAGCCAAGTACGCCAGGCTGCGCAGCAGGGCATGCGGGGGAACCAGTGCCCGCCGGGCTGCCTCTTGCCCAGCAGGTGCCTTTAACCACACACACACACACACACACACACCCCGTCAGCTCCTCCAGCCATCACCGCCCCCCTGGGGACAAGGAGGCCTCGCTCATGGCCAGGGTCCAGGAGCTCCAAGGCCTGAGGTGCGTCGGCTCCCCTGCCTGGCTCCTGACCCGGATTACCTGTGTAGGACACCTCCACATCAGCCAGCGCCTTGAGGGTACTCTCGTAGGACACGTCTTCAAACTTCTGCGCGCCCACCTGGTCATACACACGCTTAGTTTGCTCGATGAGCTCCACGGTGAGCTCCCCTATTTGCTGGGCGCTCAGGTCCCATCTTAGGTAGTTCTCCACGGAGCACGGGGCCGCTGTGTCCAGGGCGCCTCCTGCACAGGCTGGACAGAGAAGACAGAGCCCCACACTGAACGTGTCTGCTTCAAGGGCGGAATTAGGGTTCGACTAAGTAGGGGCTGGAGGACAAGGGCAGAAGCATGGTTTCCCCGCGCAAGGGCTTTGTGGGGGACGCGCAGAATGACCAGTCCCTTAAAGCAGAAGCTCTTGCATCCCAGGAGACACAAACTGTGTCTGTGATCTCGGCTGTGATCTCGGAGGACGCTTGAGCTTGTTGCGACTGCAGAGCGAGCTATGCATCGAGTGGTGGGTGGACGGGGATTCTGCTCAACACCCCCTCGGCTCCAGGACGCCCCATGATGGCCCAGCCCCAACGTCGGCGGGGCGGGGTGGGTATGCGGTAGACACCTTCCTCTGAGTTAACTCGATTGATCACGGGGGGCTGCCCCTGACATCCCCTGACGTAACATGACGTTTATACCATGCTACTTTCCTCAAACAAAGGAAATTACCGATTTTTAAAACACCCCTGGACCCAAGACTTTTTGGAGGAGAGACTGTGGTCTGTCAAAACAACGGTCCCTTAAACTGCTGTGCGGCGTTCAGGGTAAAGATGTTTTACTTTCACTCCCTCACGGATGCGCAGTTCTGCGTCCTCTGTGGCCCCCACCGTACAGATGGAGGTCCTGAAATTTGGAGAATTCAAGTCTCACGCCATGACCCCACGCCAGCAAGGGGCAAAGGTGGGATTCAAACCCGTACAGTCGGACCTGGGCTTCAACCCTGTGAACCAGTGGAGCGTGTGCACCCCCACCTCTGCACGAATCCAGTTGTCAGAGCTTCCTGCTCCGTTTCCAGGGCCCCACCCCGCTTCGACCCTTACTGGAAGTCTATACCAGGGGTTAGCAAAAGACGACCTGTTTTTGTACAGCTCACAGGGTCAAAATGCTGTGGCAGGAGGCCGAGTATGTGACCCGACAAGCCTAAACTAGCAAGCCCTCTACCGCCCCTGGTCTACACCACTCAGACTCTACTGGGTCCTGCACAGCAGGTCTAGCCAGCTGGCCTGTGCCTAGAAACACCCTCTTTCTTCAAGGAATCTCCCAGGCCTTCCCACAGGCTAACCCCTCTGCCCTGAGCCCCGAGCCGTGGACTCTTCGTCCCATGTTCCTTTCTCAGATATCCCAATGGCATCCCTGCAGCATCTGGGCGTCTCACATGGCTACGGCTGCCCTGAATCACTTGAGCTAACGGACACAGGCTTGTGTGACTGCCCACCCCCCAGCAGAGTATGGAATGCAGAGCAAGCAGAAGCTGCTCCGGGAAACACCCACTTGAGCCTCGTTTCTCCTCTGGCACAGCAGGGAGTTGAGCAGGGCCCCGGTGGTCCTAAACCCCCTGCCTTTTTGTGAACGCCACCGAAGACGGACGGGATCTCTGCAGGCCCTGCTGGCTGGGACAGGCGCTCGGCGTCTCTAGGGCAGGGTTTGTTAATGACTATGCACGTCTGTGGCTGGGTCACCGTCTGGGGTGGGGGTCCGCCCTGGGCACTGTGGGGTACTGAACAGCACGCCTGATGCCCACCCACTCCACGTCAGGAGCACCCGCAGTCGTCCCCAGACACGGCCCAGGGTGCCCTGCCTGGCGCAATCACGCCAGCTGAGGACCCCCGACATACACCAAGTGGGCAAAAGAAGGGCTCTTGAGCCAGGACAGGGCGGACGTTCTGGCCAACGGACTGCCGCCAGCTCAGGGAGCAAGGGTGTGGGTCTGTGTTACACGTGGTGGTAAACCAGGGCTCCAGAAGCGGACAAGGCAGGAGGCGCGGTCAGCCCAGAGCGGCCCGCAAAATGGCCCGCAAGATCTCCGCGAGGAGCGCGGACCTGAAAGACTGGAGCAGACCGATGATCCGCGGCGGCGCCGGGTCCCAGGCGAACCACCTGCCCCAAACAAGACAGGCAAGACTCCCGCCCTCCTGAGGCCCGAGTAACTCTAATTACGACCGTCATTAATGCAATCAGCACGACGGTCGGCTGGACAAGGGGGGGGCGGCCAGCAGGAGAAACTCAGGGGCACCCACAGCGACCCGGGCGCTTTCTGCACACAGGACGCACATCCCGTCGCTCCCGTAACGAAAACCCTTCCACGACGCCCCCGGCCCCTAAAACAAAAGGGACTCCCAGGTGCCTTCTGCCTCCCCGCCTCTGCCCTCGCAGTTCCCGCCGCCCGCAGGCCGGCGGCTTCTCCCCTGCTTCTCCCCCTGGGTCCGGGCTCACTCGGGCCGCCTCCTCCGAGAAGCCCCTCCGGGGCCGCCCTCTCGGGCGAAGCGCCGTCAGCCACCCCGACCCTCGCCGCTGGAACGCCCGGCCCCGGCCCCGGCTCCGAACGCCGCCCGGGACGCACGGGGTCCCCCGGAGTCCCCCGGCGCCCGCCCTCGGGGCCCGACGCGCGCTCGGCTGAAGCCGCGCACACGGAGCGGCCGAACGAGGAAGCGCTGGGACCGCGGGGTCCTTCACTCGCCGCCGAGGGGCCGGGGTCCGGGGGCGCCGACCCATTCGCCCCACCCAGGCTCCGCCCCTCGGGGGCCACCGGGCTCGGCTCCTAGGCCCGAGTCCCCGGCAGGCGCGAGGGTGCAGGGGACGCCCGGGGCCGCTGAGCGGGGCCGCTCCGAGAGGCAGCCGGTACCTGCCGGGGGCTTCATGGCGGGCGGGTGTGCACCGTCGGCCCCTCCCTCCACCCGGTCCGCTCCGCGCTGCCTCAGCGGCCGCCGCCGGCCGCCTCCGCCCGCTCCGGGTCCGCAGCAGCCGGGACCGAGGCGCCCGCCGCCCGCGCGCCCGCTGAATGCTGGGAGGGCGCGTGCGCCGAAGGAGAGGGCGCATGCGCGCCCCAGCTCCTCCCACACCCCCGAGGCGGTGCCTGGGCAGGCTCACGCACTCTACGCCTGCGCTGGATCCCTCCCTGCCCCTGATTGGTTCTGGCGGCGAGAGGGCGGAACCTTCGAGGGCCGTTTCCATGGAAACCACACACCGCTGGCGCCCGGAAGCCGGGGTGCTCGCGGTTCTTTCTGCCCAGGCTTTTGTGCCAGGTCTTCTAGCTCCCGTATTCGTTTGTGCTCGCCCCCTTTCTACAGCTGTAACTGTGTATTTGGCTAGTTGTGCAGATTTTCTCCCGCACCTGAGTTAGTGGCCAGATTCGGGCGCTTTTTGTAGATTATCCCAACGAACCAACGAACATCCTGCCCAGCTTCTGGCTTGGAACGAATAGAGGCGGGACACATACATCAGCAGAATCCGCTGAATCCCCTAAATTAAGGGCAGTTTTTGTAAAAGTCGAGAAAGCTTCAGTAAATGAATCCAGGACTTCAAACAACAGGTGTTTTTGAAACGGTGCAGTATCCTAACCTATAACTATTGTCGTCTGTTAAAACAAAATCTTTTTTTTTTAAGATTTTATTTATTTATTTATTCGACAGACAGAGATCACAAGTAGGCACAGAGGCAGGCAGAGAGAGAGAGAGAGAGGAGGAAGCAGGCTCCCTGTCGAGCAGAGAGCCCGATGCGGGGCTCCATCCCAGGACCCTGGGATCATGACCTAAGCTGAAGGCAGACACTTAACTGTCTGAGCCACCCAGGCGCCCCTGTTAAAACAAAATCTTGACCTAAGGCGTCCTTCCTTCCAGGTAGGAAAATTTCCTAGAGCTAAAGTGGCCAAAAACCCCACTCCCCTATTTCTGCAAAAGAAATTAAAGAATTCCGGGCTTCAAACATGCGTGTGTTTTGGGGCACCTGGGTGGCTCAGTGGGTTAAAGCCTCTGCCTTCAGCTCAGGTCATGATCTCAGGGTCCTGGGATGGAGACCCACATCAGGCTCTCTGCTCGTTGGGGTGCCTGCTTCCCCCAGCCCCTCTACTTGTAATCTCTCTCAAATAAATAAATAAAATCTTTTTAAAAATATGCCTGTGTTTTAAATAGGATAAAAGGGGGCCCTTGAGTGGCTCAGTCCTTAAGCATCTGCCTTCAGCTCAGGTCATGATCCCGGGGTCCTGGAATCAAGCCCCCACAGCAGGCTCCCTGCGCAGCGAGGAGTCCCCCCTGCTTGTGTTTCCTCTCTCACTGTATCTGTCTCTCTCAAATAGATAAAATCTTAAAAAAATAAATAGGAGAAAAGTTAATTAGGAGAACACTACTTGCAACTTTAACACTAACGGTGATCAGTTGTGAGTCTTCAGTTTCGCCGTTTTCCATTCCCGGAGTCTGTTCCTCATCCTCCAAACCCACCTCTACCAGGTCGATCTTTCCTAACCATTCCCCCGGCCCTTTTGCCTCCCCAGTCATAATCCCAGCACGCCGTTTTTGTCTTTAGAGCGCTCGCCATCCGGTGGAAAGGGTTAGTTTACGTCCCAGTTGACTAGTTTGCAGCTCGTCAACGCCAGCACAAGGGAACGGGAGCAAACCCCTCCCCTGGTTTCTACAGTCGGTTTGCAGTACTGCAAACTAGTACTGCCAACTAGTGTTGGCTACTAGGCACCTGCTGTAAACAAAGATGTTCCCTTACGTCCCATGCGTTGAATGACTGAGAGAATGCGTTTGTGGGACGACGGGTGCGTGAGTAAATGCAAAAGATTGTGGGAACCGCTCGCTCCCCGGCACACGGCGCATGCGCGGCTCCAGGAGCCAGCTGCCCAAACACCGCAACACCACGTGGCCGGCTCGGTGCCACGTGACCGGCCCCGCCGACCTCCCGGAGTCCGCCACCGTCCCACCATGCACCGCTCCGTTCCCGCCCGAGAGGGGGACTCCGTCCTGACTTCCGGCCTCCGTTCGGTCGCAGAGGTCAGTTGCCCTAACGACCAGCTCGCCCCCACCTCTAAGTGACGTCACTTCTCCCCACGCCCGCCTCGATCATTAATGCGCTTGCGCAGAAGAAAACACAACGGGAGCCGGCTCCTTCCGCGCAGGCGTCGCGGCCGGGGGCGGAGCCGGACAGCGCCGCGGTGCGCAGGCGCAGCCGTCGGTGGGTCGGCGTTCGGCCGCCTGAGAGGTGAGTCGTAGCGGGGTCCGGCGCTGAGCGGGGTGGGCCGGGGGTCCGCGGCTCGGAACTCCCGGGCCTCCAGGACCTGTAAAGACCGGTTGGTCTGGGGCGAGGATCCCGCGATCCACTGGCTGCTGTGAGTGGGCGGCGCGAAGGGGAAACTGAGGCAGGGTGGCGTCGGGCAGGCCTTCGCCGGCCCTGGTCATCCTACCCCGGACCCCAGGCCCGGGAGATGCTGGCTGCAGGCCCGTGGGTGGACAGCAGGAGTCGGAAGTGCCCCGCTAGCAGTGAGGGTGTCTTCTGCTTCCCGGAAACACAGTCCCTTTGAATGGGGACCCCGTTCGTGGGGCGCGGGTCGGGGTCCTTTCCCAGCGCCGCCACCCTCCACCTGGCCAGCCTCTTGGCTCCCCGGAGCCTCAGTTTCCCCCGCAGTAAGATGGGCGTCCTCAGGGTCCCTGCCTGATTGGTTGGGGTGGGGGGTGAGGGGTGGCGGTCTTGGGGCCAGCGCAGAGTGAGAGCTCGGTGGGGTCCGCGGTCGTGCGGCCTTTCCCAGCCCGGGGCTTCTGTCGGTTGTGCTGGCGGCGCGAAGGAGCCGGGCGAGGACCGGCTGCACCCCTCTCCTGGCTGCCCGAGCTGGGGCTCATCGCTTCCCTCTGAGCAGGGACCCCAGAAGAACGTGCTTCCGAGGCTCTCTGCGAGGTTAATGAGCAGGTCATGCTCTGCTCAGGCTCCTGCTGCTTGTTAAGAGTTTGCTGGAGAATGGCTGGTGTATTAGGTGCGAGAAAGTGTGTGCAGTCTGCACCCCTGACGCGGGACGATGTCCCGGTTCCCTTTGGTTTTCTGTGTCTGGTTGGGCTGTCTGCTTTTCCTCTTCCCAGTCCAGTGGTTTTGTCGCCCTGGAGGACGCAGGGCAATGTCTGGGGGTCATTTGTTGTTGCCACGACTGGGTGTGCTCCTGGCAGCAAGTGGGTGGGGCGCAGGGATGCCGCCTAACACCCCGGGGTGCCCCGGACTTCCCCACGGGGAACCGTCACAGTGTCCACAGCGGGGAGTTAAACCTTCCCCCGGACCAGTGCTTCTCCACCAGCCTGAGCGGCACACAAGGGGGTGGGGTATGAACTCACGAGATCACGTGAAGGTTTTGCAGGGAGAGGAAAGGGCGCTTTGGAATTTAGGCTCTGGAATTTGACTGCTGGGCTCAGAGTTCCTGGTTTGGGTCTTCTAAGCTGGATGACCTCGGGTAGCCCCCCTATCTTTCAGAGCCTCAGTTTTTCCTTCTGTACAATGGGGATTGGCGCAAACAACCCAGGGGCTCGGCTGGCTGTGAGCAGGCCCAATCCAGCTGCAGCCTGTTTCTGTAAGTGAAGTGGGGGGTGGGGAGGCCCGTCACAAAACTTGGGACAGCTTTTGCCCAAGAACAGAGGTGCGCGGTTTCCACAGGAGCCCTTTTCAGAAAGTGATCGCGGACCCCTTCCGAGGGCTGCGCTGAGCGTGGGGCCGGGAAAGCGCTCAACACGCCAAGGGTTTCACCTGCGGTTCACCATCGGTCTTTGAGGACGGGCGAGCGGCTGTAAGTGGGGTTGCCTCCCCCCCAGACTGCGAGATTACGTTGTCTGACTTACTTTGTCCCCCCCCCTTTTGGGGGGGGGGCGAGACCCAGCACTGGCCTCTGGGAGATGCTCAGCAAGGGGGTTGTAGGAATGAAGGCAGTCGTCAGTAGGCAGGCGAGGCCCGGGGTTTGTTGTCTCCTCCGGGCTTCCCTGGGAACTTGGTCAGGGGCTCTGGGTTTGACAGGGATCTCACCGTTTCCCAGGACCGTACGGATCAGACACTGCTGAGTGCGAGGGTGAAAGCGAAGACATCTGTCCCGTGCTCACAGTCTGGGTGAGGCCGGGGGTCAGACGACAGACGGGTTTAAAGCCGTCTGGGCCAGTGATAAGGCTGGTGCTTGGACTTTGTTGGAAAAAGAGGGCGTCTAGCTCTGAGATAACTTTGCAGCTCAGTGTTTTAGGGAATCAAGAATTTCCAGGTGGGCTGGAGGAACGGTGAGCGGCTGGGTTTGAGTGGAGACACTGAGTGTTTGGTAAGGGCTTCCCATGTGCATTTGTGAAGTTTCAGGAGCTTTTGATGGTCTTCAAGGATGCAGGACATTCTGGTGGCGTTTTAGAAGACAGCAGGCTGTGGTGAGGGTGGTGGGCTCAAGCCTTGGGACTGCCCTTGCTTGGACACCGGGGGTGTGCTGGGACCAGAGAGGGCACCGGGGCACTGGCTTCGCACGCTGCTGTTTGTGGGCCGAGCTCTGGGTGCAGGCTGGAGGCAGGCAGCCCTCAGCGGTGGGCGCTCCACCGTCCAGGGTGGAAAAACACGCGGTTTTTTTCCCCCTTGACCAGTTCTGGGCAGGCAAATAAAAGAAGTAGAAGTTGTTGTTATTTTTAAAATGGGGAAATCGGGGCGCCTGGGTGGCTCAGTGGGTTAAGCCTCTGCCTTCGGCTCAAGTCATGGTCTCAGGGTCCTGGGATCAAGCCCCGCATCG
This sequence comes from Mustela nivalis, assembly GCF_964662115.1. Classification (NCBI taxonomy): domain Eukaryota; kingdom Metazoa; phylum Chordata; class Mammalia; order Carnivora; family Mustelidae; genus Mustela; species Mustela nivalis. The sequence goes on along the minus strand of NC_139020.1, from coordinate 214,258,566 downwards.
GGCTCTCTGCTCGGTGGGAGCCTGCTTCCCCCCTCTCTGCCTGCCTCTCCGCCCATTTGTGATCTCTGTCAAATAAATAAATAAAATGTTTAGAAAAATAAAATAAAATGAGGAAATGAGAAGGTGGACTGAGAGCCGGGAGGGACCGTGAAGACCACCGGAGGAGCTGGCCCCGGGACACCCCCCGCCCAGGCTCGCCTGGCACTTTGGCGGTGCTGGGAGCTCATAAAGCCCTCACTGTTCAGAGAGGAGGCCTTCTCAGAGACTTTTGTCCGGCAGCCAAAGCCCTACAAGTTGGGATTGTTCTGCAGGCTCTGGGTGCCTGGTAGGGGACGAGGAGAAGTGCTGTCCCCGTGTTTTGTTGGGCCCCACTTTGTGGGGAGCGGAAGGTGCTTCATCTCAAAAGCCACGCGTGGGTAAGACCCGCAGACTGTCGCACAAGGAAGCAACGTTGTGTGGAGCCCGTGTCGGACGGCGTGCGGGCTCCTCCTCGCGCCTTGGGGACCTTCCTCGGCTGAGGACCCGGGCTTCCTTGGCTGCAGGGCCCAAGCCCAAAATGTGCAAACAGAAGGTTTTCAGAAAGCTTACAGCAAAGTTCTTTGGCCAGAAAAAAAAATCTCGCTTCTGCTGATTTAGAGCCTTTATTTTTCCCACTTGGAGTTTCAGTGATTTTCAGCTGGGTGGTTTGGCCATGTCTGGGGACATCTGTGGTTGCTACCGCTGTGGAGGGGGTGCTCCTGGCATTGAAGGGGTGTGGCCGGGGATGCTGAACCCCACGGTGCTCAGGACGCCCCCATTGAGAGTGACCTGCCCCTAATGTTAGGGCCAAGTGGAAGAGACCCTGCCTTGATGATTTGGGAAAGTACTGAGTCTGGTGCCTGCTCACTCTGGAAACCAGAGTAAATCCCCCCGGGTCAGAGGGTACAAACCAGGGCGACCCTGGCGTCTGCACTCAGTGTGCGCATTTCAATGTGTGTAGTGTCCCAGGACCTCAGGAGTCACGTGGTTACAGAACTCAGACACTTCTGGGGGTCAGTGGAACCCCTTGACCTGAGGGGTATTACCCCGAGGAGATTCTGTCCCTTACCTTGGGCACAGTGGACAGAGACCAGGGATGCTGTTACCACTCAGCACTGCACAGGACAGCTGTCCCCCCCCAGCAAAGAACAGCCCAGCCCCTGGTGTCGATAGTGCCGAGGTAGCGAAACCCTGCATGGGGTGGTGAATTCTTGTAACAGCTGGCAAGGACGCCCTTGTTAACCCATTTTGTGGAAGAGGAGAGTGAGGGTATTGGCTGGGACTCTTTCAGACGGGACAAAGAGCATCCCTTTGCTTAGGGTGGGGGGGGAGAAATGGAACGGGCCTCGGACAGAAATGGCCGGACCTGTGACATGACTCCAGGCCCTGGTCCTCCAGGCGGATCCAGCCTCCGTGGCCTGGCATCCGTACGCCAGGCCCAGGGCAGGCTCCAAGGGGCTCCGACTAAACAGTGAGTCGCATTGGAGGGGCCAGCACTTGAAAGAAGACCAAGCAACAGACCAGGAGAAGCCCAGGAAGGAGGCAGTGAGAGCTTATGCCAGGGAAATCAGACCACGGTGCTTCAAGTCTGTTGGGAGCAGGGGATCCTCTGGTGCAAAGGCCCTGAGGCTCCAGGGGCTGGGGGCATGGGAAGGACCGGAAGTGTGCCAGAAAGGAGCGAGACTGGGTCTTTAGGTTTTCGATCCCTTGCCTGCCTAAGCCTCAGTAGTTTCACACCCTGCCCTCCCCGCCCCCCTCACCAGCCAGACCAGGAGGGTAGGAAACGTCTGCTGAAGACCAGGTTTCCTTTCTCAGTCCGCTCTTGAGCAAGCGCCCAGCACCATCAGGACTCGCATCCGTTCCCTGGGAGGGGAGACGGGGTCTCGTCCTGACACACACACGTGTGACTGCGTAAAGCCCAGAATGAGTGAACCGTGGGAATGGAGGGGAAGCACCCCCAGAAGTGGTGCCTGGAGCCCAGAGGTGGGATGTAGCCACTTAGGTAACTTAAGAACTCAAGATTCGGTCCCCACAGGCAGCTGCCCAGCCGTGACCCTCGAGGCCTGACTTAGAACACAGCACACGAAGGGCCCGAGACCATTCGTCTGAAGGGGAGGACCTCAGACTTTGAAAACAAAAGGAAACAAAATTCTAATTATGTTAAGATACGCATAGCATAGTTTAGCGTTTTCATAACCTTTTTTTTTTTAAAAGGTTTTTCTTTCTTTATTTGATAGAGAGAGACAGAACAACAAGCAGGGGGAGTGGGAGAGGGAGAAGCAGGCTCCCCACTGAGCAGGGAGCCCGACATGGGGCTCGATCCCAGGACCCTGGGATCATGACCTGAGTTGAAGGCAGACGCTCAACGACTGAGCCCCCCAGACACCCTTAACCGTCCGTAAGCACACAGCTCCGCGGCGGGAAGCACACGCACACCGGCCCGCGGCCCTCCACCCTCCGTCTCCAGAGCTGTCCCTCCCCCCACTCGGAGACTGTCCCCACGAAGCACGGACTCCCCAGCCCCGGCTCCCACCCTCTCCTCTCTGTGCGGACGGGACTCCTCTGGGCCTCCTGGGAGTGGGGTCCTGCGGGACGGGTCCTTCTGGGTCTGGCCGCTCTCGCCGAGCCCCGTGTCCCTGGGGTCCCTCCGCTTGGTGGCAGGGGTGAGGGTCCCTCCCTTCCTGAGGCCGGACCGTGTTCCCGCATGTGGACGGACCGCACTGTGCTGATGCGTTCGTCCGTGGCGGACGCCGGGGTCGTGCCTGCCTGTCAGCTGCTGTAAATCTGCCGCTGCCGAGACAGACGCCTAAAATGAGAACAGTCTGACGGGTCAGTCATTTCTTCTTAGGTGGAGGTGAGCAGGCTGACTGGTTTGCTCTCTAGATTTCTCAGCTGGGGACCAGGACTCATCTTCTGGGGCTTGATTTCCCCCAAAATGAATGGATTGAGGTGGTTGGTCTCTGTGAGCCCCTCTCTTGCCCCTGAGGTCCTCTGGTCTGGGACCGGCCAGCCGTCCTCCAAGCACCGGCCTGTCCTGATGCCAGACCTTCCAGTTCTAGGGAGTCTCCGGCCACGGGTGCGTGCCAGCTTAATGTGTCCAGAAATGGGGAGCCCTTACCATCCTCACAGAGCTTTAATTTCTTCACCAGCTTTACAGAATACGGGTGTCTTGAGGTATAATTCACGTACCCTAAAGTTCAGTAGACTTTGGCGTGTGTCATAGTGCTGTGTGACTGTCCCCTTCCTGAAAGTCAAGAACATTCCATCACCCCAAAAGGAAACTCGATCCCCATCAGCCATCATTCCCGCCTCCCCCAGCCTCCGGCCCCCGCGAGCCCCCTTCCCGCGCACGGATGTGCTTGTTCTGGACGTGTCACATGCGTGGACTCCCGCCCTGTGGCCTGTATCTGACCCCCTCTCCTTAAGAGGCAGCTGTGGATGGACGTAGATTCCGGGATCCGGAGCCCGAGCTCTCTGGGCACGGCCGGCACCGAGTGTCTCGCCTGCTCTTGTCCGGTGGCCCCCCGCCCCCGCGCTGGCACCGGCTCCCCGTGAGAGCCAGGGGCCACGTGACGGGCTCTTCCCCGCCTTAACCATAGTGTCCGATAACAGGTTCATGAGAAGGTGGTCAGGAGGCCTGCTCCTTGTCTTCTGTGGGGCACAGGCCGTTCACCCCCGGAAGTGTTTTGGGGAGACTGAGGCGCTTCCTGCTGCGGGTTCTGGCTGTGCACGTGGACCTGAGCGGCCTTGGCCCCTCCTCCCAGATCCCTGTCCCCAGCCTGTTGCCTTTCGGCGGGAGCGGCCGTGGAGGTCGTGGTGTGGAGGGGTGCGACGGTGCTGTGACGGGCCGGACCCATCAGAGGCCCTCGGGGAGCAGACCCCTCACGCCTGCAACGCTCCAGAGCAGGGCTCTCCCCTGGGCACTGCTGACGCTACAGCAGGATAGCTTTCCATTGTGCGGACATTCTGGGAGCCGGGGCTGAGCAGAGGCCCTCACCGCCCGGTGCCAGGAGTACCAGAGACGCCCAGACACGGCCCAGAGTCCCTGAGGCAGGACCACTCCTGGCCTGGGAGTGCAGCACACGGCAGAGGGATCCGGAGAGGCCCTCGGATGGCCTGCAAGGGGCTCCGTGCCTCTGGGCCCCCTTGGTCTGCTCTGGGCCCCTCCTCCCCTGACCCCAGCTGTCTCGGGCCCTCCTACCCCCATGACCTTGTTCCTCAGTCTGAGTGCAGAAGCCGGTGGGACTGGGACTGGGTTGTGCTCAGCTAAATCAGGGTTCGGAGACCTCCAGGACTAGCGTGTGGGCCAGCCCTCCGCATCCCTGGGAACCCCTGGTGCCGCTGCGTCTGTGAAACGGTGGTGACGGCCAAGGCCGCGGGGCCTTCTTCAGAAGGAGGAGGCAGGATGGCTGGGCGCGCTCCTCCCTGGGAGCCTCGAGTCTCAGCTGTGACACGGGTCATAACCGTTTCCCTCACTGTGCTGCAGGTAGACTGGGCCAGGCACTTCGAGTGGGTTCCTCGGAGCCAAGGCTGGCGCAGGCCTGGTGAGCCGGGGCCCGGCGGTCTGGGGGCGCCTGGAATGGCAGGTGCCATGGGCACCGTCTCCGCAACACCCATGCCCCCCGTCTGCACGCCTCACACCCTTGGCTTGGGTCTGCAGATCCTGAAAACCCGAGGCTTGGTCCCTTCCTGTCTCAAGATGGATAACAAGAAGCGCCTGGCCTACGCCATCATCCGGTTCCTGCACGACCAGCTCCGGCACGGGGGGCTCTCGTCCGACGCCCAGGAGAGCTTGGAGGGTACGTGTGGGCCGCCGCCCGCCCTCCTGCCGCACGGAGCCAGGCCCAGCCTCCTGCGGGTGTTCTGGTCATCTCCCCTTGCTTCATCGAGGGGTGGTTCCAGAACATTCTTCCCACCCCATGAGTGCGACTCCCCTGATGAGAGGAGAAAGGCTCTCTCCCTAAAGAGGGTGGAAGCCGCTGGGGCTGGGAGGTGAGGAGCCCAGGCCGGGCGGGCACTTGAGCGGCCCTCTGCCCAGACGCCGCCACCAGCCCCTTGGTGTCCAGCTGGCTCCGTCCACGGCGATAGGGTGGGAGATGGTGTTTTGGCTTCTGCCACGTGCCAGGCCTTGACCTGGGTTTCGTCGGGGAGGGACTCCCTCTGAGCCCCAAAGCCCCAAAGTCTGGGCTGCGTCCAGAAGAAAATGCGTATGTCCCGTTCACACAGTTGCAATCCAGTGCCTGGAGACTGCTTTTGGGGTGACCGTGGAAGACCATGACCTCGCTCTCCCTCAGACCCTTCCGGAAATATTTGAAGCAGCCGCCGCAGGCAAGGTGAGTCTCTGGGCTTCCCAGAGCAGTAGTCACAGCGAGCATGGGCGGGGGGGCTCCGCAGCACCTGTGCAGGGCCCGTGTTTCCCCCGGACCAGCACCGTGGAGCGGGGTTCCCGGCTCACGGACGGGGCAGGAGGGGGCTGCCTGCAGCCACCGTGGCCCCAGCTTCCCTCCCTCAGAGCTCAGCTGCCCTCTCGGGCGGCCCTGAGCACAAGGGAGGCCGGGGGTGTGGGGTGTGGGGGAGTCGGGCGGTCAGGTGGCCCGCCACCCCTCAAGCAGCTCAACATTTTGGGGCCAGGAGGTGCCGCAGGATCTGAGGAGCCCCGAGCGAACCCCACCTTCAGAGGAGGACTCGGCTGAGGCAGAGCGCCTCAAAACAGAAGGTGAGACGGCCGCATCGGCGCCAGGCCCCTCACCCACCTGGCCTGCGGGGCTGGCGGGGGCAGGCTGGCACCCGGGGCGGCGGCCGCTGTCGCGGGGAGCGGTGCGTGAAAACCCACGCAGCACACAGCTCCGGGGTACGGGGGCCGCCGAGTGCACTGGGTGAGGATGTGTGGAGAGCAGGGCCTGCCCGCATGGCCCGTGGGGATGTGGCTGGGCCGGTAGTCACCGTGGAAGGCATTCTGACAGTTCCCAGTGGTCACACTGGGCACGTGGCCCAGCCGCTACCCTCCCAAGTATGGGCCCAGGAGAGATGCGCTGTGTCTGCAGCAGCCAAAAGGTGGACCAGCCCTAATACCCATAAACGGGTTAAAAAGATAAAGAGTGACCTGTTCATACTCTGGAGTGTCCCTTGGCCACAAACAGGCAATATGCCCCCACACGCTGCCCCAGGGACGGACCCCGGGCCCACGACACTCAGGAAGGGAACCAGACCCAAGAGGCCACATGGGGTGTGAGTCCACACGTGTGACACGCCCAGACCAGGCTCCTCCACAGACACAGAAATGAGTTAGTGTGTATCAGAGGCTGGGGAGGGGGTGGGCGGGTGGCTGCTGATAGGGTCACCAGTGCTTTTTGAGGGTGATAGAATGTTCTGGAATTAGATTATGGTGATGGACACCTGTGAATATTTAAAAACCACTGAGTTGTACACTTGGAAAATGTGCGTTTTAGGTTATTTGAGTTGCACTTCGTGAAACTTGGTTACTTCCAAGGAGCAAAAGTGACTGTATTAGAGGCTTATGTCTTCAAATGTCACAGCCAAAGCAGGGACAGTTGTCAGAGGGCCATCTCAGGCCAGAGCCCCCAGGATGCCAGACGCAAACCACATCGTCCTCCTCTCCACCCGCCCACCCCCCACCGGGGCCTGCGTCTGAGTGTTGCAGCCTGGTCCCCAAAGTCTTCTCACCCCTGCAGAGAAGCCCCCGGAGAGCCGCCCTGATGCCCCGAGCCCTCGGGCCTGACAGGAGCAGCGGGCGCACGCTGTTTTCTCTTTCTCTTTAGGAAACGAGCAGATGAAAGTGGAGAACTTTGAAGCCGCCGTGCACTTCTACGGCAAAGCCATCGAGCTGAACCCGGCCAACGCCGTCTATTTCTGTAACAGGTGCTGGCTGGGTGCGCTCGGGAGGGCGTTCGTACTGGCGCTTGCTGATCCCTCGGCCAGAGCCCCAGGTCAGCGGCAGGTAGCCAGCCCGGGTCCGCAGGAGCTGAGCACAGCATTAGGTTAAAATCGGGGGCAGCCTTCTGCACAGATGCTGCGGCAAGGAAATAAGCCAGGCCACGCGTGACGTCTCCCGCCCACGGTCACAGCAGCATAGCCATGGGAAGCCGCGTCTGGCTGGTCCTTTCTCTCCTTTTTTTTTTTTTTCCCCTTTTTAAGATTTTATTTATTTAACAGAGGGAGACAGTGAGAGAGAGGGGACACAAGCAGGAGGAGTGGGAGAGGGAAGCAGATTCCCCACTAAGCAGAGAGCCCGACGCAGGATTCGATCCCAGGACCCTGGGACCATGACCTGAGCCGAAGGCACAACAGAGCCCCCAGGCACCCCTGGCTGGTCGTTTTACAGGATAAGCTGCCTCCGCTCTGCCCCGGCCCCCAGGACGGACCGTCGTGCTGACGAGGCAGACTCTGGAATGCGGAGTAGACGCAGGGTCTTGCTCCAGGGCACCGGCCCCGGGAGCCAACAGTGGGTGGCAGGGGCCGGGGGTGCCGCACGCCGTGCACTGTTGCTAAGCTAGAGCTGCTTGTCACTGTAGTTTCTTGCTTTTGACTCTTGGGGGCAGTAATGCAAATAGGTTGGCAGGAAAGTCGCACGTGTAGTCGGGGAACCCCACACGCCCTCCGCCGGCCTAGCTGCTCGGTATTTCTACCTGATGCCTTTCTGGGCTTCAGAATGTGGGGAATCGCCAAGTGTAGTGTTAAAACCTGAAACCATCCGAGAGGCCGTCTGATGTGAGAGGAGACCCCGAGAGCTTGGACGGGGCTTGCGCGGGGCATCAGTTAGTGTCTACCAACAGATAGTTCCTGACCTAGAACAGGCGCTGGCTCCCGACGGTGGGCGGAGCCTGGGTGCTGGGCCCATGGACTCGGGGTTCGGATCCCGGTCCCATCACAGCATCGTCGAGCCAAGCAGCTCGGCCTCCAGCCTCAGTTTCCCCCGGAGGCTGGTGCAGCCCCCAGCACAGGTGCTCCGCGGACGGAAGCCTTTGGCAGCCCTGTGTCCCACCCCCTCCACCCCCCCCAACTGACTGGGCGGCCTAGGCTCCTCCCCAAAAGGCTCCTCCTTGGCAGTGAGCAAGCCCCGCCCTGCTTTGTGTCCCCAGAGCCGCGGCCTACAGCAAACTGGGGAACTACACTGGGGCTGTGCAGGACTGCGAGCGAGCCATCTGCATAGACCCGTCCTACAGCAAAGCTTACGGCAGGATGGGGTGAGTGCCCCAGGGGGAGGGACCACCCCCCACTCCCCACCACCTGCCGACGTGCAGTCCTGAGCCTCTGCATGGACAGAGCCCGGACTCGGCCCCATTCACGTGTCCTGAATCTGGGCCTCCCCTCCTTCCGACCCCGACGCTGGGTCAGTCCCATGGCTCGCTCCCCTGTGCTCCTGTGTTTTTCTGGGATGCACTTGTGCATTCTCGTAGAGGATGCAGACAAAGGGCTTCACAGGAGGGTCCCCGGGTGGGAGTTCTGTCCCCCGGAATGGGGTGTGATGCCGTCACCAACAGGGACCTTCTCCGTATCTCATTGTTCAGTTTCATTCTCCAGCCGTCTCCCCTCCCGGGAGTGTGGGGGTCACAGGATCCAGATCCCAGATCTGGTCTTCCTGGCCGCCAGCCCCAGGTCACCGCACGAGCATAAACTCAGGTGTGATCAGAGGGGCTCGTTAGGAAACCAGGAGGGCCTGTGACCTGGGAGGTGCCGGACTTGAAGAGTTCTGTGCCAGGAACAGGCTGGCCGCGTGCGACCACCCTGCCCTCTGCGCCCCTCCTCTGCGCTGCCCCGTTTTGTGGGTCCTCTCGGGCGCTAGCCCTTGTGCCTTTGCGCTCTTTCCGCACGTCCATCCTCTCTGCCCCCGGGGCCCTCTCAGGCCGTCCCCAGCAGACGCCAGGCCGCGGTGGGCAGCCTCCCGGGCCCCTCCCCACGCGCTGCCGTGTCTCCCGCAGCCTCGCGCTCTCCAGCTTGAACAAGCACACCGAGGCTGTGGCCTACTACAAGAAGGCCTTGGAGCTGGATCCCGACAACGAGACCTACAAGTCGAACCTCAAGATAGCCGAGCTGAAGTTGAGGGAGACGCCGAGTCCCGTGAGCAGCCCCGGGAAGGGAGCGGGTGGGAGCCGAGAGGTGTGGGCCGGTTTCCGTGGGAAACCGGGGACCTGGGCTTAGGACAGCCCAGACGAGTACCCCCATCGGAGCCCGGGGCAGTCGGGCTGGGGGTGTGGGCCGTGGACTGGTGGGTGATTATTCTCTGGGAACTTCTCACCCCGAGGGCCCTCCAGGCTGCGCGGGGGCCCAAGATGTCTGAGCCTCACGTACTTTACGCAAGCAATCAACCCCGGGGCACGCGCCTTGGACGCGGTGGTGTCTGGCCGCGAGGCCTGGCTGCTGGGTGAGGGGACATCTGAGCCGAGGCCTCTCGGGATCCCAGCCGCCCCCCGGGGGACCGTCCGTCTCCGATTGGGGGTCGGTGTCGTGGTCCTATGACCACTCACCAGGGCTCTTCTCGTCCCCACAGACAGGAGGCGTCGGCAGCTTTGACATCGCTGGCCTGCTCAACAACCCCAGCTTCATGAGCATGGTAACCTGCGCTCCCGCCTCCCCTGGGGCCTGGCCCCGCGCCTGTGTCCACTTGTGTACGCCTGCCTTGGGCCAGGGCTGCCCCCGCTGGGGCAATGACCAGGGTGCCATGGGCGGAGCAGCATCCCAGCCCCACCCCCTCAACGCCGGGAGCAGCCCCCGTGTGGCAGCCACAGATGGCCCCGGACCGCACCCCATGTCCCAGGGGCAGCACCACCCCCTAATGAGACCCCGACTTAAGGCCGGAAGCACTAGTTCTGTGCGGGGCTGGTACCCACATGGGCATGTCCACGGTGGGTCTCCCTCACCGCGCCTCAGGGCCCAGGGTCCCCACTAGAGAGAGATCCCCGCGGGGCAACCAGGGGCTGCTGGCCGCCTCCGTCGGTGGGGGCGGCACCTTGTCCGCGGGCCGGCAGGACGGCCGGGCACTGCCGGGGGCTGGCGCGGAGTGCACGAGCCCACCGCGGGGCAGGAGGACTCAGACTGCCCGTGGCCACGGCTCTTGATCTCCTGAACCTGGGGTCGGCGACCAGCTGGAATCTGTAGTCGTGTTGGGGCACGACCGCCGCCGTCCGTCGGTGGCGACCCGGGTGGGTGGTCGGGGCAGAGCCTGGGCCACAGAGCCGAGAACCTCAACTCCGGCCCCTCGTGGAGGTGAGCCATGCCAGGCAGGCCGCTTGCAGTGTCCCGCTCGGCCACTCCTAAAATGGGTCCTAAAGAGGGACAAGATCCGAGCAGGATCAGAGCGGTAAACCGTGGGCGGGCGGATGTCGGGAGGGGCGTCGAGCAGGCCCCGCGAGCACGCTGTGTGGCTGGCGCGCGCCGCGTCTGACAACGTGTTCTTTCCTCAGGCGTCCAACCTAATGAACAACCCGCAGGTCCAGCAGCTGTAAGTGACCGCCGTCTTCCTTGGGGTCTGGGGTCACATTTATTTTTTTATTGCGACAGGATGCACGTAACAGAATTTGGCCATTTTAACCATTTTAGGGTTTACAGTACAGCGGCATTAAGTACATGCACCTGTGCAACCGTCACCATTTCATGCCAGAACATTCCATCACCCCATAAAGAGTCCCTGTCCCCATTAGAGGCACTGTCCTACCTCCCCAGCCCCCGGTCCCCGTGAACGAGCCCCCTTCCCGTCCGTGGAGGAGCCTGGTCTGGGCGTGTTACATGTGTGGACTCACACCCCATGTGGCCGTCTGCATCCAGTTCTCTCCCTGCGTGTCGGGAGTTGTTCTGGGTCCACACCCAGAAGCGGGATGGCCGGGTACGCGGCGATTCTGTTTTACTTACTGAAGAACTGCCAGGCTGTGGTCAAACCTTAAAGCCCAGCTTCTCCGCAGCACCGCTGCTGTCGGGGCAGGGCACCCTCCGGACATCCGGTGGGGGCAGCCCAGCATCCCCGGACGTGGCCCCGTGGCCCCTGGTTGAAGACCCCTGTTTCTAAGCCAAAAACAAAGGCTGTTCTTGAGTGAGCTGGTGGAGTTCACGGCAGCCGCCATCAGAGAGGGGTGGGCCGGGCTGGTGCTGGGCCCCCGGAGGGCTGCCGGCCAGTAACACAGCTGCTCGCAGGTGGCAGGGCAGGGCCCGGCAGGAGTGGGCCAGCCAGGCTGGCGGTCTCATCGTGGGCTCCCCCTGCAGCATGTCCGGCATGATTTCGGGTGGCCACAACCCCCTGGGGACTCCCGGCACCAGCCCCTCACAGAACGACCTGGCCAGTCTCATCCAGGCGTGAGTAGACCTGCTTCGTGGGGCCCGAGGCGGGGGTAGGGGAGTGGGCGGGGTTCCACCCACGAGCATAAGAACCAAGGTGCTGTGTCCCTGAGCTCGCTCTCGGGCCCCGTGTCCTCCAGTGAGTAGTCCTGCTGCCTGTGGGGGCACGCGCCTGGGACGTGGCCAGAAGGGTGCCCTGGGCTTCTGGTTAAGCCTGGGCCTGGCCCTCCCGCAGCGGCCAGCAGTTCGCCCAGCAGATGCAGCAGCAGAACCCAGAGTTGATAGAACAGCTCCGGAGTCAGATCCGGAGTCGGACCCCCAGTGCCAGCAACGACGACCAGCAGGAGTGACCGCCCACGTGAGTCCCCGTGGGCCACGGAGTGGGGAAAACCCCTTTTTGACAGCTCTGGGTCCATGAGGTGGGCAGGGTCTCCGTGGGGGGGGGGGGGTGTCTGGGATCCTCAGGTCCCTTTCCAGGTGTTTTCCACTCGCATCCTGATCTTCCAGCGAGAGTCTGTGGGTGGACCGTCACTCAGGTGGGTCTTGTGCAGACGAGGGCTGCACGCCCAGGGCTCCGTGTCACAGCAGCGGCCCGAGCGCCAGCAGGCCGCGGTTGTGTGGGAAGCCCCGGGGCAGCCGCGGCAATGCCAGCCAGGTCCCTGGGAGGCGGCGGGCAGCCCCGCCCTGCCCGGCACTGCCCGGGGCTCGCCTGGGTGTGTGTGTGTTTGCTGGAAGCAGCTGTTACGGCAGGATTGCTAGAAAACAGACTGGGGGTCCCTGTGGCCACGGCTGGCTCGGGGCCACCCCCTCCCCGGGCCGCTAGACTCCCCCTGTGCCTAGGAGACCTCGTCACTGTCCTGTCTCCTGTACTGGGATTTTCTGTTAAAAACTTCAAAGGACGGGGCACCTGGCAGGCTGAGTCTGTGGAGGGTGCAGTTCTTGATCTTGGGGTCATGAGTTCGAGCCCCGCGCTGCTGTACAGGTCATAAAAAATAAGAAATAGTTGAAGAGGGTTTAAATGCCAAAACCACCGAGCAGCAAGGAAAACCACTCTGACCACCCCGCCGGCAGCATCGAATGTTAATTATTTGAGCTCGTGTTTCTTCCTTTTTCTCCCCCAAAGCATTCTTAAAGAGGAAAAAAAAACCTAGTTGAGATCCGTTTTGCATTTGTTGTACATCGTAACTTAACCTGCAAAACGCCTTTGCCAGCGTTGGCGCGTTCTCAGCGGCAGAGCCTGCGGGGAGGTCCTGGCTGCGCTGACTCGCGCTGACTCGCGGCCCTCCTGCCTCCTCCCCCAGCCCTCCGGCGCCGCCAGCTCCTTCCCGCCCACCGGAGCCGCCGACCGGAGCCGCCGCGCGTTTTGCCGTCTTCTCCCCTTGGACCACCCGAGAGAGAAAAAGAAACAGAAATCGGACCCGCATGTTAAGATGGATTTTTGTTACTCCTTCCGCCGTCCCCTCCCTGTTTGTAGTTTCCCGCGGCCCCTAGACCCTTCTCGAAACAGAGCCAGCAAGCTGTGAACGCAGACCAGCACTGATCTCTCCCAGCCCCCCGAAAACTCGGTCGTGGAAGTGTCTCCTAGAGCGCCCGGGCTGGGGGCGTCCTCGAGCCGCGGTCCAGGAAGCTGCCCGTTTTGTGTTGAGCCGCGTCGGGGACACCCGTGGCTCCCAGAGCCCCTTTCTGCAGCCCCGTGGTCTGTCTGCAGAGGAGACATGAGAAGCCAATTCTGAGTCGACCTTGGCCTCCCCAGCCGCGCCCTGCTCGAATGAGCTCACTGCCAGCCGTGGTCTGGGCGCCAGTGGCCGCCGTGCCCCTCAGACCGTGGGTTTTCGTTTGAGGAGCTCTTCAGACACATTTTCCTAAAAGACGATTTCCGTGACCTTGCACCGCTGTTGGGAGCGGTGGTGGGACCGTCCTGGGGTGCACGGGGCCAGGTACTGGGACTTGGCTTCCAGTCGAGCATTTGTCTCATCTCTGAGCCTCTTGTCCCAGGAGTCCTCACCGACTGACCCCAAGCCCGTCCCCAGCTGGGTGTCCAGCCCACTGCCCTTCTGTCCACAGACGGTCCTGCCGGCAGGCATGTTGGGTCCCCGGCAGGCTTTCCTGTCCCGTTCAGGGCTGGGGGGCCAGCAGGGGTCCCTGGTGCCCCCCACCCCCGCCTCGGCCTGACATCGGCAGACAGCCGTCCAAGCTGCTCCCGGCGGAGCAGGAGTGCCAGCCATGGCCGGACAGCCCGCCCAGGACACGGGGCCACTGCGGATGTGCCCACGGCTTCCACTCGGGCAGGATGGGGGGGGCAGGTCTGTGGGCACCAGTGTTGGCATCTGGATCGTGTGAGGTCCCCCATGGTCCGGGCCGTCTGCGGGGTAGACCCAGTACGTGTGTGTTGTAGGTGACTAGTGGGAAGACGGGCCACTGCCAGCCCCGCAGTCGTCCCGCGTCTGGCGAGATGTGTCCTAACGAGTGCTAGCCATGGTGACAAGAAACGTGTGGGGAATAAACAGGCATCACGACCTCTGCTCCACTCTGCCGTGACCTTTTGCGCCACCCCTGCCCTCCCGCCCCAAGCTCCCAGAAACCCCCAGCCTCGAGTGCCCGCCTCAGGCCCACACCAGGGGTCAGTCGTGTCGACGGCTGACTTCCTGTGTCGGGTCACAGATGATTCCAGAAACTGCAGATCACGTGCTGCTCCTGTATGGTCTCTGCCGCGCCTTCGCTTCCCAACACACGCGCTCCGGGGGCCAGCCTGGACCCCCGGCATCACGGGCAGAGCCATGAGGGCACCTCACTCTCCCCGGGGTAACCCTCGGGGCCCCTTTTTGTACCTGTCGCGCGTGAGCTGGGTGGCCACCTGCAGTCCGGGAAACAAGCTTCCCAGGGAGGGGGGTAGCCAGGCCAGCACGCGACTTGCAGGGCAGGTCCTGATGCTGGGGACATCTGTGGCTGTCACAAACTACGGCTGTGATGATCAGGTACTCCTGGCGTCCGGTAGGTGGGGGTTAGGGGACGCGGCTCAGTCCCTGCAAGACCAGTCTCCATTCTCGGAGTCCGCCCACCCCACCCACCCCCTTCGGGTCTGCGCTGCACTCAGCATGTGCCGCCCACAGGATGCTGACAGCCTGTTGGGAGAGCGCACTGGGGGGGCACAGGGGCGTGAGCCCTGTGTTCCAGAAACTTCTACAGGTGCGTTCTAGGTCTCCCCAGATCGTCTCACTCCATCCGGTGTGTCCGTCACCGAGCAGCCCTGCAGAGCCGCTGCCCCACACCCAGCCTACGTGTTCAGGAAAGACCCAGAAACTTTCTGTTGGAGCCACGGCTGGAGTGGGAAGGGAGAGAAGAGGAGCAGCTGTCAACATGTCATCCGAGAAGCTGGTGGCTTCTCCGTGTGACTTGACAAGACGTGTGTCACTGGTAATGACTGCTCCATCCCACACGAGGTAGAAATAGGGTCTTTGAATATTCCTGTCAGAGGCACGTTAAGAGGAAGAGCAGTAATTAAACACGGAGGTAGCATGCGTCGTGACTTGGAGAACGCTTGCGGGAGTAGGTTGAGCCTCGAAAGGCAAGGCAGCTGCTGTTACCGTAGATGGAATCGTGGAGTCTGTCCGCGGCCCCCACACCCCGTGCGTGGCCGTGCATGGTGACCAGGCCCTGGACCGCGAGCCCCACCCAGATTAAGTCCCAGGATGCTGAGGAAGAAAGCAAGCAAGGGGTGTCCCCGGCTGTCAGTTATGCCCAAGGGGCCTGGGCTGTGTCCAGGGGCCATTGGGGGTTGTCACAGCCAGAGGGGCTCCTGGCATCAGGAAGCTGGGGCCAGGGAGCTGCTCAGCCCCCCGCAGCGCCCACCCCACAGTGTTGCCGGCACCCGGTGGGCTCTGGAGAGGTGTCCCATACAGACACCCCAACCCGCTCTGCCACAAGCAGGAACAATCTCGCCCGCTCCACGGGCTCCTGTGTCCCAGCAGCAGAGGCTTTGCCCCAGGCTGGGTAACTTGAAAACCCCACACGCGGGGGCTTTCCCACTGCGCCCCTCCACCGGGAGGCGCTGGGACCAGCAGGTGGCACAGCCGTGCCCCACCCTCCCGGACGCGTGGGTCCTCGGCATCAGGACCAGAAAGAACAAAACCACCTGGTCTCCAGCCTAGAAAGGGCCACAGTCCCAGGGGTCAGGCCTGTGCTTTTAGAGGGGGCTGTCCTCTCAGAACTCTAAGTCGCAGGCAAGGATGTCAGGCTGCGCGCCACACTGACGGGGCCACCAGCCTGGGGTCGGAGAATGGGAGCCCCTTCTGAGGTGACACCCACGGATTCTGCTCCGCGCACGGCTGCTGGAAGCTCCTGTAGACTTGGGGCGGGGGGAGCTGCGTTCTTCCCTCTCTCGTGACCACGCTTCTTACACTCTTCATCAAAGCGTAAATACACACGCGTAGGTGCACAGAGTGCGAGCAGGCGTGGGATGAGGGTCCACAAAGGCAGCACGCCGCCATCGGTGCCTGGACCAAGAGCGGAGCCCGCCCTGCAACCCTCATCATGCGTGTGCCCGCCTCCATGGACGCCTTCAAGGGGAACCCAACCCCAGTGATTGGTGCCATGGGGTAGTTGTGCCTGGTTTTGATACAGATAAAATGGAATCTAAGGTGGGGGGAAGGTAAAACTATAAAAATCATAGAAGAAAATTTATAATTCTGGGTAGGCAGATTTTCTTAAAAAGCCCAACACTGTGATAATCTTACGTGTCCACTTGGCCAGGCCACAGTACCGAGGTACTCGGTCAAACGCTAGTCGGAATGTTGCTGGGAAGGTATTTTTTTAGACGAGAGCAACATTTAAACGAGCTGGTCTGGAGTAGAACGTGAGTCCTCCGGGTGCGGGTGGGCCTGGCCTAACCAGCTGAAGGCATTCAGAGGAAAGACCGGTCCCTAGAGGAAATTCTCCTCAAGGGAATTCAGCCTCTACATGGCCTTGGGACTGAAGCTACAGTGTCGACTCTCCCTTGGGTCTCCGGCCTGGCTGAGGGGAGGAGGCCATTTGCAACACATATTTATATATATTATATATATATATATATATATATATATATATATATATATAATATATATTTATTTTATATATATATATAATATATTTATTTATTTCACAAAAATATACTCCTACAAATCCATGAGAAAAATATGACCCGGGGCACCTGGGAGGCTCGGTGGGTCAAGCCTCTGCCTTTGGCTTGGGTCAGGATCTCAGGGTCCTGGGATCGAGCCCCACATCCGGCTCTCTGCTCCAGGGGAGCCTGCTTCCTCCCTCTCTCTCTGCCTGCCTCTCTGCCTATTTGTGATCTCTTTCTCTCTCATCAAATAAACTTTAATTTTTTTTAAGTTTTTATTTATTCATTTAACAAAGGGAGAGTACAAAGCAGGGAGAGCAGCAGGCAGAGTGGGATGAAGAAGCGAGCTCTCTGCTGAGCCAGGAGCCGGATGTGGGACTTGATCCCAGGACCCTAGGATCACGACCTGAGCCAAAGGCAGCTGCTTAACAAACTGAGCCACCCAGTGAGCCACCCTCTCCTCAAATAAATTTTTAAAATATATTTTTAAAATAGGACCCAATTTTTTAAAGAACTTTTTAAAAAACATTTTATTTATTCATTTGACAGAGCAGGAGTAAGGGTGAGTGGCAGGCAGAGGGAGAGGAGGAAGCAGGCTCCCCACTGAGCAGGGAGCCCAATGCGGGGCTCGATCCCAGAACCCTGGGATCATGACCCCAGCAGAAGGCAGAGGCTTAAGTTGCTTAACTGACTGGGCCACCCAGGCTCCTGAACCAAATTTTTTAAATGGGCAAAACAGGCCTTCCAAAAAACCAGGGTATGCAGTTAGCCAGTCATCAATGTCATTAGATATCTGAGGAACATGATTGAAACCATAATGTAAGGCAAATAGAGCAGAACGGTTAGAATGAACAAAGCAAGTGCTGTCATCACAGAGATGCCTCAGGAGCACCCCGGTGCGGGGGTGTGCCGGGAGGACCCCAGGGCCAGCAAACAGTCGTCCCCACGGCCGCATGGGTGGCGGGGGTGGGAGCTTCCAGAGCCCTCTCCCAGGGTGTCCCACAGGACACACTTATTTCCAACAAACGAGACAGGACCATGCACATGTGGTGTGGTCTCCGGGGGCTGGCAGAGACCCAGTGCCCGGGTTCTCTGTAGGGGTTGGTCTCACGGGCTCATCTGCCCAGCTCGGGCCGGGAACCCCGACTCAGGGAGGGGAGCAGGTGCTCAGCCCGAGCCTCGCGTCCACACGGATGGTTCAGGGACCCGAGCCCCCAGGCTGGCCGGAGCCCACAGTCCAGTCCCAAACACTGCGGAGGGAGGGCCAGCCTCGCGAGCCGGCCTTAGACTGCTGTGTTAACTCTTCTGCACTGAAGGGGGAAAACCAGCTCCATTAAGTCCTAAAACCAAGGGTTTGCATCCCCTGGGACCCCGACTACAATACCCACTGTGGACGTCCGCCCAACAGCAACACGTAAGAACGACCACCCAGAGGCAGAGGCGTGTTCAGAGCAGACCTGAGCAAGAGCCAACACCAGAAAGTACCAAATGAACCACCGTGCCAAAGGCTAGGTGCTCGGGAGTCAGGGCGCGAAGCGGCAGGAGGGAACCCGCAGGGGAGCAGGTCATGGTCACTCTTGACTGTGAGGGTGGTTTCACAGGTATGTTACACACAGGTCAAAACTCACCAAGTTGCACACTTTAATATGTGTCATTCCTTGTGTTATGTCAATCAGCCTCAATAAAGCTGTTAAAATGGTTTTACTTCCAATGTCCGTGATATTTGTTCCCCTGTAGACGTGTTCTCCGTGGATAACTTATTCATCCCCTTCCCATTCTTGTTCTCTGTCACATGCCCTGTCTTCTCTCGTCGGCATTTCCTTCTGCTCCATCTTGTTTATTTATTGGACAGAGACACAGTGAGAGAGGGAACACAAGCAGGGGGAGCAGGAGAGGGAGAAGCAGGCTCCCCACAGAGCAGAGAGCCCGATGCGGGGCTCAATCCCAGGACTCTGGGACCATGACATGAGCTGAAGGCAGACGCCCAACGACTGAGCCACCCAGGCACCCCCCGTTTCTTGTTTCCTAAGCCCATTCATAGTGTCTTCCACTAGAGGATATTTTTGAAGTAGAAAATGCAGT
Source organism: Mustela nivalis (assembly GCF_964662115.1). Taxonomy (NCBI): domain Eukaryota; kingdom Metazoa; phylum Chordata; class Mammalia; order Carnivora; family Mustelidae; genus Mustela; species Mustela nivalis. The sequence goes on along the minus strand of NC_139020.1, from coordinate 214,240,082 downwards.
CAGATGTGTCTGTTTTTTTCCCTATGGTGCCCTGAAGATACCTGCTCGTACACAGGTCCTAGAGCCTAGGAAGTTTTCAAAAATGCGTGCTTCTCCGAGCAGCCTCATTCTCTAGATAACTATGAACAAATACTGCGCGTCACGAATTCTTCTGTAGGAAGGTGTCACCCTGCGGGCTTTTACCTGGTGTGCACTTATTATAAACCATCTTTTTTTGTGGTTGTGAATTATGGAAGCCAGGAAAAGACTCTCTATAATAACAAAGTGTCTAATAAGAACGAAGAGGCACCCCATGTTGTGTGCCTACGGTGAGGAAGGCGGAAATCAGCATTCAACGTTAAGAACTCACAGACAGGTCACACTTAACCTCTGCAAAGCCCAGCTGATTCTTCCAGCACCTCCAATACCTGCACCTCCTCCAGGCCCTCCTGTTTTAGCGAACAATGCCAGAATCCACCTAACTGCTCAAACCCGAGAACTAGAAGAAGTTACCCTGACCCCTCCTACTCCTGCAACCTGCCCAGGAGAACCAGCGCCGCGTCCTCTCAACTCACCCTCCATCCTGGTTCCGCCGTCTCCCTGCCAGAGCCCTTATCTAAGCTAGCGCCTGGCCTCGCCCAGATGACTCCTAACTGGTCTCCGGCTTCCACTCCTGCTTCCCCACAATTCAGTCTCTACACAGACGTCAGAGTCACCGAAAGAGAGAAATCGGATCACAGGCTTCCCCTGTTTAACCCCCTTCAGTGAATCTCGCTGCCCTCACGGTAGCACACAAACTCCTGAACGTGGCCCGTGGGACTGTCCCGCATCTCTCCCCTCCCTGTCGCTTGCGAACATTCAGCCAGCCCAGCCTTCCAGCTCCTCCAGCGTGGCGGGTTCCTTTCCATCGTTACGTCAGCTGTGCTCTGCTGCTCCTACTTCTCCCTCGCGTCCTGGCTGGGCTCACACGACTCTCTCTTCCTCTTCAGAGCTTTTTATACAATCTGGGTCCTCAGCCGCAGGGTCTCTCAAAATGTACGGCCGAGGTGTCCCCTGGGCAGCAGCCATCTGAAGTCATGCCCAGGACGCGACCCCTTCCAAGACCACCCATGTTGTCGTCGGCCAGGATTCCACTCCCCAGAGGGTCTCGGGCGGGAGGTCTTAGTCCCTTGCGGACTACTGGCTGGAGGTCGTCCCCAGCTCCTTAGCGCGTGCGCCTCTCCAACATCTCAGCGCCCTTCTTCACGGCAGGCAGGAGAGGTGCTAGGAAGACACAAGTCAGTCTTTTGTTTGTTTTTTTACTCCATTAGTAATTTTTCTAAAAAATTGTGGTGAGATATAGATAAAGTTGAACTTACCATTTTAACAACTTCAAGCGCACGGCTCCGCGGCATGAAGCACAGTCACCCCGTCCAGCAGCCACCTCGACCCTCTGTTTGTGGCACTTTCCATCTCCCCCGACACGGAGACTCTGTCCCCACGAAGCACGGATTCCCCAGCCCTGCTCCAGCCCCCGCTCCCACCCCCTTCTCTCCGTGCAGACGGGACTCCTCTGGGGCTCTCCTGGGAGTGGGGTCCTGCGGGACCGGTCCTTCTGGGTCTGGCTCCTCTCACTGAGCCCCGTGTCCCCGGGGTCCGTTCACATCAGAGTATTCCCTACTTCATTCTTCACGGCTCTCTCTGCAACTAGGCCATAGTAGGCTGTCAATAAGATTTTAGTTAGCAAATGAATACATTCTTTTCATAACTCTGGTTGCTTTTACAGGACACGGAATAAATTTTTTTTTAAAGATTTTATCTATCCATTTGAGAGAGAGAGCGTTCCTGAGCAGGAGGGGGAGGCAGAGGGAGAAGGAGACCCCCACTAAGCAGGGAGCCTGATGTGTTACTCAGTCCCAGGACCCGGGATCATGACCTTAGCCGAAGGGAGGCCCTTAACTGACCCAGGTACCACTAGCTCCCCGCTGAGTGCAGAGCCTGATGCGGGGCTCGATCCCAGGACCCTGAGATCATGACCGGAGCCAAAGGCAGAGGCTTTAACCCACTGAGCCACCCGGGGGCCCCATCTTTTTTTTTTTTTTTTTTAATGGTACCTTCTCTTGTCTAAATAGCATCAGCGGTTTTCAGCCTTCATCCTCCTTGACGCCTTGGCCGCGTTCACAGTTACCAGATGGTGCGAGCAACACGGCCGATCTGTCACACCTCGGATCAAAACTCTGCGATTGCTCCTTATTTCCCTCCAAAGCCTTTGGCCACCTACCTCCTCTTACGTCCAGCCGCACCTGCGGGGGTCCCTGCCCTGGCCGCTCGGACTCGCTGCACACACCGGCCCCGGCCCCGGCGCTCCGGCCCCGGCATGTGGAAGGTCTGGCCCCACGTGCCCGCTGGACCGACTTCTCCCCTCCGTCTCGACGAGGCCTGTGGGAGCACTCCCTTGAAGCGGCAGCCCGCACGCAGCACCTCGGTCGCCCTGTGGGTCCTGCGATCCCAGAGCCCCGGGCCGGACCCCCCGCTCCGTGTCCTCTCCTGCGGCTGGTCCGAGCGTGTGAGCCCCGGACGGGCGGAAAGGGAGCTCTTTGCTGGCTCGCACAGCAGCGACACGCCGTAGGCAGGGGTGCCGAGCCCATGAATCTGCGACCGACGCTGGCGGGGACGCCCTGGAGGGACCGACTCCCGGGGGACCGTCTCTCGCGACCGGCCCAGCCTCCCTGCGGACGGCATTCAGCACCAGGCGCTCCTGGACAGCTCTGGAGGCCAAGTGCTCTCGGAACCTTTCCCCCACGGTCTGAGTTTCCCACCGGAGCCACCTGCTGGCCGTACCTACCGCTCAGCAAGAGGAAACTACTTTCCCGTGCCGGTAGAGGGGGGGGGTCTCGGGATGAGTGGCGGCCGCAGCAGCCAATGATACGGCGCGTCAGGCCCGTGTCGCTCGGGGCAGCCAATGGGCAGGGGCGTGGGCGGGGCGTGGGCAGCCGCGCGCGGAGCCGGGGAGGAACAGGACCGTGGCTGTGGGGTCGAGACCGCGCGGCGGTTGAGCGGCGGCGGCGGCGGCGGCGGGCGGGCGAGGCCCGGCGGAGGTGCGTGCGGGCGCGGCCCGGGGCTGGGCGCCGGGGCGGGGCGGGTGGTCCGGCGGGCTCGGCCGCCCGTTCCCGAGGCCCGGCGCCGGCTCCCGGCTCGGTCTGCGCTGACCGGGCTCCGGGCCCCCGGGCCGAGCGCGAGGCCCCCTCTCGGGCGGGGCCGGCTGGGCGCGCGGTCCGCGGTGCGCGGGCGTCGCGTGCCCCGGTGCACACAGGAGGCGCCCACTAGGTGCGGCGCGAGGAGCGAGCGCGCGCGCGGCCGGGGCAGCCCGGACGCCGGTGCCCCGCGGAGCTCGCGGCCTCGAGCGCGGCGCTCGCTGGCGCGGGGCGCGGAGTGCGGGGCTTCCCCGGCGCGGGGACCTGGAGACCCGGCCGAGGGGGCGTGGGGGCGAGAGCGGGGTCCGGGGCGCAGGACAGCCGAGCCGTGTCCAGGGGGAAATCCGCCCCGCCGCGGCTCCCCGAGGGCACAGGCGTCAGCGCACCCCTGGGCCTGCAGCGTCCCTGGGCCTCTGCTCCGCCCAGGCCGCCCGGTGGGTACGAGGCCTACGGCTTAGGACAGAGGTCGGGGGAGGCCCTTCAAGGGGTCCTGGAGGCAGTGACCCTAAAAGACAAGACCTCATCAGGAGGTCGGAGTGAGGACGTATTCCAGGCGCGAAAACAACCTGTGCAAAGGCCCTGAGGCAGGAACGGGCTGGGCATACACCAGGACCGCGGAGGCTGGGGCCGGGGTGGGGCGAAGCAGGGGCTGGCGGGGCAGAGCCTTCTACACAGGTCGTGGCGGGGCAGTGGGGAACCAGTGGGGCGGCGCCGCCCAGTAGAACATTCCGCAACAGTGGAAGGGCTCTCTGTCCCTGCCGGCCGGTGCGGTCCTCCTACACCTGTGCGGCCGCCGGGCACTTGAAGTGTGACCGAGAAGCTGGATTGTGCCTTGAGCGTAATTGTAGTTGATTTAAGCAGACACGCAGGACTCGTGACTGCGCACCGGACAGCACGGCCGCGGGGAATGTTCCGCAGGAGGCCGCCAGCTGGGCCAGGCTGGACCGAGTGAAGTGTGGGGGGCGGGGGGCGGTGATGGGCTTGGTCGCTAGAGCTGCTCGGATAATCCAGCGGCTGACGTGGTTGCCCTTGGCGTTCACAGTGGCTGGACGGAGGCATGAGCCCGCGGCTACGTGGTGGGGCCCGGTAGCACGCCGTGGGACAGGAGTGTGCGCCCACACATGCTGTGGCCCCGCGGTGACCGGAGCAGCCCGGGCCGCCAGCATGACGAAGCTGTTGGTGGCCAAAATCCTCTGCATGGTGGGCGTGTTCCTGTTCATGCTGCTGGGCTCCCTGCTCCCCGTGAAGATCATCCAGACGGATTTTGAGAAGGCCCATCGCTCCAAAAAGATCCTCTCGCTCTGCAACACTTTTGGAGGTGGGGTCTTTCTGGCCACGTGCTTCAATGCTCTCCTGCCGGCCGTGAGGGAGAAGGTAAGGGCTCCCTGGGGCCGCCGCAGCCCGTGGCACCTTATGACCCAGGGTCTCTGATGCGTTTTCAATGAGGCCACCGACCTTGGCGATAGCCGTGACCGTGCAGGAGCGACCGGAAATGGATTTACTGTGTGACCGCGAGTCGGTTGCTTCCCTTCCCTGGGCCTTACCTGGTAGACGGGGCTGGAGCGAGACCTGGGCTTCCCGGCTGGGTGGCCCCCACCTTGCCCTGTAGCTGCCAGTCCGGGCCTCTCCTCCGGCAGCTGCTGCGGCTTAACCAGCAATAACAAATTTCGCAGCTTAACACGGCACGTGTTGGTTACGCTGCGGTTTCTCCGGGTCGGGGCTGGGCAGCGCTTGGCTGGGCCCCCCACTCCAGACCCCCGCCAGGCGGCATTCCAGGTCTCCAGGGGCGCGGGGCGCATCTCAGGGTCCAAGCTCACGTGGTGGTGGGCAAAGTCAGTTCCTTCCCGCTCGTCAGACGGGGGCCTTGTTTCTCCGTGGCTGAGGGCTGCCCTCAGCCCCTTCCACGTGGGCCCCCCGACACAGCCACTTGCTCCGTCAGCAGGTGCCTGCACTTCTGACATGTTTCTGCTGTGTCCGCCGCCCACCCTGCGTTCCTTCACGACCCAGCGTGGGGGCTCATGCAGTCGGCATCCCTGGGGGTGAGATCTCCGAGTCCTCCCTCAGGCCGTCTGCACCCCAGGGCCACATCCAGCCCTGCTGCCCCCGACCCCACTTTGCTGCGTCCTCACGCCGTCACCCGTCATCACACGCCTGCCTCAGGCCGCGGCTGCTGCGATGGCCTTGCTCTTCCCCAGCCCCTCCAGTGCGTGTGGCCTCCCATGGTTCTCTCCAAACCACTCCAGGGTGCACCGCTGCCCACACCTGAGCCTGGGTGGGTCTGCCCCCTCCCCCCCGGCGCCCGGCCAGGCTCAGCTACAGCTGCTGGCTTGGTCACCCTGCAGATGGCAGCATCAAAAGCTGTGGCCTCTGCGTGTCTGCCTTGTCTCTCTCGATCTGGTGATGTGATCGGACTGTTCCTCCAGGGGCGGGGGCCGTTAGTGTTTCTCGGGGGTTCCCAGGCGGAGCACTGGCAGGCCTCCCGGAGATGCCTAGCAAATGAAATGGTCTGTCTACAAATCACAGCCTTCTGCAGCCGGGGTTCCCGTGCGGGGTTGACTGTGCCCCGAAACCCAGGACCCAAAGCGTGAGCGTCAGCCAGCTGTGAGTACGCTGGAGGAGCCGTCCAGACCGCTGCTGGCCCGTTCTGCAGCCCCCTGGGGGTGTGCACGCACCGTTAGGAGTGCAGGGAAAATGAGCCCAGCCCAGAGGAGCCCACCTGCTGCCTTGCCGGACGGCACCCAGCGCTGCGCCGTACCGAGCGGCAGCGCCTCGCCTTGCCTGTCTGGTTGAGCTTCAGTGAAGTAAATGAGACATAAGTCCACATGCCGGTCCTGGGCAATGCGGCCGCGTGTAAGGTCCCCCTGGGCCGCATGTGGCCGGGGGCTTCGGTATCAGATTGCACTTCTGGACAGCACTGGCTGGCAGGTTCTCCCTGGCTGGGGGCATGCGCGGAGTCGTATTCACGCATGAAGACTTGGAAAGCAGCCCGCCCGCTGTCCTGTGGCAGCAGACCCCACACAGGCCTCAGGGCTGCAGAGGCTGGGCGATGGCACAGTGAGGCAGAGTGTGTCCCACGCCATCTCCCTGCTTCTGGAGGGTTCTTGGCAATCCTTGGCGTCCCTTGACTTACAGGTACATGACCCCAGTCTCTGCCTCTGGGTCAGCTGCCCGTCTCCCGAGTGTCTCTCTGTGTCCCCTCCTTTTTGTCTCATAAGGACACCGTTACTGGGGTAAGAGCCCATCCTAAGTCAGGATGCTCTGTCTCGTCTCCAGACCCTTAGCTTAGGTAGGATTTCCCCGGGGGCCGCCACAGCAAAACACCTCAGACGTTTGCCGTCTGTCCCTGTGGAGGCTACAGGTCCCGGAGGCAGGTGCTGGCAGGCCTGGGTCCCTCTGAGGCCTGTCTCCTTGCCGCCTCTTCACGTGCTGCTCCCTGCGAGGACTCCGGTCCCAGTGGGCCGCGGCCCATCCTAGCAACCCTAGTCCGCTGACTCGCCTTTTCGAGGGCTGGTCCTGCAGTTCCAGACGTTCAGACCTTGGAATGTAGGACTGTTTGGTGGGGACCCAGTTCAGCACGTTGCACTTGCATTACGTCTGCGGAGACCTTTCTTCCAAGTCAGGTCACATTGTGAGCTTCCGAGTGGGCGGGCCTTTAGGGACGGCAGTTCAGCCCGATACAGCGTGATTCATCATATTTGGCTGACTTAACCCCCAAGTGCTCTCTGTAATGGAATATTTGGTGTTTTTTTTCCTGAACCCAGCAAGGGTGAGCCCCCCTTCTCCTATTTTTTTAGCTTCTTGTGTGAAGTGGACGTTTCTGTGCTGTGCTAAGTGAACAGTGGTAGCTCCCACACCCTGTCGCGTAGGCGGCCGGAGGCCAGGCCGCCCGCTCTGAACCCGTCTCTCCCTCCGCCCCTCTCTTGTGTATCTTCCGCTCCAGCTGCAGAAAGTCCTGAGTCTCGGGCACATCAGCACTGACTACCCGCTGGCCGAGACCATCGCGATGCTGGGTTTCTTCGTGACCGTCTTCCTGGAGCAGCTCATCTTGACCTTCCGCAAGGAGAAGCCGTCCTTCATCGACCTAGAGACCTTCAACGCCGGCTCAGACGCGGGCAGTGACTCGGAGTACGAGAGCCCCTTCATGGGGGGCGCGCGGGGCCACGTGCTCTATGCGGAGCCGCACGCGCACGCGCACGGGCTGAGCGTGCAGGAGCTGTCGCGCTCCCGCCCGCTGCGGCTCCTGAGCCTGGCGTTCGCGCTGTCGGCGCACTCCATCTTCGAGGGCCTGGCCCTGGGCCTGCAGGAGGACGGGGAGAAGGTGGTGAGCCTGTTCGTGGGGGTGGCCATCCACGAGACGCTGGTGGCCGTAGCCCTGGGCATCAGCATGGCCAGGAGCGCCATGGCCCTGAGGGACGCAGCCAAGCTGGCCGTCACCGTCAGCGCCATGATCCCCCTGGGCATCGGCATTGGCCTGGGCATCGAGAGTGCCCGGGGGGTGCCCAGCAGCGTGGCCTCGGTGCTGCTGCAGGGCCTGGCGGGCGGCACCTTCCTCTTTGTCACCTTCTTCGAGATCCTGGCGAAGGAGCTGGAGGAGAAGAGCGACCGTCTGCTCAAAGTCCTCTTCCTGGTGCTGGGCTACGCCGTCCTGGCCGGCATGGTCTTCCTCAAGTGGTGAACGGCCCGTCGCCCGCCCGCCGGACGCAGGCGCCCTCCCCCCAAGCGGGGGAGCACAGGCCCCCAGCGGCTACTGTGCCCAGAGGGGCCGCGCCCTGGATCCAGCACCCTCAGCCTGGAGCACAGCAACTATGTTTAAAAATACTTCTCTTAAAATTATTTCACAAAGCTGTGTGGCTTTGTGTCATGCCCGTCATGCCCCGGCATGGAGAGCCGAGGCCGCCCACAGGGGGCGGGGCCGCGCAGCCCGCTGGGCTTGGGCTGGGACCCTGCCCTCCCCCCCACTCCTGCCTGTGGACAGGACAGGACCCCGGCTGCTCTGGCCACCAAGCCCGTCCAGAGGCTGGAGACTCCTGGCCTCCTCTTCCAGCTGACTCTGCCGCGGAGCGTCACACAGCGCCACACAGGGTCACACAGTGTCACATGGGGAGCTCTAACTCTTGCCAAGAGCCAGTGCCTCCAGGGGGACGAGGGGTGGGCTGCCAGGCACCTCAGCACGTCCCTCTTCCGCGGTGCCCCCCCCACACACTTGGGGGACCCGAGAGATGCGCAGGCTGGGTCCAGGGCCAGCTGGGCCATTGGTTCTCAGCCCGCCATCCCCAGGGCCGTGGGGCAGGGGCCACGCTGTGAATCACCCACCCGTCCTGTGCCCCCCGCCGCAGACACACTGGCGATGCCAGAAGCTGCCTCGGGCGCGGGAGCACAGGGCGCATGTGGCGCTGGCCCCAACCCTGCGCACGAGCTCCCTGGTAACCTTCTGTTCAACTCGCCTGTTGTCTCAGCACCCCCCACGCGGGCCTCCAGGGATGGGAGGCTGTGCCGAGAGCCTTTCCCGGGGGATTTTGCCATCAGCAGTGCTCCAGGGGGAATGTGGGCTGGTGGCCTGGGCTGGGCTGTGGCAGCCGCAGCCTCTCGAGCTCCGTCAGGGGCGCTCGGCTGTGTGGCGGCAGGCACGAGGGCCTGGGTGCACACGCCTTCCCAGTGCCCTGAGTCCCTTCCTCTGCCTCGCTCCAGGCCTGCAGGGTCCCCCAAGCACAGGCCCCTTCTGATGCGGGCCCTGGGCTTGGTGGGGCTTCTGGTCCCCGGCTCCAGCCCTGTGGGCACCCCTGGGGGCTGCTGCTGGTGCTCAGCCCCTCCCAGCACAAGCAGCCAACCTTTGCCAGCATCCCGGCCTTGTCCAGTTCTGCTACAAGAGGCCAGGAGAGCGGGGATGTGTGTCTGAGGGCCTGTCGCTGCAGAACTCTCAGGCCTGTTGCCGGAAACTTCTGTCTGGCTTGTCCTGGGGACCCATCTCCAAACCCCACATGGCCTGACCCTGTCCCCGTGCTGGGAAGGTGACCTGCACGGGTGTGGGGACATTATCCTTTCCATTGTGTCCTAAAGCCAGTGGTGTCAGCCTTGGCCTGCCCCCCCCCCCACCTCACTCCACCCAGGAGGTGGAAGTTTCTACCCACTCAGCCTCTTCCCCGACTGGGCAGGTCACCGTGGGGCCACCAGGTTGTGAGCCTGCCTTCATCTGGGCCAGGGTCGTCTCTGCTTCCGGGTCCCCTGCTCCAAACTCCCTGTGGCTTCCAAAAGCCCACACACCACAGGGTCCCTCCCCTGCTGCCAGCCATCAGCAGCCTGGGGATCTGGCCCTGGGACACCCCAGCCGGACCACCTCCTGTCACCCCCACTGATGTCTCCAAGGCCCTGTCCCCCTCACGCTGAGCACACTCCCTGACCAGTGGGCCCGGGAAGGGCAGCACCACACCAGCAAGGAGCCTTGGGTCATAGGAAGACCCGGGGTTCCCTCTGCGGGCCCCTCAGACCTCACCACCTCAGATTCTCTCTGCTGGGCCGTGGCTGCTCCCGGCTGACGTGCTCTCCCTAGGGTCCCACCGGCTCCAGCAAGCTGTTTCCAGGCCCCCGGAGGACGCTGGGACCCTGAGAGGTTTGAGGGGGCTGTGTTGGAGAAGATGCAGGCTGCCGCAGCAGCCCCCCCAGGCCCCTCCTGGCTACCCCTCCGGTCTTCTGTGGCCAGCGGAGCAAGGGTCAGCCCTGGGACCTGCTTCCAGAAGCTGCCGCAGTTGGCCAACAGTTGGGGTGAAAGTGTCTTGGTTCTGGTCAGTTTTCCCTACATTGCGTGCGGATCAGACCATCTCTGCCCTGAGCTGAGAAGAGTGGCTCTTTTGCCCTCCAGCTGAAGCCCGGAGGAGCAGCGCCCACTCCCAAGGTTTCCTGGGCTCTGGTGGCCAGGTCCGGCCTAGACAAGGCTCTTCTGAGGCCTTTGCTGGCTCCGTCCCTACGCCCTTGCCCACCCCCGCCACCCAGGCAGGAGCAGCTCTCCTGTGGCTACGGCTGAGGCTGATCACCAGTTGGCCCCAGACCAGCCCCTGCACAAAACTGGACAGGAGTCTCAGAAGGCCATCCGTGTGCAACCTGCTGACACTGAGGAAATGCCATGTGGCCTGCTGCTGCAGAGGTCCCTGTCTTTTGAGGGTCTTCTGCTCACTTCACGGTTCCCAGTAGGGGGGATCCCGTAGGGCGCTCCAGGTGGTGTCTGAGGGTGGCCGTGGTGGTCACACTGGGGTGTCACTGCTCTGAGCCATGGGAAGGGACAGTGGGTTCCATGCAGAGGCCGGTTGGTGCTGAGATCCTATATGCGTGTCGGAGACCGAGGAGGGGGCGGACGCCTGCTGATGGACAGCCGGTGGCGCTCGGCCAGGGCCAGAGCTGCAGCCAGAAGCGAGGGCGCCCAGCGAGCGCTCCCAAGCCAAGCCCTCCGCACAGAACACCGAGCAGCAGCTCCGCCAGCATGGACGTGGTGGGGTCAAGGCCAGCCGCACCCATCCACTTGGCCTAGCTTCTCCCCTCCCCCACGGGGGGTCCTGGGCGGGCAGGCGGAGGGGTGCCTGGGCTGGGGACACCATTGAGAGCTCTGCCAGGAGGAGAGTTCCCCCGGGACTGTCTCCCGTCATCAGCCAAGGCCACCAGAGTGTCTTCCTCCACCAGGAGGTCGCTGGCCCAGGCCTCAGCCCTCCCAGGTCTGCTCTGCGTGGGGGCTCAGGGCACGGGCAACAGCTGGATGGAGTCAGCCATATTCCCCTCCTCGATCTGGAGACAAAGGGGGAAATTATGAGGCGGCACCCAGGCCTCGTGGATTGAATCAACCTTAATAACAGTGTGTCGGGGTTTCTGTTGTCTGCTGTTTGCGTCTCTGGTGCACAAGTTATTAGCGTGGGGCGGGGAGGCGGGGCGCTGGTTCCCCGCCTGCCTGCATCTCCAGCCCCCCGCAGCCGGCAGGGGAGGGGATGGTGTCTCCCAGCTCACAGTGGGCTCAGACCTGCTCTGGCCACCAGCTCTGGGCCTGCCAGGAAAGAGGCGGCATCCCACTTGGCCCAGCCTGTGCCCACCCTCCGGGGAAAAGCCAGTGACCGGCCCATCTGACCTTCCCAGAGCCGGAGCTGCTCCCTGGGTCATCAGGATGCGCTCCGTGCCGCCCTGAAGGCCTCTGTGGCTCCCAAGGCAGGAGCACAGGCCAGGCTGGCTGCTGTGCTCGGATGGAGGCCTGAGGCCATTGCTGTGTGCCCAGCCTGGCTGGGGAGAACCTGCTGGGCAGGTGGGCGCTTCCAAGCCCCTGCTTCCTTGGTACGGGGCAGGCCTGGCCCACGGACTGCCTTTAGACCGAGGTAAACAGCCACCCCAGTTGTCAGGCCCCTCCCTGCAGGGACCAGCTGGGCGTCGATCTGAGCACGGTCAGGCCCGCTTCTCGGCTGACAAGCTAGAACAGGGTCTCCATCTCAGCACCGCAGACGTTTGGGGCTGTCTCTCCAGGTGCAGGCTGGGAGCCGCCTTCTGGCTGGGGGCGGGGCTGCGGATCTGCATGGCCACCCAGCCCCCAAGCGGTGCTGATGCTGCTGGTCTGCGGACGCGTTTGAGATCCGCTGCCCGGCTCCAGGTCTCTCCAGCCAGCACCACCGACACCAGACTGTCCCGGGCACAGTGCCGGGGGGGAGGGGGTTGGGGGAGGTGAGCGGCATCTCTGGACCCCGCCCACGGGATGCCAGGAGCACCCCAGTCGTGGCCGCCACAAGTGTCTGCTGACAGGTGTCCCGGAGTCACCCAAGGGTGAGGCCCACTGCCCTAAGATGCATGGCAGTTCGCCTGGTAACGGGGGCGAGACGACCTGTCACCGTGAAATGCGGCGTCAGCCGCCAGTAGTGCCCCAAAGACAGAAGAAGCAGAGCGCAGGGACGGCCAGGGAAAATGCAAACGATTTTTCGAAACGTGGTCAGGGAGGAAATCCCTGGGACCACCGAGTCCCACGAGGATGGGAAAGAGCCTTTCTGGTGGGGCGGGGGTGGGGGCAGCTGGTGCAAAGGCCCTGAGTCTGTCTGCAAGTCCTTTTCTCCCCCGACTGTTCACAGCCGCCCTGACGGTCTGTGAAGACGGCCAAGGGTCACAGGGCTTTCTCCGACCCGCAGTGAAGACTTCGGTGGGCTCCTGCTCGAGAGGCCGTGGTAACAGCCGCACCTCGTGCTTCGGGACAAGCTCCAGGCTGCCTCCATCCGGCTCCGCAGGTGGCTTCAACGAAGGGCCCACGTCTTTCCCCCAGGGCTGGGGGCCAGCTCCTGCAGAGGCCGGCAGGCAAAATTCAGGCTTGGGAATGCCAGCCTATTCATTTTCCAAGGCACACTGGGTTTGGACAAATGATTTTCTTATTTCCAAATGTTGGAGCCAAACTTAAAAACAAAGTGGACCACATCTAGAGACCGTGACACTCGGCCTCTGCTTTGCCCGAATGGTCACACTAATCCCGGGAGCACGGAGAGCGAGCAGAGAATGCAACCCAGCCGCCTTCCTATAGCTCATTGGGCTGGAACTCAGGTCCAGCAGCACTGCCGGGAGTGTGTGTGTGCGGGCTTTGGGGGTAAGCAAGGCTAGAGCTTTGGGGCAGGGAGAAGTCCCATAGGCTGCCAGGCCAGGTGAAGAGTTGGGACTCTGCCCACAAATGGTTGTCCCTTGTAGTGGAGGTGATTTCTGCAGGACAGGGACAGTTGGCCAGGGATAGGTAGAAGGCTGGGTGGTGGCTTCAGAGCCCCATGGACCTGAGTTCCAGCCCCAATGAGCTATAGGCAAGGGTCGCCTGCTATCCTAGTTTGGGGTGCTCCAGTGGGGGCTTGGGCCCCCGGACAGAGCACAGAGGGGACTCAGGCCTGTCCTCCTCTGGCTCACAAGGCCAAGAGCCTGGCCCAGGAGCTATAAATAGCAGCCGCAGAGTGGAGCTGCCGCCTGTGCCCACGCTCCTACGCATGAGTCAGCCTGGCCTGGCCTGGGCAGGCGCCCGGAGGAGCCGGAGAGCTGGCCAGAGGCTGGGGGCCCGGCCCAAGTGCAGTCCGGTCACTCGGACCAAGGCAGGCCGGCCGCTGGAATGGGAGGGAGTGGGGCTGTCGCCTCAGGGCACCTATGTGCCTGGCAGCCCCTCGAAGATGGACGTCCCCCTGATTGCTCCCTGCAACCCGAAAGGTGAGGAGACATTCACAGATGGGGAAACTGAGACTCAGAAGGGCACGTGGCTGGGACATGGCAACCCAGACCAGAAGTTATTGTGTATGGATTGAGCTGCCTCCGTGTCTGGTTGAGGGCACCCCAAGATGAGGGGCTGGGGCCAGACGGTCCTCTGAGGCGCCCCCATGGGGCCAGTGACAGGACAGAGCAGGAGAGACGTGTGCCCAGGGAATAGTTCCAAGCAGCCTGCAGGGACCAGGAGGAGAGCTCAAGTGAGAAGCTGGATTTGACCCGGGGGCGAAGGGAGCCAAGGCAGCATTAGAGCTCAGGAGGCCGGTGGTGGAGGCTGGGCACTGGATGCCGGGGGGAAGGAGAGCAGGAGGGGCGATCCTGGGAGACCTAGAAGGAGGCAGGCGGGGCTGTCTAGGTGGGAGGGGCCTGTGGGTGAAGTGCAGGGCTGGGTCCGGGAGAAATGGCGACCACCAAGCCCCGGAAGCAGGGCTAAGCTCAGGGCCCAGCTCCGTGGGAGGCAGGTGGTCTTGGGGGCAGTGCCTGGGTTTCCAAGGGAACAGGAAGCGGCCACCTCAGTCAGAGACATGGAGATGGTGGGCCAATGAGAATCGAGACACTAAGGGCTGACCATCTGCTCACACATGACGGGAAGCTCACCACCTACAAAGACCGTTTATCCTCTGATTGCTCTGACCCCAGAAAGTCCCTTCTTGTGGGACCTTAGTGTCAGCCTACCCCCATCAAGGAGCATCTTATTCCAACAGGCTTTCGGGAGCCTGGGTCCGTCTTACACCCACCCCTAATCCCACTGATGTGCCAAAAGTCCAGTCTCCTCCGAGATGAGCCTCTGCCTCCCTCCAGCCCTTCAGGAGGGAGTGGTGGTATCTTGTAGCCTTAAACGTGGGCACGCAGACACTTCAAACAGGCACTTCCCAAGGCAAACATCCATTCTCAGAGACAACTCCTATTGGGGGAAGATAGATATTTTCCTACCCCAAACCCCAAACCCAGCACCACCCCTGCCCCATTGTTCACCCCCACCTTCAGATGCTAGCCCAGACTTAGAACTGTGCTCGCCCCCTGCGTGGGCTGCCTTAGGGGCACCAACCCATTCCTAGTGCCCTCCTCACTTCTCTCCTGGTACCCCTCTCCCACCCTTGCCCAGGCTGAGCTCCTAGGATGGGGGAGTGGTCTCCAGGCGCACTCCCACTGCCTGCGAGGCCCCTGGGGCCACCGCTGCGCTCTGGTCTCTTTATCCATTGATCATGTCTTCATCCCAGCAAAGCCCCCACGCCGGTGAGGGACCCTGGCTGGCCCAGACCCCACCAGCGCCGGGGCCCTCAGCTGCAGTTCCGCCAGCAGATCCTTCCCTTTGCTCCCCAGGGTGACCCTGGGGCGCGGGGCTCCCCAAGAGGCAGTCAGACCCCACCCCGTCCCCCGCCCCCGGCCTGGCGAACCTCTGGGGCGCGGGCAAGAGCGCGTGTGCTCCGGGCGGGGGTCGACGCGGCGGTGACCTTGGCCGGGCGCGGGTCCCCGGGGAGGGGCGGAGCGCGGCGCCCGGCGGGCGGGGACGGGCGGGGACGGGCGCGGGCGCGGCGGCGGCGGCGGCGGCGGCGGCTCGGGCGGGCGGGCGGCGGGCGCGCGGGGGGCGGCGGCGCCCGAGCGGACACGAGCCGGCCAGCAAGCAGCCGCGGCGGCGCCGCAGGACGAGCGCCCAGGTAGGCGGCCGGGGCGGGGGACGGGGCTCCGGGCCCTGCCGCACCCCACCCGCGAGGCCCGCTGGGCCCTCTCCCCGCGCGCCCCTCCTTTGTCCGAGCCCCACCCTCGCGGCCGCGGGGCCGGGCCCTCCCGCTCCCGGCGCCCCCCCCCCCCCCGCCCGGACCCCCTCCCCAGTCGGTGGAGCCCCGGCCGTGCCGCGCCCGGCGCGCCCACCTTGGACAGCTCCCCCCGGGCGCCCTCCCGCCCCCGCGGTCCTGGCCGCGCGCCCCTCCGCCAAGCCAGCCCCTCCCCCAGGCCCGCCGCAGCCCCCTCTGGGTGGGTCGGTCCCGCTCAGTCGGAGCCCCCTCCGTGAGGGATCAGGGGGGTCCTGGGCCCGTCTTCCCGCGGAGCACCCGCTCAGCCTCCTGCCTCTGGGCCGAGCCAAGCCCCTCACCCAGGAACCCCTCCCTTGGCCCTTCCCCCACCACTGAGAACCTCTGCTGGCCCAGGGGAGCGGGGGCTGGTCCCCTGAGTGTGCCTCCCCTCCCTCAGACCCCCGGCCATCCAGCCCCTCCTTCGGCAGGTAGTCCCTAGGTCAGACCCCTCCCCCATTCAGTGAAGCCGTGTGTGAGTGTGTGAGTGTGTGAGTGTGTGTCCTGTGCCCTCCCCTGGGTGGAGACCTGCTCTCCCAGCCCGGCCTGGGGAGGGTCAGGTTGGGCTACCTTGCATAGGAGGAGGACCCTGGGCTGTGTAGCCAGCCGGGGCCCAATTCAAGTCCTCCTCGGCTCTGCCACCTCCCTGCTCCATGACCTTGAGCTGGGGCCTCCCCCCTTGGAGCCTCAGAGCCTGCGACCCCATACCCCCACCCCGCAGAAAGTGAGGGTGGGAGTCAAGCAGCGCCAGGTAGGTACCCAGCATGCATGTGGGGGTTAGGGAATGGGGGCTCCTGGTCCAGGGACTGCGGCCCAGCAGGGCCCCTCCTGGAGGACGGACGGGCCTGGAGTCCTGCCTGGGGGTCTGGGTCCCCAGCCAGCCGTGGCGGTGCCTGGCTGTACACCCTTGTGCCCCCTCTCAGGGTGCCCACCCAGGAAAGGGCAGTGCCTGCAGAGGGGGCCGGCACCCCTCCCTGCCCCCCACCCCAGCTTCCTCCCAATGCTGAGTGTTGCCATGCGTGTCGCCAAGGTGCCTAGTGAGGTACGAGGAGTTAGTACTGGTAAGCGTGGCCGCGTGTGCCTGGCGCGGAAGTGGGGGGTGAGTCTGCCGTTCCTTGGATCGTCCTGTCTGCTTCTGGGAAACCTGGTGCTTTGGTCGCTTCAGAACCTGCCTTCACACCCCACTGCCAGCCAAGTGCCTGTACCCTGAGCCCTCGTGCCTGATGGTCACGATGGTCCGTCTTGACTGAGGGCCCCCGGTGCCAGGAGCCCGGCTCTGGGCTTTCTCCAGCTTCTGCACCGCTTGTCCCAGCAACTCATGGAGCAGGCGCTGTGACAAAACCCAGGCTCGGGGACCCCGACTCACCTGCCCTGGCTCTCACCTTCGGCTTCACACCGCCGAGTCTTCTACCCCACACACACCCGAGGGAGGTAACCTAGTCCAGGCGAAACCTCGTGTCTCCTCCCCAGCACTGTGGACCTACCTCCACAGAGATGGCCAGGAAGGACACCGATGCTGGAGACCAGCCTTCTACGGCCCCACCCCAAGCCCAGGCCTCTTCCCCCACCAGCAGCATTTCAGGAATTGCTGTGCTATGTGACCTCGGGAGGCCGCTGGACCTCTCTGAGTACAGATGCAGAGAGAGAGGCTAGGAGGATGTCCTTTAGGAAGGTCTGTTCCTCCAGAAACTAACAGACCTTGAACCAGAGCCGTGGCAGGCCAGACTGGTTTGGGGGCACAGTCCAGGAAGTAGGGACCTTTCTCATTGGGTCCAGACTTCATTTTCTCACCTCTGACCTGGGCTGCTGTCAGAAATCAGTGCCCTGATTTGCAAATTATGGCTTTTGGACTTCCAGTATCACGATCGCACTTATGGGATGGGAGAGGGGAGGAAATGTATGTACGGTGCGAGTTCCCAGGGCCGTGGCCCTGGGCACCAGGTTTGTCCCTTCTGGGCCCAAGAGCACAGGCATGCTAAAGACATCCCACCATGTGGCCCCCGTGAGGTTTGAGAACCTCTGGGCTGAGGGAAAAACAGGAAGCCTGGGGTTGCTGGAGAGAGGCACCATTCACAGAGGAGGACTCTGAGGCTCAGGGTGGCAACGCATAGCCTTGCCTAGGTCACAGACCAGGTCTGCCGTCTTCCAAGAGCCCGTGGGCACAGTGGGAAGAGGAGAGGCCAGTGCAGCCTGGGAGGGAGGCATGCAGGTGAGGAAAGGAGTCCGTGCCCCCCACGATGGCATCTCTACTCCCCTTCCAGCCCAGAGTCCCCGGGGAACCAGCCTGGGCCCCCGATTCTGCCGGGGCAGGGAAGCAAGCAAAGGGAGCTGGCTCCAGGGCCCCACACCGGGCAGAACTGCGAAGTCAGCCAGGTCAACCAGAGGGTTCTCTGCAGGACACAGGAGGGATGCCTTGTCCCCTGAGAAGCTGCACCCCCGCCCCGCTGGGGCCCAGAGCTGTCCCCTCTTGCCTGTGGCCTTTTGTGCCTGACACTCCTCTCTGTACAGGGTTGGTCTGGGGTTCTAGCGGCTGGCACGAACCCTCCCGGCCCTGCCTGACCCCCTGCCACCGCGTGGAAGATGCCTGAGCAGAGCAACGACTACCGAGTGGTGGTGTTCGGGGCGGGCGGCGTGGGCAAGAGCTCGCTGGTGCTGCGCTTCGTGAAGGGCACCTTCCGGGACACCTACATCCCCACCATCGAGGACACCTACCGGCAGGTGATCAGCTGCGACAAGAGCGTGTGCACGCTGCAGATCACCGACACCACGGGCAGCCACCAGTTCCCGGCCATGCAGCGGCTGTCCATCTCCAAGGGCCACGCCTTCATCCTGGTCTACTCCATCACCAGCAAGCAGTCGCTGGAGGAGCTGGGGCCCATCTACAAGCTCATCGTGCAGATCAAGGGCAGCGTCGAGGACATCCCCGTCATGCTGGTGGGCAACAAGTGCGACGAGACGCAGCGGGAGGTGGACACCCGCGAGGCTCAGGCCGTGGCCCAGGAGTGGAAGTGCGCCTTCATGGAGACGTCGGCCAAGATGAACTACAACGTGAAGGAGCTTTTCCAGGAGCTGCTCACGCTGGAGACGCGCCGGAACATGAGCCTGAACATCGACGGCAAGCGCTCCAGCAAACAGAAGAGGACAGACCGCGTCAAGGGCAAATGCGTCCTCATGTGAGCCCAGAAGGCCCGCCACCAGCCGGCCCATGCCTCCCCCACCGCCCCTGCGCCCCCTCCTCCGGCCCCTCCCCCTCCGCTCCGGCCTCGGGTCCTCCCCGCCGCCTTCTCTCTCCTCTTCCCTCACCCAGCACCTCTGTGGGGGCTCCCGAGGCCCCGGTGAGCCCGCGGCAGGTCTGGGGCTCCAACCTGGCCCTGCCGCATGGCCCTGCCTCCCACCCCCGCCCCCCCCAGGCCTGTCTGCACCCCCCAAAGCCAAGTGCCGGAGGTGGCCCCCTGGATCCGCACATGAGAACACGGGGAAGCGGGATGTCCCCGCTGGGGCCGAGGACGCCGCGTCTTCCCTGTCTCTGCCCGTCTCTGTCTCTTTCCCGTGGGTGCCCCGAGCCACACCTTTGTCTCCCCCATCAGATCACTGTGACCTTGCTGGGGAGGGGAGCGGAAGTGCACATGGACCTAAGAGTTTGCTCTCCCCGTTTCGGTGTTTGACACACGCTGCCCCTGCTCCGTTCCTCGTGACCTCTGGCCTGTGCCCCCACCCCAGGTCCCAGAACAGTCCTCACCCCTGTCCCCACAGCCTCGGTGAGGGGGAGGGGCTCGCGGGATGGGTCTCAGGCCACCAGGCAATAACCAGAGAGCCTGCCACGGTGCCGGGTCAGCCTGGAACCCCACTCCTCGCCCTGCCTGGGGGACCCGAGGTGCACCCAGGGGAGGCCTGGGACTGGCCCATGGCCACAGCACAACTCAAGGGGACCATCCAGAGTGAATATGGGGGCCTCCCCAGAGATTGGCACAGCCCGTCACCTGTGAGCCTCAGGCAGGGGCCCATGGGGTGCTGGGGAGGGGGTCCCCAGGACTCCATCCACAGGGGCAGGCAGCTGGACCCAGCACCAGCAGGGTCAGAGGGAATCCAGGCAGAGCTCTGTCCAGCCCACTGCCTCCCACCAACTGTGCCCCAGAGGGGTGGGGCTCTGCCCGGGAAGGTGTGTGTCTATGAGATTCTGAGTGCTCTCTGCGAGTGTCCGGATAACCACGCGCGTGGGACCCTGATGTGTAGGACCAGCGGGAAGGGGAGCCGCAGGCCTGGGGTGCGGAGGTGACCACGGGCTGGTGTGTTTGTGCCACGTGCTATGCACAGGGAGACGGCTTATGTCTAAGATGTGTGCGTGTGTGTGTGTGTGTGTGTCTGTCATTTGGCTGGTACGTCTATGTCCCGGTCTCTATGTGATAGTGGTGGAGGCTCTATGTAGGGGTGGGCAGTGTGGTGTGGACAGGACTGGCTCTTTGTGTCAATGGGAACCTTCATACCAGCATTCAGGGGGATTGTAAGTGGTTGTGCTTTGGGGAGTGGGTGACGTGATTTCCAGGACCACATCTGTAAGTGTTCCGTCTGAGGAACACTAAGCCTGTTCGACGTGGTAGCGAGGTTGCTCTCAGCTCCAACTCTGTATCGTCAGCTGGTGGCGCCTACCACGACACCCACCGCCAGAAACTGCACGCGACGGTTGTCTCTGCTCCTGTGGGTCGGGAGTGCAGGCACGGTTTCCCGGAGACTTCCGCTTGGATCTCCGAGGCTGCGATCCCCGTGTGGGCTGGCCGCGGTCTCATCGGAAGGCCTGACCGGGGACCGATTTGCTCCCAAGCTCACGAGGCTGTCAGCGGCATTCCGTTTTCTGCAGTTTCAGGCCCGAGGGGCTCTGCTGCTCACTAGACACCCCCGAGCGCCACCCGCGGCCCCTTGCCACCTGGGTCTCTCCCGGGGGTTGCTCACCGCTGGGCATCCTGGGGCGTGATGGGGCTGTGTGTGCTTGCTTGTGTGTTCTTAGGACTGCCCTGCGTGTGTGCATGTGCTAGAAAGACCATGTCGCAGTACAGTGGACTGTTTGTGGATAAGAGGGGCTGTTTCTGTCCATCTTAGTGGCTGTGCGTTTGGTCCTGTCTGTGTTTGTGTGACTCCGCAAATGTTTACTGGGCACACTGTGTAGAGAGGGAGGGAGTGTGTGTGTGCAAGTGTGTGTGTCACGGCCTGGCATGGGGATGGCCCCCTGGAAGAGCTGGTAGCAACCTGCCTGAGCACAGCTGAGCCCCCCCACCCTGCGGCGGGTCCAGGGTCCACCAGCAACTGGTGTTGCTCCCTTCCCCACCCCGGGAGCGTTTCCTGGGCCTTGCTGGGCAGGGGTCTGCAGCCCTTTCTCAGGGACACACCCTGATAGCACAATCTCCCTGGGGCCCCGCCCACCTCCAAGCCTCTCCCCTGCCCCAGGCCATGGTCCCCTGGGGAGAAGGGGCCCCTGCCGCAGGAGGGACCTGAGAGCCCATCCTGCCTGGGCACCCCTGGTTCTGGGGACCCTGCCAGGCCATGCTTGCTGTGACTCCACCCCTGCCCCTTCTCCCCCCGCATGTGGGTGCCCCCTGCCCCCCATTGTGGGGTCTGTGTAGCATTTGCTCTAGAAATAGTCTTCCTGCAATAAAGAAGTGGATCCTGCATCTCCTGTCAGTGCCCTTTCTTTGGCTTCAGGGAGGGCAGCCCACCAGCTGCAGGAGAGGGAGGGGAGGGGTGGGGGTGGGAGTCAGGGATGGGGGTGAGGGAAGGGGACGAGGAAAGCTGCTATGGGAAGAGGTTGAACAGCTCAGCGCTTCTTCTGGTGGCCCCCCCAACAGGAGACCTCACGGGCCCTGCTGAGCCCATGAGTGCAGTCAGATGCCAGATGCCGGGAGGGAGCGGGAGCTACGAGCCTCCTTTAACCTGGGGAGGAACCTGTAGGGCCTCAGCTTCCCCATCAGCTAAATGGTGGCTTGGAGTTTGCAAACTTAAAAGCAGGGGCAGGATGAGGGTGAGGAGAGTGAGGCACTCACCAGGGGCACAAAGCTTAAATGGGGGACACCAAAAACTCCACCATCGAGACACATTTTTTTTTAAAGATTTTATTGGACAGAGATCACAAGTAGGCAGAGAGGCAGGCAGAGAGAGAGAGAGGAGGAAGCAGGCTCCCCGTGGAGCAGAGAGCCCGATGCGGGGCTGGATCCCAGGACCCTGAGATCATGACCTGAGCCGAAGGCAGAGGCTTAACCCACTGAGCCACCCAGGCGCCCTGAAGTGTCCTTATTTTTATTTTATTTTATTTTATTATTTTATTTTTTTTTAAGATTGTATTTATTTATTTGACAGAGAGAGAAATCACAAGCAGGCGGAGAGTCAGGCAGAGAGAGAGAGAGAAGCAGGCTCCTGCTGAGCAAAGAGCCCGATGCGGGACTCGATCCCAGGACCCTGAGATCATGACCTGAGCCGAAGGCAGAGGCTTAACCCACTGAGCCACCCAGGCGCCCTGAAGTGTCCTTATTTTTAAATGGTAACAATGGATTTACATTTTTAAAGGATTTGGGGGACATATCCCACCTGTGGGCCAGCAGTTTGTGACCCTTATTTGGGGAACAATGCCATCTTTACAGAAAGATGGGGGCTGGGGAGTGAGATGCCGGCTCCCAGCTCCCGGTTTTCTCTGTGCACTGCAGGGGATTACAGGGATGACGGGAGCCCTGGGGGTGCTCCACTGGGAGGCCAGAGGCTCAGATCACAGAGTATCAGTATACTGCACGAAGTTCTAGGAGTCCTGGCATCTGGTGGTTTCATCTTTTTATAAGAAATCCTCCCCTCCCTGACTGTCAATGCTTTTGGAGACCTACCATACATTTTCCAACATCACCAAGGGGAGCTTTTTAAAGATATGCATTCCAGGGTTCCATGGGATTCTGGATCATTCAGTCTGGGTGAGGGCCAAGGAACATGCTTTTTCACTTTTCTAAATCATTTTTTAAAAGATCTTATTTATTCATGAGAGAGAGCACGAGCAGAGGCGGGAGAGAGTGGAAGTAGCAGACTCCCCACTGAGCAAGGAGCCAGATGTGGGGCGGACCCCAAGACCCTGAGATCATGACCTGAGCCGAAGGCAGAGGTTTAACCCACTGAGCCACCCAGGCCCCCCATGAACCTGGTTTTTTTAGATCCAGGCCCAGGAATTAGGAAATTGAGAAACGCTGGAAATTATGAGACAGGCTTGGGCAAATGACCTTGGGTTTAACCTCTCTGAGACTCAATTACCACCTCTGTAAAATGGGGACAATGTAATTTCACCTCTTAGACTTATGCAGAAGGTTCAAAATAATGGGGAAGTTGTTATTGCCCCGCAGGTCAAGCGATCTATGAGGAAGGGATATACTTCTCCCGAAAGTGAGGCCCAGGAGCTAGGCTCGCGAATCGCCTCGCACCCCACTGACGTCACCTAGTCACCTCTGGAAATCCGCTCGTCACTGGCGGCGGAGTCCGCCACAGAGGGCCTATTTGCATATCAGCATAGCTCCGCCTCCCTCAACGCGGTCCCCGCTCGCGGGTGGTTAGCGGCGCTGCCACTCAGCGCTCCGCCCCTTGCCCCGCCCACGCCCTATGGCCCCGCCCCCCAGCCTGGGTGCAGCCTACCCCGCTGCCTGCCCCATGCCCCGCCCCGGCCGGAGCCTCCCGCCGTCGGGGCTTCTGATTGGCCGCGCTGGCTGCCAGTGCCCGTCCCCCGCGCCCCGGCCCCGCCCCGCGGAGGGAGCGGGCGCTCGCCGGCGAGGCTGCGGGTTCGGCTGCGCGGCGGGGCTGAGGCGGCCGCGGCGGCCGGAGCGCAGGTAAGGGCGCGTGCACCGGTGGGCCGGGCCGGGGTCAGCCGCCCCCGCCTCGGGCCGGGGGAGCAGGGGCGCGGCCCGGGCGGAGAGCAGGCCGGGGCGGCCCGGGGAAGGCGCCCTGGGAGGGCTCCGATTTGGCTGCGGACCGAGTTGGGGGTCGGAGTCAGCGAGGAAGGGGCTGGGGCCGGGGGTCCGGTCCAGTGTTGGGGGTCGCGGTCCGCGAGGCAGGGGCTGTGGGGGGTCCGCCGGAGTTGGAGGTCGCGGTCAGCGAGGAAGGGCTGTGGGGGGGTCCGGTCCTGTGTTGGGGGTCGCGGTCAGCGAGGAAGGGCTGTGGGGGGGTCCGGTCCTGTGTTGGGGGTCGCGGTCCGCGAGGAAGGGGCTGTGGGGGGGTCCGGTCCTGTGTTGGGGGTCGCGGTCCGCGAGGAAGGGGCTTGGGGGGTCCGCCGGAGTTGGGGGTCGCGGTCAGTGGGAAAAGGGCTGTGGCCCGCGGGTCCGCGGGAGTTGTGGGTCCTGGTCAGTGAGGAAGAGGCTGGGTCCAGGGTCTGGTCTAGAGTTGGGGGTCGCGGTCAGTGAGGAGGGGGCTGGGGCTGCAGGTCTGGTCCAGAGTTGAGGGTGACGGTCAGTGAAGGAGGGGCTGTGGAGGGGGGCGCCAGGGATCGGGGCAGGGGAAGGGGGTCCGCTGGACTTGTGGATCGTGGTCAGTGAGAAGGAGCTGAGTCCGGGGTCCGGTCCAGAGTTGGGGGTCGCGGTCAGTGAAGGAGGGGCTGTGGTGGGGGGCGGGGCGGGGGGCTGGGGTAGGGGGAGGGGTTCCGCTGGAGTTGGGCGTCCGGGTCAGTGAGGAAGGGGCGGGGGCTGGGGATCCAGACTGGGGTTGGGGGTCAGAGGGAGGAGGGGACTGGGGCTGTAGTTGGGGTCTGAGTCAGATTGGGGTGGAGGTCCGGGGAGGGTGAGTTGAAAGTGGAGGTGAGCTGGGGAGGGAGCTTCGGGAGGGAGCTTCGCTGGGAGTTGGGGGTCGCAGGCAGGGGGGAAGGAGACAGGTGTGCAGCCAGGGGTGGAGCTGGGACCTGGGGGAGTGACTGAGGCCACCCCAGGGAGGGGGTGCAGAGAAAGGGGGCACATTGGGAGGGCCAGGCCCCTCTCTGCCGGGGTTAGGGTTGGGGTCTGAGGCCCGTGGTGATGGAGGGCTCTGAAACCTGGTGCTGGGGTTTTGGGGGAGGACAACGAGTCAGGAGGAAGTGGGGGTTCTTGGTTAGAAGTCAGTTACAAGGATTGTGGGGCTAACCATTTGGTGCAGAAACCCCTGGGCTCCCGTGAGCTGGAGGACAAGGGGGTCCGACACACTTTGGGAGGTCAGCTTCTAGGACGCAGGGTGTAAGCAGAACAGGTCGTGGCGGTGACCGAGTTTTTCCAGGAATTTCTGGGCTCAGGAACGAGGAACCAAGGTGGGAGTTTGGGGGATGATGGTATTGAGGGATGTGGGTGGCGCCTTGTGTTTTGGGGCGAGCGGGGGCTGCTGGGGGTTGGACGGTGGGTGGGGAGGACAGGCGTGATGAACAGCGGCTTGAGGGCTCGAGGGCCACGACTGTTGCTGGGTGTCGGGATGCAGGGGTGCCCAGTTCACAAACTTGGCGGGGTCGTGGGCGGCGGTCTTGCGGAAACAAAGGGTGTGGTGGGCTGCGCACGGCAGGCTGGGCCTCGGGCGCCTGGGAGTTTACTTTGCTGCCCCGCGAAACGGAGCCGGGAGTCGGAAAGCAGTAGCGGGCCCCTCACGGGACTGCCGGGGGTCAGATGAGGGAATGCACGCACCCAGCGCGCTCCTGGCACATGGCAGGGGGACGTGAGACTCTGATAATGTTCTAAATTAAGGGGTTTTTTTGGGAGGGGGAAGGTGGGTGGGTAGAATTACTGGGTTGTCACAGAGGGAGGGGCCGGGGAGGGAAGGCATCAGCTGGAGCTTGACTGCAGTGCTGTAGCCTTGGGGTACACAGAGCACCCCTGGAGCTTTAAAAAAGAATCTCTGGGGGGGAGGGAGTCCCTATCGTTAAAAGTAAGGAGAAAGTAGAAAGGAGGAAGGGTCTGAAACTAGGAGATTCTGAAGGTTTTTCCAGAAACGGTACATGTGCTTAAGAGGAGGTTGCATGCATGGGTCATTGTGGTTTCCGTGTACCCCCATGGTCATTGCAGTGTGTACCCCAAAGGGGACCACCGGGCCACAGTTACACAGTTGTTGCATGTATGAACTCCGACAGCCGGGGCTCACATGACGGAGCTTGGCACTGCTGACGTTGGGGAGGGGTCGCAGTCTGGGGGGCGTCCTGGGCACTGGGGGCGGCGCTGGGCAGCTTCCCTGGCCCCACCCACTCCATGCCAGCAGCCGCAAATTCATGACGGCCACAGCCATCCGCGGACACTGCCCGGCGCCCCCTCGGTGCAGAGTCACCCCAGGAGAGACCCCCTGTTTTAGGCAAAACGAGGTTATGTTCCCCTCCGCAGACCACATCTCCGTTTATACCTGGGGTGGCTCTGTAAGTCATCGGGTGCTGGGATTTGAGAGGAAAAATGCTTCCCGAGGAGCTTAGCAATGCTGGCTTCTCTCTCGGTGGGTCTTCCGTGTGGCTTCTGAACACGCATTACGGGGGTCGCACGCACGGGACGAACCGCTAAGTCACAAGCCCTGGGAGATGCCGAGGTTCCGGGGTGGTTTCCCCGTTTTTAACCCAGCGCACGAGGTTTGCAGAGATGCCGAGGTCGTGTGGGCGACTCCCGGTCTTACTTAGAAAGTGTGCAGGGACCGATGCCGTCCTCTGCCCTCGCCCGCTGCCCGCTGCCCCGGGCCTGGGTTTGAAGGGAAGGACGATGGGGTATGAATTGCCCAACTCAGGCTCAGCTTCGCGCTTATTGAACGGGCGCGTTTTTTGTGTACGCCGGCCGGCCGCGTAGTAGAGTAAAAAGCTGCTGCTTCTGTTCAAGGTGTTGTTACAAAGTTTCTCATTTGCATCTGGAAACCAAGAAGAGTCCTTAACAGGGCATTTACTAGGTCATTCCCATTCTCGAAGCCCTTTGTAGTTTCCTACAAAAGGGCCGTTGTGTGTGGCCTCCAGGGCTCTGGAAGTTTCTGGAGCTTTCTAGAGAGGACGGTTACCAGGACGGTTGCACGGTTGCTGGGTACTGATGCAGAGCTACCCCCGCCCTCCTTTGTGCCCTGCAGTAGCGGCCAGCAGGTGACTGCCCGCCGGGACCTCTGTTCCGGAAGGGTTCTCTGGCGCCCACCGGACGCCCGCACGCTCGGGTCCGTGGTGGCTGGCGTCTGCGGTTCCGGGGGCCTCCCCGCACTTCCTGCTGTCCTTGCCCACAGTTCAGGACCTGGCTTTTCGTTGCTTCTCTCTCGTGCCTCCTCCAGCCTGGCCTCTTGCTCTCCAGGCTCCAGAGGAAAACCGTGGCGTATGTCACCCAGCACACCTTGGGGACCAGTTGGGGGAGCTGCAAAGACGGAGTGGCCTGTCCTCGGGAGCTGGGGGTGGTGGTGGTGGCCCCCACCCTCCTCGTCCACCCTGCCAGCTGGCACGCGGGACGGCTTTGGGCAGCTCTGAGACTCTTCCAGAAACGGCTACTACTTTTCCTTGAGAACCTAGCAGAGGGGAGGATCTTACTGCTGTTCATTCTTTTCAATAGAAGTACAGTTTCCGTGTCGTGAGATTCAGCCATTTTAAGCATAGAGTTCAGTTTTGGGGGGAAGTTACAGAGTTCAGTTTTGGGGGCAGGCTACGGAGCTGTGCAGCCAACCGCATGAACCTTTGGAGCCTTCCGTCACTCATACAGGATCCCTGTAACCATTAACATCACTCCCTGGTCCCCCCGCCCGGGGCCCCTTCCCGTCCACAGAGGACCCTGGTCTGGGCGTGGACTCACACCCCGTGTGGACTCACACCCCGTGAACAGACACACTTGCTCTCCCCCTTCCCCTGGCTGGACTCTGGGTTGCCCCCCCCCCCCGCCCCATTTTGGCAGCAAACAATCGAGCTGCTGTTTAAGTGGCTCTTTCCTGGCACTTGGTGGCCTGTTGAACTGAAGCTTGGGGGCAGCCTGGGGGTCAGCCCTCCAGGTCCTGCCCGTCTCTTTTCCGCTTGAGTTAAGTGCTTCGTGGTCTCCGGCCGCCACGCATCCGAGCAGGTGGGTGGCCTTGCGGCCCGCCCAGGTGGGCAGCTCCGTCCGACAGAATCCGCTCCGTGAGGCACGGTGTGTATGTCATGGCCCTGCCTCCTCGTCCAACTCATCACCCACTTGACAGAATTGAAATGCCCCAGGCGGCCTGGGTGGCACCACGGGAGTTGGCCCCGCCTCACCTTTCCCCAGTGACCTTCACTTTGCCTGCAGAAACCCGCCCCTCCGGCCCCTCCCCGTCCCCCCGCTCAGCACAGGCCCCCTTTCCTGGATGGTGCGGTTTGCTGGCTCCTTTGTCTGAAGCCTGCCTGCCTGCCTTCCTTCCTTCCTTCCTCTGCCCAACAAAGGCTGCTTGTGTGCCTATTTTAAGCGTCAGAGCGGGTGCCAGGCACCGGGAGTGCCACGTGAATGAGATGCTTGTGTGCATGCGTGGGGAGGCGTGGAGACGGGGGACCCAGGGCCATTCTGTCCCTGGCCTGGCTCTCTGAGTGGGGGTCCCTGGGGATGGTGGAGACAGGCCTAGGCCTGGGTATCCTGTGAGCTCCACAGGTGCTGCGGGAAAGGAAGCTTCCGGGGGTGGAGAGATGGGGACGTGGGGACCCCGTGTATAGGACGAGCTTCGCGCCGACAGGTTTGCTGGGGGACAGGTGGGGGTGCAGAGTACCCCTCGTGCGAGCCCCAAGGCAGGGCTGAATCTTCGATGTCGTTTCACTCAGGGTCTCCCCTGCGGCCCTGCTAACACTTGGGTCAGCTTCCTCCCTGTGGGGCCATCCTCGGCACTGCTGGGGGCCGAGCAGCCCCCCGAGCCCACCCCCTCCGGGCCAGGAGCACCCCCATCATGACAGACACAGCTGTCCCCCGACGCTGCCCAGTGTCCCCTGGGGACACAATCACCCCCGGTTGGGAATATTTCAAATAAGATTTTATGTGATTTTCTGTGATTGCATTAAGTGAAAAGGTATGTTTGGGTTTTTTTCATAGACTGTTTTTAAGAGCAGTTTCAGGTTCGTAACAACATTGAGCAGAAGGGATTTCGCATATACCCTGGGTCCCCCTGCCAGGCTCCTGCATTATCAATGTCCCCGTGAAAGCGGGACATTTGTTACAGTCAGTGAACCTACACGGACACGTCATGTCCCCCTAGTGTCTGTAGGTGACATTGAGACTCGCCGTTGGTATGGTCTGGGGGTTTGGGCAGATGTATAAAGTCACGTGTCCACCATTATGGTGTCACACGGGATAGTTTCACGGCCCTAAACAATCTTCTGTGCCCCAGCAATTCTTCCCTCCCACGTCGGCCCTTGTCTTTTTATGGCCAAGTGATAAGAGCGGCTTCGTACCCCTGAGTACTTGCTGGGGCAGATGTGACTCTAGGCTGTGGCGTTTTCTGTGAATTATTCTTCCCTGTTCTCCCTCCAGGAAATCCTACTGTGGAAGGAAAATGAGATTCGAGCCTCATGTAATTGTACACGTCCGACTAGCCACCTTCCAAAAAACGAAATAGGTGAAACCAATTTTAATGAGACACTTTACATAACCCGCTATATCCAAGACACTGGCATTTCCGTGCGTCGTCGGTGTGACGAAGGTGCGAGTGAGCTCTGACCCCTTTCTTTCGTGTGACGTCTTCAAGATCTGGTGTGCACTCTGCACCCCTAGAGTTGGACATCTCATGCCGAGCCCCATTTCCGGCGCTCAGGGCCCCATACTGGACCTCACAGGTGTAGGAAGTGACTCGGGAAGCTTTAGGAGAAGATTAGACCTCTAAAGGCACATGAGTGTAGCTTAGCATTAGGACATGTGGGTGGTTTTTAGAGCTACTGGGTGTGTGCGGTTGAGAATATAGATCGAAAGTCTCAGAAAGTCAGTTCCAGAAGAGCCCCCTAGGCTGCCCAGTTCGGGAGGCAGCAAACCATGGCCCCCGGGCCAAAGCCTGCTCACCGTCTGTTTCCATGTGGCCCTTGGGCTGAGAATGGTTTTTACACTTGAAGTGGTTTCAAAAAAAAAAAAGAAACTCAAAGGAAGCGTACTGTATCACGACGTATGAAAATGATATAGGATTCGGGTTTTACTGTCCACCGATAAAGTTTTATTGTCACGGAGGCACGCTCGTTCATTGACATGTTGCCTACAGTGACTTTCAGGCTGTAACACCGGAGGCCGTGTAGCTTGCAAAGCCAAGAATACCAGTTCTCCGGCCCCTCCGGAAGAAGTCAGTCCGCCTTGCTGGCCCAGTGGGCGGACTTACAGTTGAGGGAACGAGCCTGGTTTCATGGGTTCATGGCAGTGCTGGGACTTGAACTTGGGATCTCATAGTTCAGCTTTATCCGTTCCTTTTAGCCCGGTCTTGGGAGAGCCAATGACGCTTCACACCAGAGTTGCCTCTGGTGCCGTCTTGCTGGGAGCTTGCACCGCCACAGCCTCCTGGTTGAGCAGAGGTTAACGATGTGGGGACAGACGCGGAGGGTGATTTTTTCCCCATCGCAGCGTGCCATACTTAGTGAGACTGATTATTTATTCTCTTTAGCGTCACGAGACGTAACAGCCGATCTTAGAAATAACGGCCTCTTAGATCTGATGAACCGTGGCGTCCGAGAGCTCCAAATAGAACCCATTAGAGAATGCCGGTTATGTTTATTATCACGCTGCTTAAAGACGCACGAACGTAAAACTGCATCTAGACGTCTCGTGCTCAGGGCTTTTAGCTGTAAACCGAAAAAGCGTATCGAGGGTGTGAAACAGCGGCGCCGCGAAGCAGTGGTCTTCCAAACACGCAATCCGACGGGCAGTTCTGACGCCAGGCAGGGGGCGGCTGTTTTAGAACGATGTCCAGGAGCGACAGTTTGCCCGGAGCCAGGCTTGAACCCCCAGCGGGTCGCAGAGAATTCCGTCATCCGGAGCCGAGGACGGGTCTCTGTTCCACGCCCGCCGAGCTCAGAAACGCCGGGGCCTTCAGGCTGGACGCTGGCCAGCGTTCCTCCTTCAGGGAGGCCGAGTTTGAAATATCCGAGGCCACGGGGAGAGACGGGGGTTTGTTTTGTTTGCTTTGCCTTTGTCTCCTGCTGCTCTGGGGAGGCACGGGTGTTTCCGTCGGCAGCGAGAGGCCGCTGGGGGGACATGGGGTTGGGGGGCTTTGTGGGTGGCCGGACGCTCCCTGTTGCTTGAGGAACAGGTTGGCGCCCCGTCTTCTCTCTCTCTCTGTCTCTGGGTCTCACGGGAGGGTTCCAGGGGCCCCTCCGCTCTGTGTAAAGGCAACAAAGGCAGGCCCACAGCCTTCACAGGCCCCTGACCACTGTCTGTGGGTTTGGGGCTCGGGAGGACGGGAGGCCTTGGCCCCAGCCGTGCCCGGCCCCCGCCCCTGTCCGCTCCCAGCCCCCTCCCGAGAAGCGCACCAGCTTAGGGCCCGAGAGGGCCTCAGAGAAAGATCGTACGCTGCGTTCTGAGACTTGTTTTTTTTCCTTCGATAACATTTTGACTCCGGGCTAATTTTAGGTGTCAGAAAAGTCGCGAAGGCGCTGCGGAGAGTCCCACGTGCCCCTCAGACCGCCGCGCTAGCTAGCGTCCTGTCTTCCCCCGGCACCCGCGCTGCCCTCGGAAGTTAAGCTGTGCATGTTGCTCTCAGCCGAAGCCCACACCGTGTCCGGATCTCTCCGCATTCCCTCTCTCGTCCTTCTCTGCCCTGGGACCCCCCGTGGCACTCAGCCCTCGGGGCTGACACGGCCTCTCTGACCTTCCTTGCCTTTCTTGCCTGGACAGTCTTGAGGACACCTGGTTAGGAAGGTTTGCACAGCGACCCCCAGTCTGGGTTTGTCCGATGTTTCCTTGGGATCAGACCAGGGTTACAGGTTTTGGGGCGGAGCCCACAGTGCGGAGGACCCCCTCGGCACATCACACCAGCGGTCCCTGGTGCCGCAGAACATCACCGATGTGTTGACCTTGGCCCCCCGTCCCAGGTCGTGTCTGCCCACCTGCCAGGTGCTCAGAGGCCTGGATGCGCGTCCTTCCTTGTGCGGAGGGAGCCCCGGGGCCCGGGACACCTCACTCTCCCATACCGGGTTCCCCGTCCTCTGTCCTGCCAGCTGTGCCGTCCGGCCTCACCGGGGCCCTCCCGCACCCTCTGCGGGCTGAGCCGGAGATCATCCGGGGGAGTTAGAAATCATCGTCTCACGTGCTGTGGCCGTGGACACTGCAGAGAGCTGGGGAGAGCCCTCCCCCTTCTGACCTGAGACTCGTGGGTCCCACCTACCCCAAACCCGTGCATTGGGTCCCCCTGCCTGTGACGGAGACGGGCGTAAGCCGGCCCTGAGCGTTTGTCACAGCTCTGCGCCAGTGCCCCATTTCAATAAACGGAAGGGGAGCTTTAGATCTGGGGGCAGAGTTGGGACCCATGCGGCCCAAGGCCAGAAACTGTCTGTGGCCCTGGTGCTCCCGCCTTCCCAGCCGGTCAGCCTGCGCCCAGAGGGACACGGTGGGTCTCATTCACATGTCCATGCGGCTTCCAGGAAAGCCGAGGATTGCTGGAAAGCAGGCTCTTTTGTGGGGAGGTGTTCGGGTGTCCTTTGAAAGTAGAGCTGGGCAGCGGCGGGGGGAGCCACCCCGCAGGAAGGACGGGCTCCCTCCAGCCGCCCGTGCCGCCGCCCGGGGCAGTGAGCTGCCCGGCTGCACCGAGGCCTTTGGCTCAGCGGCCCCGTGATGCTCAGCCACCGGCCACGGGATGGGGCCAGGTGCTGCGGTGTGGCCGTCCCCCGAGTGCCCCCTGCCTCCAGGGGGAGGGGACCTGTCAGCTGTGGAGCATCTGTCACTCACCAGACACGTCCCTTACTTCTCCCTCCGCCTCTGCTCAGCGCAGCTCCAGACTCCCACCTCGCTCCCCGCAACCATTCCTTTCTTTTTTCTTAGGATCTTTTTTTGTTTGTTTTTTTTTGAAAGATTTTATTTATTTATTTGACAGACAGAGATCACAAGCAGGCAGAGAGGCAGGCAGAGAGAGAGAGAGAGAGGAAGACGCTGGTTCCCTGCTGAGCAGAGAGCCCGATGCGGGGCTCGATCCCAGGACCCTGAGATCATGACCTGAGCTGAAGGCAGAGGCTCAACACACTGAGCCCCCCAGGTGCTCCCCCGCACCCATTTTGCCCGAATTACCCATAACATCAAATTCACCATCTCTCTTTTAAAAAAAAAAAAAATTATTTGTTTTAGAGAGAAAGCATGTGAGCTGAGGGCAGGAGAAGGGGCAGAGGGAGGGAAACTCAAGCAGACAGCCCCCCCCCCCCGCCCTCCCAGGAGCCCAACACAGTGCTCAGCCCTACAGCCCGAGATCATGACCTGAGCTGAAAGCAAGAGTGGGACCCCCCACCGGCCGAGCCAGCCGCGTGTCCCCTTAACCGTCTCGGAGCGCACGGCTCAGCGGCGGGAAGCACGCTCACACCGCCTGCAGCCACCCCATCCTCCTCTCCAGAACCTTCCATCTCCCCACGCGGAGACTGTCCCCACAAAGCACGGACCCCCCCACCCCCGCCCCTGGCCAGGCCCCCAGCGCCCACGAGCCCCCTTCCCGTCCGTGGAGGCGCTTGTGCAGACCTGCAGAACCACGCGCCGTGGGGGCGTCCGTGTCTGGGCCGTCCCTGAGCGTCGTCGTGGGCTCGGGGTGCGTCCACGATCAGATCCAATGGCCGAGCGGCATCCCGTTGTCTGTCCTGGGCTTGCGTCTGCTTCGGGCCGTGGCGAGTGTGATGCCGGGAACGTGCGCGCGGGCTCCTGCGTGGACAGACCCTCCCCGCTGCTGGGGATGCGCGGGGGGGGGGGGGGCACCCCGGGCCGTCCAGGAAGCTTGTCCTTGGGGCTTCTCTGCCTGCTGGGGCTTCTGTCCATTCACGGCTGCTCACCGCTCAGCCCGGGGGCAGGATCCGAGCTCCTCTGGCTGATTCCATGCAGCGGCTCCCCTCCCCCATCCCCGTTTCTGCCTGGGAGCCTCGGCTGGCAGGTCCCCGCGCCAGCCCGCCCGGGGCAGCCTTCTCAGCACGGCTGAATTTTCTCCCTGGCGCCCCCGGGGTCTCGGCCCCGTTTCCCTGGCCTGGAATGCCCTCTGCGCAGGCCCGCTCTGTCGCTGTCCGCCTGCCCCTCGTGGGGCCGTGGGGCCGCCTCTCTGCCTCGCCCCTGCTCTCACCTAGCCCCCTGCGTCCGGTGTTCTCCAGTGCCCGACACTCTGAGCCTGCAGGACTCCCAGCCGCCCCTGTCTGCAGTCACCCGCCCCGTGTCCTTTACGCCGTGCTTCCATTTTGTTGGTTGGCGTCTCGCGCCCTCCCCCCCTCCCCCCTTCTCCTGCTCCAGGTCAAGGTGACTTGCCAGCGGCTCTTGTCTCACTCCCCGCTGTATGCGGCGATTTCCACCCTGGGCTGCACTGACCCCCAGAGCAACTCCCCGAGGTGCCCGTCTGGGGTCCTGTCTTCCGAGGAGTATGCCGAGGTTCAGAATCGGGGACCCCAGCCCCAGGGCTCCCCCACTTCCTAGCTCTTCCTGATTGCCCCGCCTGCATCTTGAGTAGGATTTTTCTGTCTCGGGGATGGACCGAGTGGAGAGCCGGCTCTCGGCTAGTGTGGAGCCGGCTCCCGGGGACCGGCTTCCTGGTAGCAAAAATAATTGGTCATCTTGGTGTTCGGCCAACTCTTGATCTCAGGATCTTGAATTCAAGCCCCATATGGAGCCTGGAGCCTACTTAAAATAAACATTGTAAACAGATTTAAAAATTACTGGTCTCACGTGAAAAGTGCTCCCTGTGGTTTAGCTGTCAGGGAAATGCAAATCAGAACCACCGCGAGACAGCATGTCGTCACCCCACCAGGACGGCCAGAATCCAACAGACGGGTACGCGTAAGCGTTGTCAAGGATGAGGAGAACCTGGGCCCCACAGGGCTGGGGAAGCACGAGGGGCGGCTGCTCTGGAAGACGTTTGGGTGGTTCCTGAGAAAAGTTAAATGCGGGGCATCTGTCTGACCCAGGGATTCCACTCCCGGGTGTCCACCCAAGAGAAATGGGAACCTGTGTCCACACCAGCACCAGCCCACCGTGTTCATAGCAGCCGGACTCACAACAGCCTCCGAGTGGAAACAGCCCAGGGGTCGATGGACAGACAAAGGGAGACACACAGTGGGTCCCCCACACATGAGAGCCTTCCCCAGCCACGGGCAGGAGCAAGGCACCCTGAGGATGGACCCCAAGCCCACGACGCTCAGGGAGGGGACCAGACACAGAAGGCCACACGGGGTGTGAGTCCACGCGTGTGACACGTCCAGACCAGGCTCCTCCATGGATGGGGACGGGGCTCACGGGGGCCGGGGGCTGGGGAGGGGCAGGGAGTGACACTGATGGGGACAAGGTTTCCTTTTGGGGTGATGGAATGTTCTGGAACTAGCTAGAGGTGATGGTTGCACTACTCTGTGAATATACCAGATGCCACGGAAATGTACGCTTCGGTTAACATCATAAATTTTCTATTGTGTGCATTTTATCAACCCCTCCCCAAACGCCTCTTGGTCTAAGTGGTCATATTTCAGAGTAGGCGACCATCGAGGCGGGGGCACGGCCCTGTGTTCTTCCGAGAGCCCCTCCCCTCCCTCCGCCTTAGGTCAAGCGCAGTGGAGCTGTGAGCCCAGACGCATGCTCATTTCTAGCTCCTGGTGAGTCTGGTCCAAGGACGTGAATTCCCCTGCGTCTGGGGCCGCTGAGCCATCACACCCCTGACTGAGGTCTTGTCCGCCCTGGGCCTGAAGCAGCCACGTGTGCAGCTTAGGTTGGGAGGGCAGGAAGGTGCTCTCAGGTCTCTGGGAGAAGGCAGTCAATAAGGTTGAGGTGTGGCGCCGCTGAGGAGGAGGTGAAAGCCTGGGAATTATGGGACTTTCTGGAACCTTCCGGAACGTGGAAGGCATTATGGCATCCTGAGGCTTCGGGGTTGGCATTGCTGTTCAGCCCTGGGTGACTCTGTCCCCGTGTGATTGGAATCTCTCTGTTGCTGATTCCACGGGGGCACAGAGGAATCACCCGCAGGATCGTCCGCAGGGCTGGGCCGGGGTGGTGGTCCCCGTTCTGTTCACTTCGTGACTTTAGCATCTCTGATACCGACAATCGCACCGCAGGCATCAGGCCCGTTCCTGGTAGCCAGGGGGCAGAAGCCACGGTGGTTGGACTCATTTGGGAACCAGACAGACTGTCTTGGGATGCCACTGGTCCCTGGTTGTTGAAGAAAGTGTGGCCGAGGCTGCGTAGCCCCCGGCCAAATACAGGAGTGGCGGGTGTGGACCTGACACCAGAGGCCACTCTGGGAGCTGAGGCTCCTAGCTGTGAGCCCCCATGCAACAAGGTGGGGTCAGAGGGTAAGTGCGGAGGGAGCTACTTGCTGCCGAGGCCCCTGCCAGGCTGGATTCCTATCTCTGTGTTGCAGAAGGGGAAACTGAGGCACAGGCCTATCATCCTCCACCCCCCACCCCAGGTCAGGGCGCTCGTGGGAGCAGAGGAAGGAGGTGGTCTCGCTTCTGCACGACAGGTGATGTGGGGTGTGCGGAGCGTGGCCAGGTTGCCGGAAGCCCCCGATGGACAGCCCACCGGGTGGTGACCGTGCCGTGCCCGAGTGGGTGCGTTTCGTGGTTTTTCCATTGTCACGGTTCCGCCTCCGTGCCTGAGCCCAGTAGGGGATGGTGTGCGGCTGAGACACGCAGGGCCATGGCAGCCCCCACCAGGGCCCGGCCCTCTGGTGCCTCATATCCAGCTCACATGTGCGTTTTGCTGTGGGGTCACGTTGGGGTCAGCCGCAGCCACCACCCCCTCTCCACGCAGAGTCACACACCAGGGACTCGACCCTAGGCTCACTGTTCTCCAAAGGCTGCTGACCTCACAGAGGCCCTGGTGGTCAGATGCTGGAGGCCGAGGATTAGGAATTCTGGATGCGACGGGGTGTCGTGGTGTCCCGGAGATGGTCTGTGGACAGTGGCACCAGCAGGCCACACTGGGTTCTGTGGCAGGTGGCATCCTGTCTCTGCTCTTGCTCCAGGAGCGGGCCGCCGGGCTGCCCCTCACCACGGACACTTTGTGGGGATCGGGGCTAACCCCCAGCTGGAGTGCGGGGGTCAGAGCTAACTCAGCGGGGCCAGTCCCATGCTGGGGCCCCTTACACCCCCAGCCCCCAGAAAGATTAAAAAGACCTGAAGCATTCATTGAGCTCCCCCTCCGTGCCGGACGCCCTCATGGCCGTCGATCTGACCCTTAAACCGGGCGGCCTCTCCCAAAGGATGATCCGGCCCCGAGTTCCCACAGTACTGGGGCGACAGACCCTGCCTCACACCTTCCAGGCGGGTGCCCTCGTCCCCAGCGCCCCGGGCCGGAAAGCAGGTCTACGGCCTGCCGTCGGTCACAGGACGAGGACACAGGGACCACAGCGTCGAAGAAAAACCCAACCAACTCCCAAGCCCTCGCCAGCTTCCCGGGGGCTCTGCCTCCGCGATTCCTCGCCTGCATATGGGAGAGAGAACACAGCTGCCCACGGGGGCGATGAGGCGGGATGGTGCGTGCGCCCCCGGCTCTGCGGGGTTTGGGGCGGCTCGTTAACCTTCTCTGCACTCCGGCCCTCCGCCCGGTCCTTCTCCCGATGCGCTGCCCGGGGCCAGGGTCTCCCCTCAGCACTGCTGCCACTGGGGAGGGCCCAGGCTGAGCAGCAGGCCCAGCCCCCACCCACTCAATGCTTGTAGCCCCCCGACTGACCAACGGGTGGACCACCCCGGTTGTGCTGGGACACAGTGTCCCCTGGGGGCAGGACCGCCCCTTGTTGTTTGGAAAGGGATCAAAGCCAGAGGAAATGTGTTTGAGGCTTTGCAGTTGACAGAGGGACCCTCGGGGCTCACAGCTGGGCCTGGAGGGCCCTGACCGCTGGTGAGCCTCCCTGCCCTTCCCTAGGGAAGCTCTCTGTGGCGCCCATGCAAATGTAATTAAGCGCTGGTTTTCCCTCTGTGGTGATGACACAGATTTGGCGCTGTAATAAAGATGAAGGGGTCCCTTTAGCTCCGAGGCCCAGACCGAGCAGCGGCACCCCCATCCCTCTCCCCGCACTGCTGAATCAGGGCAGGTCACCCTGGGGGGGCGTCCTGGGCACTGGGGGAGCCGAGCAGCGTCCCTGGTCCCACCCCTGCGATGCCAGGAGCATCGCGTTGTGACAACCACAGACGTCCCCGGACATGGCCTAATGTCCCCCGGGGGCAGAATTGTCCCACTTCTGCCACTGAGAGCTGTGTGCAAGGAATAACGAGTCTTTCCTGTGTTTGTCTCATGCCCTGGAGGACCCCGGGGAAGCGCTTTTCTAGAGGTTCTTTACCCATCGAGACCCGCACAGGAACCCGTTCAGGTCACGCCTGTCCTTCAGAGCTGTCCTCCTCGGGAGTGGGGCCATGCACTCTGTGTTTTCAGCCTAGTCTGGGAGATAATGCTCCCTGCTTCTTCCCCTCTGAGCAACCCCTCCTCCTCCTCCTCCTCCTCGCCGGCCAGCATTTCCTGGTCTTTGCAGTTACCGGTTTTCACTGGGCAGCGCTGAGCATGCCATATTCCTCCCTTCCTCCGGGTCCCTGAGCCCTGGCATTCCATGAAAGCCACACTCCGTCTTCTGTGACGGCTCAGGGGTTTAATTACCCCCCCCCCCGCCCCCGGCGCGGAGAGAACCTTTAGTTTCCACAGTGCATCTTTCCCCGAGAATGTGATCTGTTTTGGTTCATTTACGAACACATCCAACTGTTAGGGTGGTTGGCACAGTTGGAAATATGTTTGGAGAATATAAAGCAGTTTGCAACCCCATCGCCTTTCCCATGTGTTAAAACATTACCAATCCCAAGTGTGTCAAAATCTGGATTTTTGTCTATTCTGGTCTCCGCCGGAGGGGGAGGCGTTACAGCAGTTCCGTTTTAAGAAAAGTAGTACGATATATATAATGTATAGTGTTATTTCCTGAGTCGGTTTTCCGTTTTGGTGGGATACAACAGAACGGCTTTCAGACTCCGTAATGTGCAAAACCCGCCTGACGGGAGTATGGGCTGCTGAGCGCAAAACTCCGGGTGAGGAGCATCGGCCGAGGAAATCTGTTTTCCTCCCCACCCCCAGATTTCGCAACGAAGCAGGTGTCCTCTGCGCGACCATCACCTTGGGAGAATCTGTAGTCCCGCCGCGCCGCCGCTGCGGGTGCTTCCCAGAGTGGGCGGCGCTGCCCCCGGGCTTCCAGATACTCATGCTTGTAGGTTTCAGAATTTTATCCTTTTTTCCTCCAAAGGCTTTATGATAGAGAGAGAGTGTGCGCCTGCGTGGCCGGCGGGAGGAGGGGCAGAGGGTGAGAACTTCGAGCAGACGCCCCCGTGAGCCTGCAGGAGCCTGACGTGGAGCTCAGTCCCGCCGCCTGTGAGCGGTGACCGGAGCCGGCATCACGGGCCGGACACCCAGCCGACACAGCCACCCGGGCGCCCCCGCGTTTTTATCTTTTGAGGGGAGATCGGAATCCGGCAGACGGCCCGTATTTATCTGCTCCGGCTGTGTGAGAAGTCACTACGGACTTAGCGGCCGCGGTGTTCACTGTCTCCCCGTCTCCGTGGGTCAGGGCTCCCAGTGCGGCGTGGCTGGCTCCCCGCTCAGGGTGTCTCGGGCCACAGTCAGACTGTGGGCCTGGGCCGTGGCCTTGTCTCTGCTGGGACAGGCTCTGCCGCCAAGCCCACGCGTGGGGCTGCTGACCTGGTGACGTTTCTCGCTGGCTGCTCCCCGGCGCCGCTCTACGTGGTTTTGGCTGCTGGAGGTTGGAAGCAAGCCACAGGGGCCGCCGCCACGCAGGGGCAGGAGCCGGCGCACGACGGGGGACCGGGAGTTGGGGGTCACTGGGAGGCCGCCAGAGAGCCTTCCACCCAGCCGGAGGTCCCTCAGGGGCGAGCAAGGTGGGCGGCCCGGCAGGAGCAGGCTGATTTGGGTTGAGTGGGAGAGGTCATTGCTGAGTTGTGGGGCCATATTTCCCAGGTATGGGATTTTCGCTCTCTCCGGGGGGGATTTCCGAGGATGCTTCCAGGAACGCCAGGAGATGGCGTATCGCTTTGAAATAGTTTCCCAGGGTGGCTGTTTGAAGGGGAGAACCAGTGACTTAATTCTGTCAGGGGAGGGTTCATTACCCACCTTCCATCACCTTGCTGGGATCACCTCGTTTGTTAGTGGGGAATTAGAGACCAGCCTTCGCGCACGAAGGAGGTGAGGACGGAATGAGAGAGAGGGAACCATATTCCTGGATCTGGTCCCTCCAGGGATGGCCTGCATCGGGGCTTACCCTCTACGCTGCTCACCAGCTGTGTGACTTCGGCAAGTCGCTTAACCTCTCTGAGCTCTCATCTTGTCGGCAACGTGGAGATGGTGAGCCTCAGGTTACAGGGTTGTTCTAAGGATTAGGGACTATGCCTAGAAAGTCTGATAAATGCAATACGGCATCCTAGGTGGGCTTCTAGAACAGATAAGAGCCATTTGTGGAAAAACTCGTGAAATCTGAATAAACCGTGGGCGGTTGATAGTAGCGCCGCGGTGCCGTGGTCCTGATTGTAACACGTGTGCCTCGGTTGTGTGCGTTGTCAGCGTTGAGGGAAGCTGGTGAGGGACGCAGGAACCATCTGTACTGTCTTGACAACTCCCTGCAAATCTGAACATGTTCCAAAGTTTAAAGTGTATTGAAAAACACAGTTAAGATTTTATTTTTCACCTTTATTATAGGTGAGCAGTAATACAAAATAATACCGGCGTGGACGAGGGTGTGTGCGCACAGGGGGACGGTATAAACACGGGGTCGCCTCGGTCACAATAACTTAAAAATACCTAATGGTCTCTGATCCCGTAATGCCCTCTCTAGAAATGGAGACTAAGGAAGCAAGTAGAGATGGGCCTAACGAGGTTCCCTTGAGCGTTACGTGTAAAGCAGAAATCGGGAACAGTGTAAATGCCCAAGCAGTAAGGAACTGGGTTCATCAGTAATGATGTAAATATATGGACAGTCATTAAAAAAAAACCCTGTTTTCAAAGAACACGTAGGAAATGGCAGGGATTGGGTCCTGTGGGTGGCTCCGTCAGTGGGGTGTCGGACCTTACCTCCCGCCATCATCCTGGGGCTTGGGATTGAGCTCCCCGCGGCCTGCTCGGTGGGGAGCCTGGTCCCCCTCTCCCTCTGCTCCTCCCGGCTCGTGCTCTCTCTCCCGCTTTCTTGCTCTGTATCTCTCAAATAAATAAATAAAACCTTTTAAATTTATTTTTAAGATTTTATTTATTTATGTGACAGACAGAGATCACAAGCAGGCAGAGAGGCAGGCAGAGAGAGAGAGAGGGGGAAGCAGGCTCCCCGCTGAGCAGAGAGCCCGATGCGGGGCTCGATCCCAGGACCCTGAGATCATGACCTGCACCGAAGGCAGAGGCTTAACCCACTGAGCCACCCAGGCGCCCCATAAAACCATTTTTAAAAAAAGAAGAAAAGAAAAGGCTTATGATAGAATGTAAAATAAAAGTAGCAGAGAAAAAAAATTCCTTTTTTTTTTTTTTAAATAATTAAGAAGCTATTTACTGAAGCCAAAAGTTCAGAGTTAAAAGCTTCAAGTTTGCTTTTCTAGAAAGTTTGTAGCCAGTACGCAGTATGTTATGTGTGGAGCTGTTGTGTGTGGTGCCGGCTTTTGCGGGGGGGGGGCACTCGGCTCTTTTGTGTGGTGGGAGGTGGGACCACCTATTCACTGGCCGCCTATGATCGAACCACCGCCTCCTGGGAAGCGGATTCCTGGAGCTGAACGTCACACAGACTCAGGCTCCACATGGACTCGATTTCCATGGAACAGTTTTTTTTTTTTTAAGATTTTATTTATTTATTTGACAGAGATCACAAGCAGACAGAGGCAGGCAGAGAGGGGGAAGCAGGCTCCCTGCTGAGCAGAGAGCCCGATGCGGGACTCGATCCCAGGACCCTGAGATCATGACCTGAGCTGAAGGCAGCGGCTTAACCCACTGAGCCACCCAGGCGCCCCTTAAGGTTTTATTTCTAAGTAACCTCTGCACCCACCATGGGGCTTGAATTCATGACCCTGAGATCAAGAGTCACATGTTCTACTGACTGAGCCACCCAGAGACCCCCATGGAACAGACTTTATTTTATTTAAGATTTTATCTATTTGAGAGAGAAGGAGAGAGCACACAGAAGCAGGGGGAGGAGGAAGCAGACTCCCTGCTGAGCGGAGTCTTGGTCCCGAGAGCCTGGAATCGTGACCTGAGCCCCCCCCCCCCCCCCGGCGTCCCTGGAACAGACTTAAAAGCGTGGGTTGGGCTGTGCTCTTGAATGGAAATCTGTCCTCATGTTTCCTCTGGAGGAGTCCATAGCTGCCAGTTTGTTTGATTTCAGAGCTTGGGCGCCATCTGCTGTCCCCAGCTGTAGCTCTTCCTGTCGTACGTATTGGCTGCATTGATGGTTGCCTTTGTTTTTCCTCCTTATCTTGAGGCTTTCTCAGGTTTCTCCTTTCTCTGGGGAAGTCATCTTTAACACATCACTTTCTTCAGTGGTTTCTTTAAATTATATTTTCCACGCATCTGGGTTTCTCCACCTAGGCACTATTGAGCTCTTGCTTTACATAATTAATGTAATCAAATCCCCAGTTAGTAGAAGTAATTTTTGAGTTATCAATTATGCTCATGGTAAATAAAATTTCAAATTGTATGTAAAGGCATAAAACACCCACCCTTCAGTCCTACTCACCTTTTAACTACTAACAGTTCTGGTGTTTTCTTCTAGAATATTTTTCCTTTTGCATATCCAAGTACATGTGCAAATGTATGTTTTCAAGAAGACGTAGCTCAGATGGCTTGTGCTGGCTGATGGACCGGTCTGCAGTGCTTGGTTCCCACCAGTGCCTTGGGTCTCTCACAGAGTTGGCACGTGTAGGTCTGGGTGTCTGAGGAGCGTTACTCCTTCTCTGTCCGTCAGGGGCTCACCCCTTTGGCACTGTGGACATTGGGGTTGAGTCCTTGTTTGTGGGCCACTCGGGCTCTGTGGAGGTCGAGCAACATCCCTGGCCCTACCCTTTCCTGCCACGAGCACTCCAGTGTCTCCAATGGGGGGATGCACTGGGTTACACCAGACCTCTCCCTTCGGGAACTTTAGAGTTAAGCCCCAGTTTGAATTCTTCCTTTTCCTCTTACTGGCTTTTGGCAACATTTTGTGTCTTGTTTAGCTTAAAAGTAAAACCCCAAACAAACAAACATTTTCCTAAACGAACTAGAAAAGGAGTCATTCCAGACCTTTCAGCCTTATTGGTGTGAGGGTGAAGTGACATCAAGATCCCCAGGGCCCCAGCTCAGAGGGCAGCTGCGGTCGCTGTTACCACTCGGGCGTGGTGCCCACCGATGCAGTTTCGAGGCCCCCTGTGGCAGGGAGGCTGCTGGGGGCCGGGATCTTGGTGCCTCTCCGTGCCATGAAGAGCTGGTCTCATGTCCCCCCAGGAGCTCCCCGCCTTCTAAGCGTGTTTGCCTCTGCTCTCCCTCTTGGGTCTGCTGGTTCACAGACTAAACCCTGTCCTCACGCCTGGGGGCTTGACCATTCCAGCACTTTCTGAGGACAAGTCTATTGAGTTTGGAAGACACGCTGAGCCTTTAACAGCAAGTTATAAGGCAATCGTGAACATTCTGCCGTGTGTTACAGCAACACACCTAGTTTGCACTTTGCAGACTTTTCTTTAAAATAAACTTCCATGGTGTCGTTTTGAATTTACAGAAAAGTGCAAAAATAACAGAGAGTTGCCCTGGAGCCCACACCCAGGGTCCTGTACGCCAGTGCGGAGCATTTGGCACAATTATTGAACCAACATCAACACGTTATGATGAGCCAAAGTCCGTACTTAGATTTCCTTATTTTTTTCCATCTCCCAGAAAATGTCCCCTTTCTGCCCCAGGACCCCACATGACATTTAGTTGTCACATTTTCTTAGGCCCTTTTGGGCTGAGACAGTTTCTCCGACTTGACTTGTCTTTGAAGCCTGGCTGGCCATGCCGAGGACAGGTCAGGAGCTTTGCGGAGCGCCCCGGATCCGCGTCTGTCTGTGTTCGCTCGCAGTTCGACTTGGGTTGTGGTTTTGGGTAAGAATGCACAGAGGGGCTCGTGCCGTCCATGGTGTTGACCTCCATCCTCTGGCTGAGCCAGACCCCAGGGGCTTTAAACTTTGGATTCCTGCCAACCTTTAAAAATCAGGAGATTTTTGTAGTGAAAGACCTCCCAGCTCTTTGGGGCGCTGGGAAGAGCTGACGACATCAGGCACTTCCCACGTGACACGTGACAGCACGAACGCTGTGTTCTCCCTGCAGGACCCCCACCTTGTCTCCACCTGCCTGCTCTGGGGCCCGTCTCACACGTGTGACCCCAGGATGGGCTGCTGGAGCATGGCACACTCCACCCCCCACCCCCGCCGAGGCCCGCCTCCCTTGGTGGGGACGGTCCCGGTCCCCGTGACAGCTCACTCCCACACAGCCCCGCGGGAGGCAGCTGTAAGTCAGAAAAGCGTGCTGGAATGCAGGGGAGGGAAAGTCACCTGGGAGCGCCTTGTGGTCCGTGTGAAGGACACGGCTGGCCGCTGCTGGCCCTGTGGCGCTCAGAGCTGCTGGCATCTGGGGCAGATGGGGAGGTGGCCTCGGGCTTCAGGGTCCACCACGCCTGGGTCTCGGACTCCCGGCTCCAGAGGTGGGAGAGAAGAGGTCCTTGCGGTTTTAAGCTGCCTGGTCTTGGTTGTTTGTTATGGCCCCCCGGGAAACGGATTCTGTCGGCGAGGCTCGGATCAGGAGGGACGCGAGCTTTAGGACCACGTGTGTGGGACTTGCTGGGGGGGACCGTTTCGCCGTCTCAGGGTTGCTGCACCGGAGTTGCGGCTTTCCGGCCCCTACGAGCCCCCCCTGGTTCACTCAGCCTCCGAGTGTTGGCTGGGGTCAGGTCCAGAGCGTCCGTGACTTGACTTTCAGAGACCAAGCAGTTGAATCTGGGGACGTTTTTCATGGTCACGGCTGCAGTGGTCCTGGCGTTGAGTGGGTGGGGCCAGGGATGGCGCCCAGCCCTCCAGAGTGCCCCCCCTCCCCCGAGTGACCTGCCCTCAGTGCCCACAGTGCTGGAGGGGGGAAAGCGTGGAGCAAGGTGACCTTCAGATTCCAGAACATTCAGTGGGTCTCAGCCCTGGGACGCAGAGCTGTGCTGAGGCAGCTGGAGCCCCAGGAAGATGAGCTTATCCTCACTCAGCACGTTTGACCCTCTGGGGGCCACAGGGCTGACCTGCAGACTTAGGCGAGCAGGAGCTCAGAGCAGA
Organism: Mustela nivalis; assembly: GCF_964662115.1. Classification (NCBI taxonomy): domain Eukaryota; kingdom Metazoa; phylum Chordata; class Mammalia; order Carnivora; family Mustelidae; genus Mustela; species Mustela nivalis. The sequence continues at coordinate 214,195,545 of NC_139020.1, read as the reverse complement.
AGCCTCCCCTGCGTCCCATGTGACAGCAGGGTCGAGGTGACAGCACCGCCCACACAACGGGGCCCGGAAGGCAAATGGGCTGGCATGTTGCCCGCTGCCACTCACCGGACAGTCCCCGCACACCTACGATGACCCGCTCCCGGGAAGGTGGATCGGGAGGGGCCGGCCCTCTCTTCTGGCCTCCGAGGGGAGCACGGGGCAGGTGCCCTGGGCCAGAACCAAGCAGAAGCAGGCCAGGTTTCCTCCACTTCCTGGGAGGCTGCCTGTGTTGTGTGCGTTCCTTCCTCAGAACATTCCCTGCGCACGTAGACTGACAGTCTGCACAGGACGCCGTGCAGGGCCTTGACGCGGTGAGGTAGGATCTCTCCGTGTCTGCAGACTTTCTGGGACCCGAGGGTAGGTATTTTCAGCTTTGCAGGCCAGCGGTCCTGCTTGCCGTTACCGAGTTCTGCCTTTGTAGGTACAGGTGTGCCATAGATGGTGTATCAGTGAATGGACATGGCTGTGTTTGAATAAAACTTTATTAACAGAGCAAGTGGTGGGCCGGATTTGGCCTCCCGTCCCCGATACAGCAGCATTGCCTCCTTCCCAACTCAGAGACCCTCCTTATCAGAAGTGGTACCTGACACCTGACTCCCTTTCTTCTTCTCAGGCAGGTTTCATGTCCTCTCCGAGCCTCTGTCTCCCCATCTGTAGAGCGGGGATGATGGCACGCCTTATGGGTTGTGTGTAGGTTGTTAGGTATTGTAGGATGGTCGTTCTCATCTGGGGTGATTCTGCTGATAGGGGACGCCGGGTGACGTCTGGGGGCGTCTGTGCTCGTCACGACCAGGGGTGCTCCTAGCATGGAGGGGGTGGGGCCACGGCTGCTGCTCGGCCCCCACAGCACCTGGGACGCCCCTGCAGAGAATGAACCAGCCCTGAATGTCTGTGGGCCCAAGAAGGGAGAGCCCCAGGTGCAGAGGGAAGTGTCTAATAAGGTCACTTGCAAAGACCAGGATGCACGATCTCTTGGTGTCTTTCTTCTGGTCAGGCACCACTTTCTTCACAGCCTCCCTCTGATTTTCCAGAATTCTCCATTCCGTAACACCTTTGCCCTCCTCCAGGCCCGGGGCGCTGGGTGCGCACTCAGCAGGCCTCCCGAGTGAACGTGGCCCGGGGCCCGGGTCGGCGGGCGCTGTCGCAGAGGCTTGTCCCAGCCGGCCCCGTGGTGTCCCTGCTGTGGCTGCCCCGGGGTGGGGGGCCGGGGGTGGGGACCGCTCAGCCACCTGTCTTCCGCCGCCCCCGTCCCTGTCAGCAGAGCACGCTTCCCCTGTTGATTAGCATATCCTGTTTTTAGTGTCTTTTTCTTGTAGGTTTTATATAATCGTGTCATTATTAGGAGCTGTCACAGGGAGTTCGTGTGCCCTCAGTCACACTCTGAAGCGTTCCCCGGCGGCAGCAGCTAATTGCCCGTCGTCACTCACTTCTGTTCTCTCTTTCAGTAAACTTTCATTTTAGAAGAGTTTGAGATCCCCAGAGCGATGGAGCAGGCGGCGCAGAGCTCCCGCAGGCGCACCCAGGTCCCCCTCCGGCCGCACCCAGGTTCCCCGCCGGCGCGGTCTTCCCCGGCGCGGGACCTTTGTCACCGATAGAGACCCAGTGTCGGTGTGGCGTTATTAACTGAACTCCAGACGTCGGATTCCTCGACTTTCCCCCTCATTCTCTTTTGCTGCCCCAGAACCTCATCCAGGACCCCACGTGACGTTCCCGTGTCAAGTCTCCGGCCCCGCTGGGCTGTGGCGGTTTCTCAGACCTTCCGTGCACACGAACCGCGTCCCGCTCTGGGGGCGGGGGGTGGCGTCCTGCGCGCTGTTACCGGTGGCGATTTTGCTCACCAGGTCTAGATGTTCCGGGTGCCCTTTGCAGCCAAGGCTTAGCCAGTCGAAAAAAGTGAGGTGCTTACGACCAGGTCGGGGGATGGATTTTTCTCAAGGTGGTGGGAAAGCAGCCGCCCTCTTAGGAACTTAAACGGGACAGCTCTGCATCGGTGAGTGCTCTGTGTTGAGGGACGGTCCGAGATCATTTTCTGGGTGACGGTCTGGGGCAGCATGGAGCTTCTCCGTGTGACCCACGCAGGGTCTAGTTTGGGGATGAGATCAGGACTCTCTCTCTGCAGTGGTGCCTGACCTTGAGTATCCGTGGCTGAAATAGTGCCGTGCTTTAACAGACTGTCTTCTGTGCCGGGGGTCACAAGTGGCAGCCTATGGGCTGGACCCAGGCCGCCTGCTTTTGTAAATAAAGTTTTATTGGCACCTGGCCGCACCTGTTTGTCTGCTGGGGCCAGGTCAAGGAGCTAGAGAATGGCAGAGAACACCTGCCTCCCGACGCCAGAAGTACTGACCGTCTGGCCCTTTGAGGGAGCGCTTTGCTGGGCCTCGGTCTTGTCAACAAAGCCGGTACCTCAAGTTCTGAGTGATGAAGGAGTTGTGGCGTGTGACTTCTCTGCCACGTCTTACAGAACGCAGAAGCTCCCATGAGAGCACAGTTGTGCGCTCTCTGGGGTGCTGGATGCTGATGGAAAAATCTTATAGATGTTCAGCTGTTTATTTTTATTTATTTATTATTTTTGAGATATTATTTATTTATTTGACAGACAGAGATCACAGGTTGGCAGAGAGGCAGAGAGAGAGAGAGGAGGAAGCAGGCTCCCCGCTGAGCAGAGAGCCCGATGCGGGACTCGATCCCAGGACCCTGGGACCATGACCTGAGCCGAAGGCAGACACTTCACCGACGGAGCCCCCCAGGCGCCCCCAGATTTTCTTCTGTTTAATATGGAAAGCACTCGTGGAGTCGGTGCTCCCATCATCTCTGTGTCACAGATCTGGAAACTGAGGCACAGGGGAGGCCATGAGCTGGGCGTCAGGGCAGACAGTGCACCAGAGCACTGCCTGCTGGCTGTGAGGGTATGTGTCCCCGCCCAACCCCTTCCATGGGACTGTCAGCATTTTAATTCCAAGAGGAAAAAGAAATCTGTTTCTACATATTGTCTCTCTCTCTCTCCCTCTCCCTCTCTCTCGGTCAGACATTGGTCCTCTCCCAAATCCCAAATCAAGCGCGTGTCTCTCCGTATTACAATTCCAGATGGAGGTTGGATGACCTCACACAGGGGAGCGGTCCTGCCCCGTGTCCGGGGACATCTGCGGTCCTCATAGCCGGGGGCTCCTGGCATCGAGGGAGTGGGGGACAGGGGCGCTGCTCGGCCCCCGCTGCACCCAGGACACCTGGGTAGAGAATGACCCGGCCGTGGAAGCTGTGCCGGATTCTGGGGGGAGAAGACCCTGTATTAATTACTTGGGGAAAAAATTGACTCCGATTCCTGCCCACATGTGAGAGCAGAGTAAACCCCCGTGGTCCCCGTGGGAACCAGGTGACCCGCAGCCGGGGCCCTGTCGGGGAGGCGGAGAGGACCTCCCAGGCACCAGGGACCCAAGATCACAAGGCAGAAGCGCTCCCTGCGCCTTCTGCCTTCTTGTCCTTGGCTCCTGGAGACCTTTCACCCTGGGGCCAAGCAAACTGGACCTGGAGCCCTGTCTGATCAGGGGTGTGACAGCGCGGGCCCTCAGGCTGGTCAGTCGGGCAGCCGGGTCGCCTCCCCTCTGGGTGCCCCCCCACCGTTCCGGGGGGGGGGGGCCCTCAGGCTTCTCCTCCCCCTTCATTTGCAATCAGAGCCTCGTCAGGGTGACAAATTTAGACGGTTGCTGTGGTGACGAGAGAAGGCTGGGCTGAAGGACGGCTCGGCATTGCCACACGCAGCCTGCGGCACCGGCGCTCCCGCCGCACCCCGCGGTCATCAGCTGGGGGCGTCGAGGGGGCCAACGCCCCGCTCCCACCCACCCATTTCCCAGACAAGTGACCTGTATCCCAGGCAGGGGGAGATCTGCCCTCTGCCCTCTGCCTCTGCAGGGTCCGCACGGCCCATCTCAACGGGGGGCCGCGGGGGCCACGGGGCATATGGAGCTCCTCCTGACTGGGGTGCTCTCGGCCTGAGCCAGCGGGCTCGTGGGGTGCTGCTCAGCGCCCCCCACAGCGCCGGGGAGGCCCCACGGAGAGTCAGCCGTGCTGCGGGGGAGGGAGAGACCCTGCTTCGGAGGGAAGGAGGTTAAGGCGGTCGCTTTGTTCACTTTCAGAAACTCCATGCCGCCCATTACATTGTGATAATTTAATAATTCGTGAAATCCCAAGGACTTCATTTCCTCAGCCCTGTGGTTAGGCGGCTCCCCCCTCGCTGAAGTTCTCGTGTCCCACTGGGGTCCTGTGTCTCCCCAGAGGACCGGGCGGGTAGATGCTGGGGCAGCACGGAAATGGAAAGCCCCCGGCTGCTCAGTGCTCACGCTTAGAAACCTGCGACGGCCGGCTGGACGTCCGGTGAGTCGTCCGGTGAGTCGTCCGGTGAGTCGGTGTCCCGGCCCTGGCATTCGACCCTGAGGGTGTCGGGGCCCCGGGGGTGCTGCGCAGCGATGTCTGTCGGCTTGGTGCATCTCGTAGACGTCAGCTCATCACTGGCCACAATATGCCCCCGGTTGGCCAAACGGGATTTGGGAGTAATCCGAGGGCCGTGCCTTGGGACTGATTGTATTAGGGCCCTGATCCGCTCTGGTCCCAGGCCTGGGGCGCGGCGCTGGTGGAGGTTAATCCAGGCTGATCCTCCCCGAACTGTATCGTTAACCACCCTCGAATGAGCTTTGGGGTGAAAAGTAGGAAATGTGTTTAGCCGGGACTGACCCGCCTTCTCTCCGGGTCTGGTTCTCAGGGCTGGTCGGAGGGATCCCGGGGACGTGTGAGCGCTCAGCGATCATCTGGTCTGAGAGGGGCTCCCCGCCCTTCCTCCTTTCTAAAACTGGAATCCTAATTCGTGTCTTCAAGACCCTCTCTTAATAGACTGCTGTTTAGTGTAGCGTTAGGTTTATGGAAGAACCGGGCGGAAAACAGAGTTCCCGCACAGCCCGCGCCCCCTCCACTTCTCCCCTTGGCTGACTTGTATAGTGTGGCCGCTTTGTTGTCATGGATGAGCCAAGATTGATTCGTGACCGTGACCGTTAACCCAAGTCCTAGGGGACATTCCTGCACAGTCTTTGCTGCACCCTGCCCTGCCCGGGAGGCAGAACAGGATTCCACCCAAAAAGGGATTTACCCCCCCCCAAGGGGGGACGCGGCCCTCAGAGGGGGCAGCGGCTCAGGAGCTGCTGTGTCCAGCTGGGCAGAGAACCTCACAGAGAAGCTTCCGGAAGCTGTGGTGCAGGCTGGTGAGCAGAGCTCCTCCTCCTTTCCTGCAGGGGCTCTGTGGTCACGTGACTGGGGTTGTCCTGGCATCGAGCGGGTGGGACAGGCTGCTCAGTCCCCCCACAGCGACCAGGATGCCCCTCCCCCCCGGAGAATGACCCACCAGAGCATGGGGGGGACCCTGAATTCTAGAGGGAGAGACAGTAGCGTTTGCACACAGCAGGGCTGGGCCAGCGCTCTGGAGAAGCCCCTCTGGTCGAGCTCTGATGGCGTGAAGTGGGTTGCGACGTGCCTTCCTCCCAGAGGAGCCGTCCTGTGCCAGCTGGGGCTGGGTCCTCGGTCCTGTAACCCGGAGATGCTGACGATGGGCTCTGAGGGGTGCAGCCCAGCGCGACTCCCCGCTCAGGGGCTGCCCTGTCATCTCCCCTCCTGCCCGGTTCTCGGCCCTGCTTCCGACAGTTTCAAATCTCCAGCGTTGGCAGCTAAGGGTCCTGCCGCCTGTGACGCCCACTCACCATTCGCCGGCCCCAGAACCACACAGGCAGTAGAAACGACCAGGAAGTTACTGGTGGGAGCTCCGGGAGCATCTGGGTTTGTCACCCGCGTGCCTCCTTTCCCTCTGCCATTGACAGAGGAGGTCACGGAGGGCGCGGCTCCAGCCACGCCTGCGCGCACCGGCCCCTGTGTGGGTCCCACGGCCTGCGGCAGGGTTCCGGCCTCTCCCATGTCATAGGCGAGCCCTGGGGGGACCTGGCCCATGTCACCGGGCTCTGTGGGGGCCTCCTGGTCTCCCCCGGCTACCCTAGCTCTGCAGGCCTTCCCTCAGCACTGACTGGGGGTCAGGAAACTCTGGGGTCATGGCACACGTGCTGTGTTCAAGGGGTGCGGCGAAGCGCGGCAGCCGCAGAACAGGTGCGGCCCCTGCACGGGGGGGTCTCCCCTCTCCTGGGACGCTGGACCGGACCCCGCGATGCTGGCAATGCTAGCGGGGCCTGGGGGCTCCTCGGGGGCTGGGGACAGTGTCCTGGGGTTAGCGCAGAACCGGCTGCACCACCCGCCGCACGACCTTGCAGATATCCTAAAAGCCACTGAATTGGACACTTGAAAAGGGTGACTGAAGGTCGTGGTTGGTGAGTTCGATCTCCATGGAAAAGAGAAAGGAAGCGTGTGGCCAAGAGGAAGGTCCAGGTTGTAAAGTGCTGTCCGGGACGAATGTCCTTCCGACGTGGCCCCCCCGATGGCTACTGTTGGAAACTACCTGTTTCCAGGTGTGATTTATCTCTCCCTTGGCACCGGGCCCTTTCCTCCAGAGCTTCCTCTGTGTGTCTGAGGTCTGTGTCCTGCACCTCCCTGGCCGTGCCTCGGGCTGGGGTCTGCGTGGGGTCGGCAGGCTCGGCCGTCATTCTCTTCACGTTTGGCACTAATATTTGAACGAGGGATCTCCGTTTCACTTGGCTGCCGGCGCTGCACATTCCGAAGCAGGTCCTGCTGCAGAGCCCCAGCTCCTCGTCCCTCTGCTGGCCGCCCCGGAGGGCTTGTGGTTCCCTCTGGTGGGAGAGTGAAAGTCCAGCACTTTGGCTTGGGTGAAGGTCGCAGGCACGGCCGGGCACCAGTGGGTGCATCTCGTAGCCTGTGGTCTCGTGAGCCCTGGGTCAGAGCTGCAGGGGTGCGTTGCTCACGCTGGCCTAGGCCAAGCGCAGCCAAGGTGGGGGCATCTGCATGGGCACCCGTGTGTTCAACTTCAAGTGCAGGGCTGGTGTTCTGGGGCTGAGGGTGGGTGTTTGCAGGGGATACATGAGAAGGCTTAGGATTCGTGCCACCATGTTCACAGTGGCCAGGAGGTGGGGACACCCCAGTGTCCTGTCAGTAACGTGTCCCTCACGCACTGCCCCGGGGACGGCCCCGAGCCCACGGTGCTCAGGGAGGGAACCAGACACAGAAGGCCCCACGGGGTGTGGGTCCATGCCCAGACCAGGCGCTCCATGGACCGGAAGGGGACTCACGGGGGCCGGGGCTTAGGGGAGGCTGGTGGGTGACGGCGGACGGGGATGGGGTTGCTTTAGGCGTGACGGAAAGCCCTGACGTGGCTAGCGGTGATGGTCGCACAACTCCAAAAATACTCAAAAGCACTTTATTGTGCAGCCTCTGTGCGGAGGGAGAAGCCTGTTTTAAGTAAGACGGTCTAGAAAACCATGCTTGCCTGTCCCTCGGCCCGTCGCGTCCGCATCCCCTGGTTGTGCAAAGAGTCGCCCGGAGGCAGCTGGGCGCAGGGTGCCCCGCACCCCTTCGGCACTAGGTTTGCAACGTCGTGTGTCTTTAATTGACTGAGAAATAAAAACTTGAAGCATCATGTGCCTAGATGGCCCCTGCAGGGCTGAGGCAAGTGTCAGTCTCTGGGGTGAGGGCGGGAGCTGGCACTGGCCATGCAGGAGGCCCTCTGGCCGGCAGCAGGCCCCCCGCCCGCTTAGGGCCTCCGTAGCCACTGCACCCCCGGGACCGGGGTGTTCCTGAGCCCATGGCGCCACCTGCAGGCGACAGTGGGGATTTCAGTTCTCCGTCCCGGCGCGGGTTGACAACAGAGTGGCCCGGACCCCTGGAAAGGGAACCAGCCTTTAAATCTTCGCGTTGAGTCATTTTTAAAAATATATTTATTTATGTGAGAGAGAGAAAGCGCGTGGGGAAGGGGCCGAGGGAGAGAGAGAGCGTTCCAAGCCGACTCCTCTCTGAGCGCAGAGCCGGACGCGGGACTAAGTCCCACGACCCCAAGGTCCTGACCTGATCTGAAGCCAAGAGTCGGAAGCTTCACCGACTGAGCCACCCGGGTGCCCCCGAATTGAGTTATTTTTATTTTATTTTATTTTTTTAATTTTTAATTTTTATTTTATTATTTTTTTAAGATTTTATTTATTTATTTCACAAACAGAGATCACAAGCAGGCAGAGAAGCAGGCAGAGAGAGAGGATGAGGAGGAAGCAGGCTCCCTGCTGAGCAGAGAGCCTGATGCGGGACTCGATCCCAGGACCCTGGGATCATGACCTGAGCCGAAGGCAGAGGCTTTAACCCACTGAGCCACCCAGGCGCCCCAAATTGAGTTATTTTTAAATGACATTTTAATTTTAAAATGATTTTAGATTTTCAGGGGAGTTTCAAGGAGAGCTCCTGTGTGCCCCTGCCCAGCCTGCCCCGTGTGGCTGTGCCTTCCGGCCCAGGGTGCGTTTGTGGCGGCCGCGCACCCACAGACCCAGCTGCACTCCACTGCCTTCAGCGGTTTGCTCCCAGTGCCCTTCTCCTGCCCTGGGACCCCGTCCCGGACCCTACCTTGCATTTGCTCCTCGGGCCTCCTTAGGCCGACCCTGGTGACTTAGGGGGTGCCCTGGGGTGGGGCTTGACTCTGTTCCCACCTCTTCCTCGCAGAGTGACCGCGAGGGTCAAGCGATGTGGCCAAACAGCTTTACAGAGCACGAAAGGTCACGCAATCAACCGACCCTTGCATCCACTGCGTTCGGAGCCTTTGGAAAATTCAGCAGGGACGACCTTGCAAACTTCTCCCAGACCTTTCTGGCAAGTTGCCGCCTTACGTCCCACTTCTACACCAGGAGGCCTGGCCCCGAGGCTGGCAGGGCAGCCGAAAGACAGGCCCCCCAGAGGGGTCTTTAGGGCGGTCTGACCTCGAGGGCGAGACCCTTGTTCGTCGCCGCCCCCCGGGGGACACGTGTGTCGGAGCAAATGTTGCCCCACTGAAGGGCTCCGTTTTTCTTCCAGGGAGCGGACGTGCAGTTCCCTAGCCTCGGCGGTGAAGACAGCTCGGCCCCGGGCACAGGTCAGTGTGCGATGTTTCCTTCGCCGCCGTCGGTGTGAACGCGGGTTCCGTTGGCCGTCCTGGGCTTGGCTTGGTGTGGAAGGTAGCCCGTCCCGGGCCACTGCCAGGCGCAGAGCCAAGTCCCCGGACGTGACGGGGTCCTCAAACCTGGTGCCGGTCCTGGCGACTGGGAGGCACTGCGCGGCCTCAGGAGGCCCCTGCGCTGAGCTCGGATGCCCTCTGAGCTCGGGCCGCTGTTGGTCTCATGCCCCATGGGTGTTGAGCGGCTTTTACCCTTCACTGGACCGAGGGAGGCTAGAGCGGCCTGCGGTGGCCCCAGGCTCCCCTTCCGCCTGCCCACGAAGGGCTCTGCCGCTGCCGCGCGGTGTTCTCTGTCCGGCGGTCTTCAGAGTGAACTTGGGCGTCCAGCAGGAGCTCTGACGGAGCTTCGACCGCTATTGTGTTTCATTCACCAGCACGTGTGAGGGACGTTGGAACGCTGGACGGGTGTCTTCATGATGCTGGACGTTCCCAAACTGTGTGTGCGCGTGTTTAAATGAGAAAACGTTAGAAGAGGAGGCAGACCCTGGAGAAGCCCATCCCATGGGTCTGTCTCTGCGCAGCTTCTAGAAAAGGCCCGTCTGCAGGGACAGGAAGGTGCTTGCTGGCCACCAGGGCCTGCTGTGAGTGTGCGCCGGGAACTGCGTGGGGGGCGGTGGCTGGCGTCCTCACCAGGGACTCCTGGCCTTGTGTGCGCCCAGCGGGCGGGTTCTAGGGCCTGTCACATGCACCTCAGTAAGGCGCAGAGGATGTGGTTTGGCTTCGCTCAGGAGAGACGCCGTCCTTGGGGACAGAGGCCAGGAGCCAGGATGGGAGCCCTGGGCTGGGTGTGACGTGTGGGTACCCAGTGGGTCCCCTACAGGTGATCTTCCATGTGGCGTCCGTGTCAGAGTTGCCAGACAGAGGGGTGTCTGGAGACCGCCAGCAGCCGGCCGGGTGGAGGTGGACGGATGTCCCGTAGAAGGGACAATGCAGGCAAAGGAGAAGCAAGGCTGCTAGAGCCCCCACCTGGTGACGGCGTGCTGGCGTCTTGGTGAGCGTTCTCCCCCATCCTTCTGTGAGTTCCGTCCACACGCGGGATTCTGGATAAATAGGATTTGCTCTTTAACGTGCTCCTTCTGCCTGCTGGGCTGCTTTCCTTGTCAGGAAGCCTGCGTTTCCCTAACCTCTCCTGATGCTGGCTCAGCATTTCACATCACAGGCAACTGGTTAGTCACTCCTTTTAAAATAACTTTACAGTGGATTTAATTGGTTGGTAGGGATGTTTATTTTCCTGTTTTTCCCTCTCTCTTTTTACATTCTGTGATGAATGTGTTCGCGCAAGCGTTGTGCGTCCTGGGCCGGCTGTCGTCGGGGGTGAACTCCCGCACGTAGGTTTGCCGTGCGTGGGAGAGAGGGAGAGAATCGGGGTGCCCTGGTTTCCCGTTCCGACAGCCGCTTGCCCTCTGCACGTGCCCGGTCTCCAGGGCCGTCTCCCCGGCCGTCTGAGCAGCCGGACACGTCCAGTGCTGCTGGTCAGGCTGCGGGATTTCTGCATTCTCCCAGCTGTGCCTTCGGTAAGCAGGTGCCCCCGTGGACTGCCCCGGGGTGGGTCTGTCCCCGTCATCGGTGACCTTCTTCAGCTCTTCACACATGGTGCTTGAACTCTCCGTCTTTCTCTGCGTGGACACGGGCTGGTGTCCGTCCCCCCCGTTGTGAATACTTCTCTGAGCCGGTCATTCCCCTGCCCTCACCGGGGGCTTTCTCCTACCGACCGAGGACACTGGCGCTCGCCTTTGGGCTTTCTTTGGTGTTTCCCCACATTTCAAGATGCTAGAGAGCGACTCACCTGCGTTTTGTTCCACTTCAGTCCCGGAACCAGACTCACTGAGGGTCTGACCCCGCGCCCTGCCGGCTGGGGTGGGGGACGCTGCGCAGCGTGGCGAGGGGCGGACGTGGGCGGAGGGGCGCGCAGTGGCTCCCTGAGCCGGTGCGTGGTGGGCGGGCCCGGCAGGGATCTCCGGCAGGGACTCCTCGGAGGGCGACCACCGGGCTTTGCCTGGCTCCTCTGTGGCTCACTGGTCCCTCGCGGACCACCTCCTGCTTGTCCGGCGCTGCGGGAGGCGTCTGTGGCGGACAGACGAGCAGAGCCCGGCCGGGGTTTCCCACCTCCAAGCAGCCGGGTGTCGCTGAGCGAAGGCCACCGCCGCCTGCCCCGGTGGCAGAAGCAGCCGCCCGGCACGTGCCGAATGGTGAGCAGGAGTTTGGGGGCGTTGGCTCCTGGGGCGCCGGGCAGGGGTTTCCGGCCGGGGTGCTGCCGTTCCGCCTGGTGGCCACGAGGGGGCAGAGAAGGCCCGCGAGCCGGGCTTGAGCCGGGTGTGCGTGGAGGTGGGGCAGGGGCCTGGGGTGTTTCCAGCCGTCTGCCCGTCCATCCTGGAGTGCCGTGACCACCCTGCCCCGTCCTCCAGGATGTTGCAGCCCCGGGAGTCCCCTGGCCACCCTGTCCCAGGCCCCTTCACCGTCCCCGCAACAGATCCCAAACCTCCCCGATTGGGACCAGCATTGGATGGCTGGCCCCTTCCACTGGGGAGAGGGAAGTGCTGACTTTGCGACCTTGGGGGCGCAGGGGACCTGGATCTGGGTGCGACCCTGTGGTCCGAGCAGAGGCCGTGGCACAGAAGCGAAGGCCCCGGATGGGGGTGGGCAGCCTGGCCGCGGCAGCCCCGGCGCGAAGACTGAGTCTTGCTTCTGGAGCCTTCCCTCCCTCTTCTGGAGCAGCGGCTGCCGGCTCCCGCCCCACGCGGCCCTTCCTTCGGGGGCTTACCTGGATGGACAGCACCAGTCCTCAGAAGCCCCCCGGGGTCTCCAGGGCCTGGACTCTGGCCGTGTCGCCCTGCGGCCCGTGTGGCCTAGCGTCGGTCCCTGTCACACCTTCCCGTGGGAGCTCGCTGCCTGGGCACAGGGACGCCCTCCCACAGACTTTGTCCCCCCCACCAGCAGGGGTTTCTGGGTGAGTGCCTGGGCCAGGCCTGTGGCCCAGGCAGTGAACGGAACCGGCGAAACCCCTGGCTCCCACAGAGCTGATGTCCTAGCAGGGACTGGGGGCCACTGCGAGTTCCCCCGCCTCAGCTCTGCTGGCATCAGGCCCGTCACTGTCTGGGGTCAGTGTCCCACGCGTTGTTGGTGGGGGGGGGGGCGGCCCCGTCAGCACCACCCACCCACCGCCAGGAGCTCCTCCCTCCGTGGTGAAAACAACCACAGATGTCCCCAGACTTGGCCCGGGGTCCCCTGGGGGCAGGACGAGGAGCGTGCCCTAATGGCTTCTATCACGTTGTGTCTGTAACGGGGATCCTGGCCACTGGGTGGGTCTTCCTGCGGCCTGGAAGCTCGAGGGGCTGATGCTCGCCTCCCGGAACAGCCAGCCCGCGTCCTCCCGCCTGGCAGCTGCCCAGGACAGCTCAGCCGCCCCGTCCCCCGAGGGCACTGGCCTTTCAGCCTGGGAGTCTCCTGGGCTCCGGTGTTCCGGCCCTCGCCCCGTGCTAGCCATGTGGATGGGGCATTGTCTTTGAGCTGAATCCGGTGCCCAGAGCTGCGATGTCCGGCACGGTGGGCACGAACTACCGGCAGCCCCGAACCCCCGAAATGGGGCCACCGGGGAAATGAGATTCTGCATAGGCCAGTTTACATCTGTGATTCTTTACTGAGGGCGATGCTGCCCCCCGGGGACACTGGGCGGCGTCCGGGGACATCTGTGGTCGTCACACGGCAGGGGCTCCGAGCCGGTGGGGCCAGGGATGCTGCTCAGCCCCCACGGTGCCTGGGACTCCCCTGCAGAGTGGCCCGCCCCCCACGTCCCTGGTGCGGGGGGAGGGGGAGTCTTGCTCCCGGCAGAGCGTGCAGAAGAGCTCCGTGACCTTCAACAGCAGAGTGTCGTTCTGACGCCTCCTCGCTCTCCTGGGAGCTGCGGGGCGTCTGCAGGGGCGTCTGCAGAAAGCTCTGTGGGGCGAAGTCCAGCCCGCTGCCCCGCACAGCGCTGCTCTCCCCCGGCTCGGCTCCCGCTTCAGGTCTGTCCCAGGCGTGTGGAAATGCGCCGTATTATCAGTTTTCCTGCGGACAAGCTGTTCTCCTGCAGGAACTGCCAAGGTCCACGGTCAGAACCTTCAAACCTTCTGTTCGCGAAAGGTCACAGGGCTGCCACCGCCTTCCCAACAGAAAACACATACGGAACATCCGTGACCGGGGGCCCTGCCGCAGCCCACAGTGCCCAAAACCCTCTCCCTGCAGGCGCTGACCCAGGGGCCACGTGGCCACGTCGTGGGAGGTCTGTGGCCATCATGATCAGGTGGGTGGGGCCACGGAGGCTGCTTGCCCCCACCCCCAGCACCCAGGATGTCCCTCCGAGAGTGACCTGCCCCAAAGTCCAACAGCGTGAGAGGAGGAATCCCCGCTGCCCGGGAGTCTAGCCCCAAAGGGGGAGTCAAGGTCACACCGTCTTGTCCACGTGCACCACTGCCTGGTTTCCACCCCTGCCGTCTCTTGGACCCTTGGGCCAGGGTGTGCTGGGAAGTTCTGTCTCACGGGCTGGCTAGTGCTACCACCACCTGAATTTACCGCTGGACAGTCAGGACCCCGGCGGGTTCACGTGGAGGATTGCTGGAGCAGGAGCCCCCTCCGTGGGGCCACTAGGACTGGAGCAGCCCGGTGGCCACACGGGGTCGGAGACCACACCTCGTGGGCACAGGGATGTTGCTGGGCAACTGCTCACACGGTCAGCCTCCCTCGGGCAGGGCATGGCGCACATGCGCCCGTCGTGGTCACCTAGCTGCAGCCTCCTGACTCGAAACACAGGGTGGCAGTCACGTATGACAGGAAGGTGGGGGCAGGGGGACAGGAACCACGTGGTGGGCAGCGGGGTCCCTGCGTCTTCCCAGGCCCACCCTCAGCTGATTCCCTTGGAGCTGGTGGGTTGGAACCTCCTCATTTCCTTCCCTTTCTCTCGTGTTCTCAGTCCACAAACGTCTGTGTGCCGGGGCCCCACCGGGCTGACCTGCTCGTCGCTGCTGGCAGAAGCCCCGGGGCAGGACAGAGAGCACAGCGTCCACGGGGCAGAGCGGGTGCGCAGGACAGGGCCCAGGCATAGCCTGGAGGGGCCTGCTGGGGCGTGCTCAGCAGCGGGAGGCAGGGAGGGACCCGAGGGTCCAAGAGCTCCTGCCAGGCACCCAGTGCAGGCCCGTGGCCGCTGGGCGCCCGCCTTTAGCGCCCCCAGGCGGAATCACCGGTGGTCTCTAATGGTCATCGGTGCCCCCGTGTGCTGATAACCGGACAGGAGGCCTTTGGAGGGTGACGCTGTGGCCTCTAGTAGGACCCGTCTTGGTCTTCGGGCACAGTTCCTGGCTCGCCGCTCCCCAGACTTGTGACAGTCTGAGCGAGAGGAGCGTCCCCTGTGTCCCCTGTACGTGACTGACCGGGACAGTGGCCGGGACACCCCGGGGTGCTCTGCTCGCCGTCTCGCAGAGCGTGTGGTGGGTGACTGCACTCACGCAGCACCCTGGTTTGGCTCCTGGTTCTGCAGGTCAGCAGTGTAGACGCTGTGGCAGCTGCTGTATCCAGAGCCCCCCCGGGCTCGGTGCTCAACGAGGCACGGCGGAGAAAGAAGCCGCCTCCACCATCGCTCTGGCCGTCGGCAGGATTCAGCTTCTTTGTGTTGCTGGCGGCCAGCCAGGGGCCACCCTGAGCTCTTAGAGGCCGCTCTCGGGTCCTGTTGTAGCCACGTGGCCTCCTCACACTCCCAGCCTCTGGCGTCAGGGAGGTCCCCGACCCTTTGACGGGCTCACCTGATGAGGTCGGGCCCACCCAGGTGACCCACGAGGGCTTCTCCCCTCGGAGTTGACCGATGTGGAGGCTTACAGACCCCTTCTTCCATACCAGTCGTCTGCGCAGGGCACGGCATCTCCTCCTGTTCCCAGGCCCCGTCCGCACCCAGGGTTCGTCCGCACGGCGCCCTCAGCAAGGAGCCGGGATCCTGTCGGCCACACAGGGGTGGAAGGGAGCGGGGTCCGGGAACAGCCAGGCCTGAGCCGGGGCGCACAGGCGGCGTCCGCGTCCTCCTCCTCCCACTGCCAGCCCCTCCTTGCCGGGGGTGTGGCCGGACTCGAGGGTCAGGGCTGGGGGCACGGAGGGTTTGGGGAATGCACGGCCAGCTTGTCCCACTTACACCTAAACGGACGCAGGACTCCACCCAATGTTTTAAAAACCTGTATTTTGAGATAATTACAGATTTCTAGGAAGTTGCAAGCTCTCCCACGGCACAGTCTTGTGCGCCCTCCGTCCAGCTGCCCCCAGTGGGGGCAGCTCTGGTCACTAGAGTGCAAAACCAGGCATTCAGCATGGCCACACCTGCGAATTCAGCCCTGCCCCGCCGAGGAGTGTGCAGGACCGTTGGGCCCATAAGGCGGACAGAGTTCCTCTTGCGCGTGTGTGCAGAGGGGGGCGTGTGCCCCGCCCAGTGTTCCAGGCCATGCTCTCCTCCCCCGCCTCCAGGGGGGCCTTGCCCGTCCCTCTTCAGGCAGCCGGCCCCTGCGGCGGGTCCATTTGCGGAAGGGGAGAAGCCCTCGTGGGTCAGAAGGCTCAGCTTCAAGTCCAGGTGCATCTCCTAGAGGCCCGCACACCCGCAGCTCCCCGGACCTTCCTGAACATGGAGGCCTGGCCCCGAGCCCACTGCCGGCCTGGCTTCCTCGGGACGGCCGCAAATGACCGTGAGGGGCTCTCGGTCCTTCCAGGGGAGAGAGCCTGTCCTCATCCCCCGTCCGTCCTGCCCGACCCCTGGCGACCGACCGTGATACCCCGGCTTTGCCCGGAGTCCTCGGCTGTCTTCTCCGCGCCTCGCAGAGTCTGCCGCGTCCGAGCGGCTCCGTGGGGCGGGGCCCTGTGTCTCTCCCTCCGCCCGGTACCGACCTTGGCCGCGCGGGCCCCGCCTTCCAAGGTGGTGCCCCAGCCGGGTGCCCGCTGCTGTCCACGCCCAGTCTGGTCCCCGTTCCTCGGGTGCAGGGAACCTGGGGGCAGACGGGATGCCACTCTCGCCGTTGGGCTGATGTGAAACGGCAACAGGGATTTCGCAGATACAGGAAGACCCCTAATTGGTTGCCTCTGGGCTCGTCAGAAGAGACGGTGCCTGGGTGGGCCTGGCCTCATCAGGCCAGCTCCTGAAAGAGACCGGAAGCTTATCCTGAGTACTGAGGTTCGTGGGTGCGGGGGCAGGGAGTTGGTGTTGACCAGTAGTTCGGGTGTGCAAAGTGAAAAAGTTGTCGACGTCCATCGCACGTGGACACAGATGTCTTCATGCTAACGAGCGTACTTGTAAAAATGGGGAGATGGTTGTGTGCTTGTTACCGGAACAGAGAGACACACACGGAAGAGCAGGAGCAGACACTGCCGCCGCGAAGCCACTGTCGTGTCACAAGTGCTAGGAGCAGTGCCCGTCCGGGAGCCAGCTCGGAGGGGGCCGGGTCCCGCCACGGCACGTGCGTGCTCAGCCCCACCAGCAAGCGCATGGTGGGGGAGGGCCCGTCGTGTCTGTGTCACAGACGAGAAAACAGTGGCAGAGGAGCTGAGTGACTTGCCCGGGGCCACATGGTCGTGTTTTATGACGTTCAGGTCCGCCGCGTCCATCCCCGGGGCCGGATCGGAGGCCCCACCTGGCCAGGCATCTCGCCTGCCTGCCCGCGGGTTCTTTGTGCGTGTGTGGACAATGGAGAGAAGGCTCCAGCCTGGTCCTCACCTGACCTCCGGCCCCGAGAGGGGGGTCAGACCGGGCCCGGTGACACGTCGGGGACTGGGCACAGAGCCCGGGAGGAGTAATGATCCCATGCGGCTTCCTCGGCAGAGTCATCAATCTCCGGAGCTGAGCCCTGAGCTCATTAGCTTCCTGGAGCGCGACGTGCTGTCCCTGGCTCCTGACTCATGTTCCTGCTCATCCAGACCTCTGCTCCCTGCCAAGGCGGGCTCTCGGAGC